>NC_136937.1:24678131-24788131 GCF_949987615.1 Pollachius pollachius | reverse complement strand
GCAAGGTGAAGTGCAAGCAGCTCCCGGTCAAACGTGCTGTACTTGCGTTCAGGCGGGCGTAGCTGGCGGCTAAAGAAAGCAAGCGGTTGCCAGGCACCATCCACCCACTGCTCGTGCACACCGCCCACTGCATAGTCCGAAGCGTCTGTTGTGATGGCAATGGGCGCATCAGGTGATGGGTGTGCCAGCATCGTCGCTTTGGCCAACGCGGCCTTTGCATCCATGAACGCTTTGTCTCTCTCCGAGGACCAATCCACCAGATGTTTTGGTATTTTCCCCCTCAAGGCCTCATGCAGGGGGCACATGATTGCAGCAGCTCTGGGAATGAAGCGGTGGTAAAAGTTCACCATTCCCAGGAACTCCTGCAGGGACCTCACTGTGACGGGCCGTGGGAAGTTCGAGATCGCGTCAACCTTAGATGGGAGTGGCACAGCCCCGCCCTTGGTTACTCGATGTCCCAGGAAGTCGATGGTGGTCAACCCAAACTGGCACTTAGCTGGGTTGATGATAAGTCCGTGCTGGCTGAGACGCTCGAAGAGGATCCGCAGGTGGGCCAGGTGTTCGGTTTTGGAGGTACTGGCCACGAGGATGTCGTCCAGGTACACAAACAGGAAAGGCAGATCACGTAGTACAGAGTCCATGAGGCGCTGGAATGACTGGGCGGCGTTTTTCAGGCCGAAAGGCATCCTCAAGAACTCAAACAGTCCAAAAGGGGTGATCACTGCTGTTTTGGGCACATCGAGCTGTTGGACAGGAACCTGGTGGTATCCACGGACGAGGTCCACCTTCGAAAAAAGAACTTTGCCAGCCAGGTGTGCTGAAAAATCCTGGATATGAGGCACTGGATAGCGATCTGGCGTTGTAGCGTCGTTAAGCCTGCGGTAATCGCCGCAGGGGCGCCACCCGCCGGCGGGCTTTGGAACCATGTGGAGAGGCGAAGCCCACGGGCTGCTGGAGCGGCGGATGATGCCAAGGCGTTCCATGCTGTCAAACTCAGCCCTGGCAATGGCCAGCTTGGCTGGGTCTAGTCGTCGTGCCCGGGCGTAGACAGGCGGGCCATTGGTGGCGATGTGGTGCTCCACTCCATGCTTGGCCTTAGATGAAGAAAAGGTGGGCTGTGTGAGCACTGGAAACTCTGCGAGCAGGCGATGAAACTCGTCGGCCTGCGAGAGCACGCTAGACAGTCTGATGGAGTCCAAACCACTGAGAGCGCAGGTGTATGAAGAAAACGTGGTGGCGTCAATCAAACGACGGTTTTTGACATCCACCAGCAGCCCATAAGCGCATAGAAAGTCCGCACCCAGGAGGGGGACAGCCACTTTGGCTGTGATAAAGTCCCAGCTAAACCGCTGACCGCCAAAACATAGTGCAACGTGTCGAGTGCCATAAGTGCGTATGGGGCTACCATTAGCAGCCTCCAGGGGGGGGCCAAATCCATCCGCCAGGATGTCCAGTGGTAATGCAGGCAGAATGCTCCTCTGTGCGCCGGTGTCACACAGGAAACGGCGCCCGGAGATGGTGTCCTGGATGAACAGCAGCCTGCCAGTGCGGCCGACACTCAAAGCCACTACTGAGCGCCGGCCCTGGCGTTTCCCGTCCCCCTGAAGCTGCAAGGTGGTAGGCATTTCTTGGCCCTGGAGCCGAATTTAGCGTGGTAAAAACACAGGCTTGTGTCAGAACGTTGCCGGTGCGAAACTGTAGCCACTGCAGTGAGCGCTGAGTCACCAGGGAGCGGGGCGGCGGTGTGAGGGACTTGGGCCGAGTTGGTTGCAATGGCGTACGCAGGATGGAGCGCAGCAGCAGTCATGCCAGGGTGTTGAACAGCCAGAAAAAACCTGTCAGCCTCCTCTGCCAGCGCGCGGCAATCAGTGATGGCAGTGTTGGCCAAAGCAGCCCGTACCTGAGACGGGAGTTGACGCAGGAAGAGCTGGACGAAGAGGAAATCAGGCCTGTGCTCTCCAAGCAGATCCAACATCCTGTCCATAAGTTCAGACGGTTTGCTGTCGCCCAAGCCTTGCAGAGAAAATAGCCGGCTAGCCCTCTCAGCATCAGAAAGTTCAAAAGTCTTCAGCAGGTGAGCCTTGAGTGCTGTATACTTATTCTCTGCAGGGGGATGTTTCAGGAGACTAACCACTCTTGTTGCTGTTGAACTGCCGAGGGCCGACACTACATAGTAGTATTTGGTGGTGTCCGCGGTAATTTCACGCAACGCGAACTGTGCAGTCTGCGCGAACAGTCTGCGCGAACCAAGCAGAAGCCGACGACTCCCAGAACTCCGGGAGTTTCAATGAAACAGCATTCGTCGACATAGTTGTTCGGTGTGTCACTGGAATGCGTCCAGCAGACAAACGTCGGGGTCACCAGTGTGGAAATCGTGATTTGATGAAAGAACCGATTTCTCACGTTGACAACGCAACGGCGTGTCATTTATTGTTGCTCACCAAACCGGAATAAACAAACCGCGCCGTTGTCTTCACAACCAAAACAGGTCCGCTTCCTTAAAGAGACAGCGTCCCTTATATTGGAACACAATAACATGTCGTGCAGAACGCACGACTGATGATAAGCAAAACAAGGATAATAAGGGAATATATATCAAGGGAAATAAATGTAACACACAGTATGGGGAATTGTTTCCATAATGTCCACTACAATATATATATATATATATATATATTTATAGATGTTTATTTATTTGTTTATTATATACGGAGACCACCAGACCTCCTCGAAGCAACGAAAATGGTCTATTCCAGGGGTTTTCAAAGTATGAGAGAGTGGGCCCCCCCTCAGAGAACAAATTTAATATGAGCCCCCCCCCAATTTTTTTTTTTCTAAATCCCTGTGTTTTGAAAGACCTTTTAATTATTTTACACATTTTAAACATCTGATCATATTTTAAACATCTCTGATCATATTTTACACATTTTAAACATCTCTGATCATATTTTTTCTGAAACATTTTAAACATATTTTTGAAACATTCTAAACATCTTTGTGCGTTTTTAAACACATTTCTTAACACATTTTAACATCTTTATCGAAGCATGTTTTTGCTTAACGTTTTTGAAATACATTTGAACATCTTAATCTGTAAACTGCCAGTTTAGCCTCCTTCTGCTCACCTCTACTTTAGTGGGAGCAATGAGTTTGCGTAGCTGTGTTCGAAATCGTTCCCCATCACGGATATAGTGCACTATATAGGGTGCTCACCATTTTGTAGAGGTTTTCAAATTCTTAGTGGTATATTTCACGCACTATAAAGTAGACTTAAAATATCCAAAATTTGAGTGAACATACGATGTTCCCTACATGTTACTCCCGTATACCGCAATGCAATGCGGTCGCGTTTTTCCGGAGGGGAAGAAGAAGCTGAATAATAACGAAAACTTATACATTTAATGATGGAGTCTACGGCTTTCATTTAGAAATGTTAACAATTTATTTGGGATTTAACATATAAAATACAACATTCAAAATTAATTTAAAAAAACTTGATCAAGGAAATGTAACATTCAACCTCAATACAACCTCCAGCTTTCCTCGTGGTGCCCGGTTTGTTTACATAATGTGGGCGCATCTGTCTACGTCACACAAATACCCGGTGCATTTACTGACGCAAAAGACATTTAGAAATGTTCAGCGTAGTGTCCGAGTTCTCGTTTGTTTGTTCCCTATATAGTGCACTATATCATAAACACTATATAGGGAATAGTGAGTGAATGAATAGGGAACGATTTTGAACACAGCGCGTCTTCGCTGTGAAGACGCGCTGTGTCTGTTTTTTCAGACACAAGGCGGGGTACGCATTGTCCTGCGTACTAGGTTCACGGTTTCGGGGCGCTCTAGCAATTGCTCCCACGCCCCCTCCCTTATCGGTTTGTTTTGTATGTTTTATTTGACTAATTAAGGGCGCCACCAGAGGGCGCCCCCAACCTAAGCAATCGCCTAGGTCGCCTACGCCGAGCGCCGGCCCTGTATATACATACATAGGCTAGGTCATTTCACGGATCCCTGTGAGACCAGGTTGACTCGGTCGTTGAGACGGGGATTTGTGTGTGTGCCACGATGTTCTGTTATCTAGGCCAGACCTAAATAAGAATATGATTCCGTCAAGAAGCATTAGCCATAACAGCAGACATCCAACTGATGTTCAACTGTTTCCTTGTAAGGGATGAGGAAGGCAGCTTTGCAAGATTCCTGCGGTTTTCAGGACAATGACCAATCCAAACACAGCATTGAGTACCATATAAAGGTCCATGTATTTGGTAAAAGTCAATCCCAGGCAATGGCCATCTAATGCCTTAGACATTCAGTAAAGGGTTGAGTATTTTGATAACCACAACTTCTATGTTGACAATGGTTTAAACTAAAGTCCAGCCAAATAGTCAAGGCTGCAGTAGCTCAGCTCCTGAGGAACACACAACATCCTCTCAGACTGAAACTTGGCTACAAAAATCGACTCAAACAAGAGATGTCATGGAGACTATGAAGATATAATCTTCTTCTATAATCTTGAGCCTGACAAGCTGCCAATTCAGCACAGCCTGGGTCTCAACTAGGACCTCAAGTCTGACACTTTCACTTCTAAGGTAACATATGAAGGGAACCCCTTTCACAAATTGAGGTGTCGTTGCCGGAGTAAACAGCATCTATGACGTTCTTGGCTTCATCACTCCAGTCACTTAGTAGTAGTACCATACCTTAGTAACAGAAGATGGCTGATCTTTTGGCAGATAGCCTCTCAGCTGAACACCTTTTCACAAACGTTGGGTTGGAAGTCTGATCTAGTGTCCTTACGCTGGACACAACCGGTGGCCTTGTTCACAGTATACTATGGACTGTGTTATTTACTTGTATGAGTGTGAGAGCTGTTCACATTAGATTGAGATACAGATCAAGTTATATAAATGCTCTCAGGCATTTCCTCGCCATCAGGGGCTGAATTAAACTCATTAGTTTTGTTTGGGGAACCCATTTCACCTGTGACTGCCAGGATCTCAGGATTCCTTCCAACATTGACAACACTTCTGTACTGAAGCTCCTCTTAGACCAGGGCACCAATAGGGTCCATCATTCCCTTGCCTCTCACATGGGTGTCTCATTGGAGAGGAAGATTGGTTAAGCAAGAATGATTCTGGACTCTGTTCCATCAGTGTTGGTCTTCAAAGCTCACACGAGGCACCTACCACAGTAATTGCAGAGGTGGCAGCGATTATCAATGCCAGACCTCTCGCTCCAGTGCCTACGGATCCAGACCATCTCCTCATACTGACATCTGCTACACAGCCTTTCTTCTGTCTCAGTTGGTGACTGAGTCAAGGACTGCAATAACTGCCAGTAGCACAAGTTCAACCACCAAGCCCTGACCTTCTGGGACCAATACCTCCAGGAAACAGTACCGCTCTCTACTCAAGCCACAGAGGATGCCGCAATCCTGGCCACCAGATCCAGAGCCTGGAAAGATGCTCATCAAGAACGACCATCGTAGAATATTTGAATGGTCTTTGTGGCTTGTAATTTAAGTTACCCAATTCCCCAGCAAAAATAGTGAAGGTTGCAAGGTGGAGATTATGTTCTCCATTGGAGAAGGGACTAAAGTATTTTTACAGCACGTCACTGAAATGGCCCCTCTCATTGCTCCTAAAATCAAGACATTGTGACAATGTAACAGACCGTTTGGTTAGTGGTGTTAAACCACGCCAGAACAGGATACATCTGTTACAATTGTTGAATCTGTTATTAATATATTCTTGCTTCAGTTTCAGCATCACCTACTGGTGATGAATTAAAGTCACCGTGCATAGCCTATGCCCTTAGTAATTGTCATGGCTTAAGACAAATAGGAAGTACTCTAATGAAACAAAATGGAGATTATTCAGTTCATCCAAATCATTATGCCCTTGGTGATATCATATGAATGTAGTGATTGAATTAAATCTAAATGTCCACATATTTATATTTGTGAAACTTTCATTTGTACGATAATTGCGTCGTTCATGTTGGCTACATGCTTACATTTTCTAACAAATGTAAGCATTGGGAATTCATTAGTGCTGTCAGTTTAACGCATTATTAACGGCGTTTACACAAAACAATTTTAACGGCGTTAATTTTTTTATCGCGAGATTAACGCTCTTTTGGCAAAAGTTGTAGTTTTTTCACCTGCTGTCTAGCAACAACTAGTCACGTTAGATAAACTACAACCCCATACCGGATCTAGCTACACCGGAAACAAAACAACAAGCACGCCGCACAAACTTGTTTGGGCAAGCAAGGATATGGAGCGGGTGAAATCCTCCTTAAAACTGTGTGTTTGTTTGTGTGTCACTCTGTTCAAGCCTGCACGAGAGTTCAATGTTGTCATTAGCTGTTACATCTTTCTGACCAATCGCAGTTCAAGGCCCACCTGGGCTGTACCACTGAACCGTTTGTTGCGGCTGTTGAGTGAGTGAGAGGCAGTGTTGGGGTAGTGACTCAAAAAAAGTAATTATTTACTTATTACTAGTTACTTCTGTAAATTGTAATGAGATTACTTAACTAGTTACTGCATTTGAAAAGTAACTTCACTACTTATTACTTTAATTTCCCGTTTCTTAATTTACTGTAGGTAGGCCTACATGGACAAACATCATAGCCCTATAATCACTTATTGTTTATTGTATAGATCTATACAAAATAGCATATAAAACCATATGAAAGGCAAGGCAAGTTTATTTAAATCACTTTTCATACACAGGGCAGACTAAAAGTGCTTCACATATAAACATTGTCATACAATAAAATTAATTAATAGAAAAGATGAAAGAACGATATCCCCGTCTGCACAAAGAAATGCCTCACTGTAAAATCCACAAACAACAGGATAAAGTAGGCTACGGTGAGGTCAATCAGTAGCAACACACACGTTTCAAAACACAGGCTTAGGGAAACATGAGAACAAAAATTAAGTGGTCAATGAAAAATATAAAAAGGTCACTTTATCCCATACAATTAAAACAGAAATGCACTTAAGCGGCGGTGACACATGCTGTTACTTTATGTGGTCCAAATGATGAATGAACCTGATCTATTTTGCACGCTATGACATCGTAAGTGTGTCTTCCTCTCACCCTCTTGCAGGCAAGAGCAGCCTTCTCAAGTTTTAAAGTAATGCGGTCTATCCAGTGCACCGTCATTCCTAGGTAACTTTTGTTGTTTGCGGACCAAATGTCTGCGGTGGTGGACACATGATCCAGGGAGGACTCGAAAATTATTTTGAGCTTCGATTCCATGTCGGTATAACACTTGTTTAGGTAATGGGAAACTGTCTCCCTGTCGGATGTTGGCTTGCGAGTCGCGGGTATTTTATCTAGTATTTTTCTAAATCTGGGCGATTCAATAGTCGACAGGGGAATGATGTTTTCTACAATGAACCCTGCCACCAGCCGGTCTTTCTGTGTAACCTGCTTCTGCGCTCCAACACTTGAACACTCCTTCGCACAAGCACCCACGTCACTCAAATCGATCGCTATGGCAACGTGCCGGGGCAAGCAGGCGCTGCAGACACACAGGCAGCACGCGCTTTCCCAGCAGTAACGCAGGAAAGCGCGTTACTATAGTCTAGTGAAGTAGTGTAGTTACCGATATTTTAAATGTAATGCGTTACTTTACTTTGTTACCCAAAAAGGTAATATCTTTACTGTTTACAGTTTACAGTTACAAAGTAACGCGTTACCCCCAACACTGGTGAGAGGTTGCGGGCGCACAGCTCAGGCTGCCGGACGGCGCTGCAAGGAACTTTTATAAACGCAATATTGTTTTCCCGCAGTTATCAGCCCGACAGCCCCGAAACGTTAACGGCCCGCCGGGAATTCTCTCGACTCTCCCAATTACCACTCCGCCACCGTGTGTGTGTGTGTGTGTGTAGGCGTTATTTGATAGCCTGGGCTACCTGGCCTACGTACGGTAGGAATATTCATACTGGTTTAAATAATAAATGTTACAGTGTTTCCCAAATTTGCTGAGTTTTGTTCCAAAGTTCAGTGATTGAAACAAATAAAAGCCTGGGCTATTGAAGTTTTACGGTAGGCTTACCACTGTCATGCACCTACCCGATGTTAAGTGGACCGGGTTGAATTCACTGCGGGTCTCTCTTCTTATATCCATCTTACCAAATATATTTTATTACTGTCCTTCTCAACACTCTCTGATCTCACTAAAAGGCTAGCAGCACGAAATCAAGGGATATTTAGAATAGAAAAAATGTTAACTATGACATTAATGCGATTAATCGCGATTAAATATTTTAATCGCTTGACAGCACTAGAATTAATGATTATTGATCTGGAGATTAGATTACAATAAAATATCAGAGCAGTTAATTTAACGTAGAACTACATCTTTGTTTTTCAGCGTCGAGGACAAAACAATTTGTTTAATGGATCGATTTAAAATAGACTGCTTGCCAGATAAAAACTGTTTAAATTTAATTCATCACTTTGGACCTTTGATTGGGATTGTATATTAATTATAACCTTTTATAGACTATAGATCTTTTATTGATTATGATTCAATTATATCAGAAATATAATAATTTGATTAAACGACTTATTGGTGCAGAACTACTCTACTTTGTTTCCTTTCCTATATATTTAAACCCCTTTTTTTAACCATCCTTAATGCAGCATTGCATAGTATGCCGTTAATTTAGGCATTTGCAAGCCTTTCTTTCCCCATGCATACCAACGATTTCCCATTGCTGTACTCTAGGCTACCATAAACAGAGCACCTGAATGCAGGCTGCCAGTACAGCCGCCTCGACTGACATGCATTCCTGAGCCTCGTTGGTCCCGACGCGTGATTACATAACCGTCACGTCATCACTCGGGCGCAGGACGCCTACTCGTCTGCAGGCAGCTCGGTGTTATTTTCAAATCACCCCCGTCATGTCACGGCATCGCTTGGAGACTGGATTTCAAGCTGTCAGCGGCATGCCATGATGTCATTTAAGTGATGTAATTCGACACTGGGTATATATTTGTTTGCAAATACTTTTTTTTTTAAATGGCTATTTAATTGGTTCTAATGCTCAAAGGGGTCGTTGCGTCATGTGTCCACCAAACCACGTGCTCCACTTGTTGCCCGACTGACCTCATCTCACAGCTATGATTTGGGATTAGTGCACCTTGAAAAATGGCATTATGATTCAAAGCGTTTATGTTGGGATTAGTTGTTGTTGCATTAAGTATAATACACTTTATATAACATTTGAATGTATTTTTATAAAATATAAACGATTAGAAGAAGAAAATAAGGAAGCTAACAATATGTAAATACAAGAGACAGTTCTTTTTAGAACTTAATGGTCAATAGCTGACGATGACAATGAATGCTTGGTTTTCATGTTGTTTTGGTTGTTGTTTTTTCAAGCTAAATCCAATTCAAGGATTTATTTCACATCTTAAAGGACAATACCGATTCTGTGGAGATACCGTCGTAAATGTCTCTCCTGCTTCTCCTTCAGCATCAGCTACCAAAATAATCAGTCAAAGTCACTTTGTTGTGCCGTTTCTGATCCTAAGAGCATTTTTGCATCAACGGGCCTTCCATGAAGGCAAACTATAGCAGCAGCACTTTAGTCCTTGTGATAACACGTCTTTTTAGTACTGCTACAGCAATTCAGTTTATTTTCTCCACAAACCCAATACAGACACAACATACAATTATTTGTATCGGGATAACATTTCTTTGTCAACAAACTCTGTACTGACGCGACTTGCGTTGGTTTGAAAAGACAAAGGTGCTATATTGCCATTTTTTTTTACAAATGCCCTGCAGTAGAATAGCAAGAACAAAGCAATTTCGACAAATGATATTGATAACGGATGTTTTAGTGAAGCCAGGAGAGACTATGACGATCACAGACTGGTATTGTCCTGTAAGCAAGGGATGTTAACCAATGCCATAGCTTACATGGTTCATATGGATAAAGGTAAATACATGGATAAAGGTAAATATATATAAATATATATTTAAACATGTTTTATCCTTTGTCCAGTTTCTGCGGCCCACGTTCATTAGCAGCAAGTGTGGCCGGTTCACGTTCAATGGTCCTTTGTGAGCATGCATAAGCCAGCACATTGCTTTAAAGAGCAGCCCCCCCCACCCACAATGCACTTCTGGGCAGAAAATAGTCTCGCTTTCTATGGCTGATTTCCTGCATGTCTCAAAACGAGAACATTAGGAGTCTCACATTACACTGGGCACAGTGCGGGGATTAAAAAAGAAAAAAAAGTGATTTCTTCTCTGAGCCCAGGGGCATGACTCCCCCCACTGACTTGGGTTTCATGATGCAATTGCCCTTGAAATCAGTCTATTCCCCCACCGCTCCCCCCCCCCCCCCCCCCCCCCCACACACACACACCTTCCCCCAGCCACTTATGTTTACCCCCATGCCTTCCCATGTTGGAGAAAAAAATAAAAAGATGACACCGATAATAACACAGGCTCGTCTTCATGGCGAACTCATCACTTCCTGCCTGAGAACAACTCTGGAGAGAAGGCCAACGCCACCGACAAGTGACTTGTATAGAACAACCTGAGGGGGCTGCTGCTTCTTTAACATCAGTGGAGGTGATTATGGCCTTATCTTTGTGTTTGTATGTATTTATTTTATAAAACAGATCCAACTCATATACCCCCCCCCCCCCACACACACCACCGCCTTCTGTAGTGATCCACCTTTTGGCTCGTTTACATGCTGCCAGATCTTTTCCAAACCACAACACAGAAGAGCAGCAGTCCAATGCTGGGGAGATCTTCTTTGCAAAACAACAAAGGGTGATTGGGGTGGGTGGGTTGGTTGTGTTGGCAGTTACCATGTAGGACTCTAGCTAAGTGTGTGTGTGTGTGTGTGTGTGTGTGTGTGTGTGTGTGTGTGTGTGTGCATCGGCGTTCTGCATCATATGGTGTTGTCGGTGTCTTCTGTGAGTGGGTGGTTGCGTGTGAGGTAGACATTACCTTGAGTGGTATCTTGACTAGTGGAACACACAGCATATAAACTCGGTCTCCGGGGCTACAAGGAGGCCTTGTACATGGGCAGTAATTCTCGTCGCTCTCAAAGCATGTTGTTTACTACTGGACGCTGGGGTTTAGAAGAACATCTTTTGTGTTTGTGAAAATAATGCGAAAACAAATGATGAATCATGTGCTCTCAAGGAAGATGTACGAGAGCAAGAGAGAGAGAGAGAGAGAGAAAGAGAGATGTCAATAGTCCTACAGGTTTGCAGAGAAGAAAACACATACAGATTGAGAGCATACAGAGATGGTCCAAAAATAGAGAAAATGAAACATTGATAAACGGAGATCAATTCCCATAAATGTGTTGGCCCATTTTACTTACCAGTGACCGCAAAAAGCAGTTTGCGATGAATTCACTATGTCACGCCAGAGACAAGATCACGACACTTGAGTCTACTTAATGAGCATTGAGGATTCTGCGCACACCTGGGATAGCACATTTGTACAACACACAATAAGCAACCTTAATATTTATTCTGCCTCATAATGTGATGATGAGCTAATGCTAAGGCTAGCACTTTTAATGCCATTAAAGCAGGAAATAAGTGGCATCTTAGAATCGGTTGATGGGATTATCATGGGTGGAGGGGGGTTGGGTGGTGGGGGGATGGTGTCATCCACAGGACAGCTTATGTGCGCCGACCGCCCCTTCCATCCCATCCGCCCCCACCCTTGGTCCAGATACACCCAACTACTGTCATCCGACAGCAAGCTTATTCTTCAACATGGAATACACTTAATGAACACATTGTCAAATTGGTTTTCCCTCCCACTGTGAGAGAAATCATTACCACTGGCTCAAACCGATCCGTTAGCCCCGGCGTAAGTAGCCTATGCATTGTTTGACCTCAGCTGCTTACTTAAAACAGTACAGTCACATTCCTGCTACACGCTAATTCCATTTGCAGGGGAAGCTGACTCATAGGCTGGCTGGCTGCTGGTGGTAATGAGAATGCAATCATTGGCTGCTGCTGCGGTGTGCTTTGATTTTCTGCACTTAAAGTCGAGAGAGAGCGATGGCACGAGAGACTTAAGGATCTATTACATTTTCAGGCTTTGGATTTGGTTGATTCCTTTTCTCCCCCTCCCTCCTCTCTCTCTCTCTCTCTCTCTCCCTCTCTCTCCCTCATTCACTCTCTCTCAATCTCTCTCAGGTTCTCTAAGGTTAGGCCCTGCACAAGCGAGAGAACAATAACTATTAATCTTATCATATGGGCCCTGAAACGCTCAAACCATTCCTCATCCAGCGTCCATCAGCGGCAAAGAGGCCCCCTGATTGCGGTGCTAATGGAGAGAGTGCATTTACTTAGACGATCATGGAATTGGGCCACGTTTCAATCTCTGTTAAACTATTATGGGTTTGATACGTTTCATCATTGACAAGAGCAACACAATCTGAAAATTGGATTCAGACAAAAATGAAGATGTGAGTAATTTGGAACATTTTAGGACAACTAAAAGGGTTTGTTTAAGAGCGCTGGATGGATGTATTGTATAAGTACCTTGGATAAGGGGGGGGGGGTACCCTTTTGGCAACAGCTTCAGATCAAACCTATATAATACATTAAAGTGAAAGCATAACACAAATATTACAGCTGGCACTTAGAATGTTTCTTTATAACTTGAGGCAACCATTTCCCCTTGGATATGGCTATTTCAAAGGCATGCTCTTCTAGCCAGAGGTTAGAAACCCCCCCATAAAAACAGGTGAGTCTGTCTCCCCTCCAACACAGTGAAGGGGTTATGGAGAAAGTTAAACTAAATGCAATATAGACGATCAGAAGCCTATCCAAATAACTTATGTAAAGTCTCATCACATATTATATGAGTGATTAGGCTAGGTAATCAAATGCCAATACATATAATAAAACAATATCATATGCACTTAATACCAAATAGATCAATTGCATTTTACTATTACAACTATTATTGCTGAGTAGGCCTACTATAGTAACATAGTATCAACTTATGATTATTGGCGACAAATGTTAAATGCACTAGCACATATGTTAAGGTTACATGATCATATCATAATTACCATAACTCCCTGTATCCTGCTCAATTGCTTGGTGTTTACTTGTGGCACGCGGCGCAACCCGAACCGAAGCGCCCTTTAAAACAATCCCTCTGCCAGTAACGCCATCTTGAAATATCCCCGACCTGCTCCCTGCTCCCACTCCCAGAGTCAGAGTCGAGCTGCTGTGCGCCAGGCATGGCGGGGAGCGAGTCACAACAACTCGACACAACTACAGGCGACCGCTCGGCTGTTCTCGCGACGCGAACCTCGCGGGCGTCCAGCTCCTCGTGCTCCAGGACATTCCAACCCCAAAGAGCACGAGCCGTAGGACCGTCGACGCCGTGACCACGTGAAAGCCGCCCTCCTCCGCCGCGCGCTCAGCTGTTTCCCTGCTCTGTGGTTCGTAGTGGTGGGCATACGGACCACTCCGACCGTAAACAACCGCGCGAGTGGGGCGAGCTCAACCCCCCATGAGGAATACAGCGTCCTCGCGTTTCAGAACATGCGTTAGGCGGATTTATTCTTACATTTAGGGGCTTTTTGCTGACGCTTTTATCAAAAGCGACTTACAACCATTCATTCACAGACTTAACAAACATACGGCGGAGTCAACCACGCAGGGCGACAACCAGCTCTTCGGGAGCAGTCAGGGTGAGGTGCCTTGCTCAGGGACTCCTCGGGACTCAGCTTGGACAAGCCGGGGATCGAACCAGCAACCTTCCGGTTACAAGTCTACCCGCTCTACCTCATGAGCTGCTATCTGATTACTTTATATCCACGTCGACCTTTCGGTTCGAAATCTTGAGCTGACCCATAGTTATTGACTTGATTGATTAACAGGCGGGTTGGATGCTCTCTGGTCCACATAACGGAGTCTCTGGCCGCACACAGGTGTATAACAAAGGCGTTACCGGACAGTGTGGGCCGGTACAGACCCTGGCAGAGGCTGGCGGTGGGTTTGACATTGCATTGTAATTATCCTTGAGTGTACAGGCTCGTTTGTTATCCGGTTAAAGACTCCCACTGGAATAATTGAATATGGACTACGGGACTACTGACGGGATACTTTGAGAAAACGGCCACCCTCCATTACTGTTTGGGCAAGAAAATGCCCTTTTTTACCAAGACAATCACAATGCTTATTGTGCCCGACGGGTTTATGATCCAATAGGTCTTGTGCCACACCGCTCCTGTTTCTTTATTAGATGGTACACCTCGAATGGAAGATGGGAGAAGCAGCCAAGCTGGCGTTTGCCGTTTTCCTCATCTCGTGCTCCTCAGGTTGGTGTGGTTTGTTATTGGTTTAGCTTGCTTTGCAGTGGGATATATGTGTGCACAACTTTACTGTTTACGAGTTGGTATCTCTGTAAATAATCACGACACATGCCCTGTATCTGTAGTGGGTACCACATCACCCTACTGTGTGTGTGTGTGTGTGTGTGTGTGTGTGTGTGTGTGTGTGTGTGTGTGTGTGTGTGTGTGTGTGTGTGTGTGTGTGTGTGTGTGTGTGTGTGTGTGTGTGTGTGTGTGTGTGTGTGTGTGTGTGCGAGCGTGCGCGAGAGAGACAGATAATTGGGAAGCGCCCTCACAAGAAATGGGAGGGAGGCTGGCTGGGTCTGTCCAGGTACTTTACGAAGTGTATGAATGAGTTTGCATCACGCACCATCCAACATGAGGCCTCTGCCAGCAGTGATAACGCTTCGATTCCCAGTGTATTTGCACAAGGAGTTGTTTGAGTCTATGATTCGTGCTCTGTCTGGATGACAGTTGTTAAGATGTCAACGGACGGCCCCGCCTGTGCAGCATTGGCAAGAGGCGTCACGTGGAGTCTGTGTATCTGAAAGTGCTGCTCCTGTTTGGAGGATAGTCTGTATTTGCTGGCTGATACTTGTTGATATTAGTGTTCAATGAGCAGGTCCTGCCATATGAATGCATTGTTGATAGGGGGTTCTCATATGACCAGCGGATCTTACAGAAAGGCCTTTGTTCCATTATGGAAATCATTAATTAGCCCTCTGAAGGTTGGTTTAAGTGCATCTTCCAAATAAAAGCTGATGTAAAGGGATGAGAGTACAGGTGCTTTGTACATCAGAGGTGGCCTTAGTTGGATCCCAGGTTTTACACCGTTCCTCATCGCCATTAACGATAGTCAACCAAATGTAAAGCAAGTGTAACCACGACATGGAAAGACATTGTATTCTGGTGGAAACATCATAGTTCCATAAAGCCCTAAAGCCTACATGCATCTGCTGTGCATCTTCTCAATGGGGACTTTGCCTCATGCATTGGAAGTTGCGTGTTCTTTGTCCCCTTCTTGTTTGATGGGACTTTGTTGCCTTTACAACTTAATCTGGTGGTAGCCCTTGGTTTGACAATTGAGCAGTTACAGTAGCAGTGAATGAGGCTTAAACTTTCTATAAAGTAAAATCCGTTACCACCTCAATGCAAACACTGTTACGGCTAATGGTCAATTAGTTGGTTCCGGTTAACACTTTGCTGTGGAATAGCTTCGTTAAGTAATGTACTACTCAATTATATGTAGCTATTATCAAACAAAGCACTCAACTGACTCATTAACTGTCATTATTTTGAGGCTGGTAAGGGCTGATGAGGCGAGTGTAATCATCACTTCGCGTTATGTGTTTTATGTAGGAGAGCTGCTAAAACGCTGGTTTGAGAAGTGGCTTCAGGTCGACATTAACTGTAGCTCTTCAAACACACAAAGATGTTAAGAATTCTTTCTATATATATGAATGAGCCCATTTTCCAATTCTTTCTATATATATGAATGAGCCAATTTGCCAATCAAAATTGAAAGACGTACTCAGTGTTGTGCCTGAACGCGTTCATTGAACGATAGTTCATGAACTCGTTCGTATTTTGGGCGAACGTGAACTGAACGTACTGAATAACTGCCTGATGAACGTTACTGTGAACTCGTTCATTCTGGTGTCTGTGAATGGCACGCTCACTCGGTTTAACTTTGTTCAATTGGGGGGTTATTTGTTTATCAACACGGCTGATGCGCGCGCAGAACGCCGTGTTGTTTTACCGGTTGCAATGGTTATCTCTGTACGGTTCATTTGCAGTTGCGGTGTTGTCAACTTACTGTTACATTAAACTGTAATCAGAAAACGCGGATATATGCTATAGACCCTATAGTATCTGTCGTATAAAGGCTGGGACGAATTTCAAATTATAAATATGTACACTTTATGTTGAAAGTATAGACCGTCGCAATTCCCATTGAAACGAATGGCGCGGTGATTATTCTTCAAAACGAGAGTTATTAAATTATGAAAAATGAATTAAACTGTAATCAGACAACGCGGTTATACGCTATAGACCCTAGAGTATCTGTGGTATAAAGGCTGAGATGAATTTCGAATTATAAATATGTACAATCAGTGGACTAGAATACCTCCTAGAATCATTGCTTGTTGGCTGGAAACGGAAAGGGGAGCTGTTTACGTTTGGGTATAGTCTTTTCGCTTGGTTCTCCGTCTCAACAGTAGGGCTAGAACTGAGCGAAAAGACTACAACCAAACGTAAACACCCCCCCTTTCCGTTTCCGGTCAACGAGCAATGAGTCTTCCAACAGAAATCAATGGGATTTACAAAATGCGCTTAATGTGCAATAAAACACGATAGTAACTGTATTTCGCTATGATCTTTGATTCAACCACTCTATTTCATCCTAGACAAACCACAAAGGGGGCTCAATGTGCAAAATACAGGAAAAAAAGAAAAGCTTACAGCAACATATTTAAAAAAAGAACTATGAACTAGTTCATTTTTTTGAACTGTAAACTTAGTTCAACATTTTGAATTATGAACGTTTAACTGAACTAGTTCATTTTAAATTTGTGAACTGATCTTTGAGCTAGTTCACGTAGAAAGTGAACTTTCCCAACACTGGACGAACTCTTGCATCAATGTAGCACTTAATTGTCCCAATACAGTACAATTTTCATCAGCCTACCTATTTTTTTAAGAACAGGAAGTATATCATAGCTTTGTGTAGCATGAGGCCTAGTTCAGTCCTAGTAGGCCTAGTTTACTAAACCCTCCTCTCTGGGTCACTAAAATGGAGATGGAGCAGCTACTTATGTCCATACAAGGTCCTTAAGTCATATTCTCCTGATACAACTGTAAAATTAATGGCATTTTATGTAGTTGAAGTTTACTGGCGCGTAAAAGAAAGACTTGGCTTTTTCGAAAGCTCGCAACAATTCAGCTTGTTCTGACAGTAGACTCAATAAAGTTTTTATATACAGCGCTTTCTGAACAGAGCACACTTGTGAGAGTATAAGGCTAGGATCACCAAAGCGTTAGAACAAGAACAGGCTCAAAGTCAACCGCATGCTGATGCCTGCCCAACTGAAAATGAAACCATTCTAGACGATGATTGATGATGTAATGCAAAATGTAGTAAAATGGTATACTAGTGCAATGTAATGAATATTAAAGGTCCCATGGCATGAAAATCACTTTATGTGGTTTTCTTACATAAATATGAGTTCCCCTAGCCTGCCTATGGTCCCCCAGTGGCTAAAACTTGCGTTTGGTGTAAATCGAGCACTAGGTGTTCTGCTCGCTAGGGCTGGGCGATATGGACCAAAAGTCATATCTCGATATCTTCAAGCAGAATATCGATATAAGATAAATATTGATATTTGTTGACGCAATAGCATAGTTGCCGTTGCCGCGCTCCAACTCGTCATTCTACATCGGTGGCGCCGCTGTGCTCTCATTTCCAGCCTGCCTGCGTCGCTGTGCTCATTAACCTGCCTTGCTGATGGGGGGGAGGGGGGAGTTACCGCCTCCGAAATATTATGAATTATTAAATATTAATTATATTATTAATATATCTCCAAGGTGTCTGGTTCTTCCAGTTCCTCATCAATCTGAAGCACAGAATTGAATCGCGACATGGAGCGACACCCTCCGGAGTGGACACCCGCTGGACACTCAGGCGGGTGTCCGGGAGTCCGGAATCATTTTGGGACAATTGCTGTACTGCCTTTATCTGAATAAAAAATAATTAATGTCGAGACAGCTTAAGATTTTGGGTCGCTGCACGCATTTTTGAGCACGTTGTGCTGCTGCAAGTGATGGAAGAGGTTGGTTGTACTCTACCCTTTAGTCGCGACAGATTTGAAGCACTCTACAAAAAAACTGATTCTGTCATTCGTCAGACACCTGGTACCCAAAACATTTCCAAACTATTGAGCCATTTGTCTTCTGCTTACATACATGCTCCTCCGTGCCGCTGTTGCCGGCGGACTCCATGTTTTGCGCCGTAGGGGAAAAAGTGACGTGAGTGGAAGGGGGGCCAGGCCGTGTGTGTGTGAGCCGGAGGCAGAGCGGGAGAGAGATAAGCAGAGTTACGAAATAGCAGGCGGTAGTCGCGGTCCGAAACTGCTGTTATTTGGATAAAATATGCTGTACTTTCAACGCAAATCAAACTATATCGATGTTGACAACAGCGTCTCGTTCCATATCTCGTTTGAAAAAATATCGATATATTTCCAATATCGATATATCGCCCAGCCCTACTGCTCGCCTTTGAAAAAACTGAGGCTCAAGCGTGCTGATTTGGAATGCGGTCCCTTATATCGTCGTAAAGGATCTAAGCTCCTCCCCTTTCTCTGCCTTGCCCTCCCAGAGAATTTGGCCTGCCAATGAGACACGACCGTGCAAGCGCCACATGTGTGTGTGTGTGTGTGTGATTACA
Source organism: Pollachius pollachius (assembly GCF_949987615.1). Taxonomy (NCBI): domain Eukaryota; kingdom Metazoa; phylum Chordata; class Actinopteri; order Gadiformes; family Gadidae; genus Pollachius; species Pollachius pollachius. The sequence goes on along the minus strand of NC_136937.1, from coordinate 24,769,316 downwards.
CACACTGTAACGCAAGTGTTTGCTGTTGGTGTTATGGCGCATAACACGTCGGTTCTTTGACGTCTCTTGAATTTCCTGTAGTTGGGGTCTCAGCCATGGTTGAGAAGGAATTGGGGGAAAGGAACTTTGGCTTTGACTCCCTGAAGTACATGAACTGCGACATCCTGCCCGCTACCGGTTGCCGCGAGGCACCACCGCCGCGAAGCAACACCACCCGGCAGCGGCAGCCGGCAGCGGGCAGCGCGCGGTTCAGTCTACTTCAAATTGATGTGGAAGTGGAAGAACCAGAGACGTTGGAGAACCCGACGAAGTCGTTTGTGATTCATAATATCGTCTAGAGGCGCACACAGCTTTTGGCCGTGATCATATGTAGGGCTGCAACAACGAATCGATAAAATCGATAAAAATCGATTACTAAAAGCGTTGGCAACGAATTTGGTCATCGATTCGTTGAGTCGCGCGATTATTACGTCACTCGTAGGTGCGGCAGTGTTTACAGCCAGCCACAGACAGGTTGGTTCATGGTTCATGCACGCCCACAGCGAGCTTTAGTGTGAACGACCACAGCTTGTATTTTGGTCATATCTTAACACTGGACTGTAGGCCTATATAAAAGTGTTGTACCTTCACTGTCTTTGGGTTAAAAAAACTCTTTCAACTCAGTATCGGTCTAGTCCAACCAAAAACTCTGTCAGCTGCTGCTGCTGCAGACGGTGTGCAGACGGGCTCGGAGTCGGCACCGCGTGCATCAACAGTCATTCAAAGCAGCGGTAGTATTCACACAACCGGACGGTGTAGAAAGTCCCGCCAGTTTAAAATAGTAATCCAGTTTTTAAATCCATGTTAAAATCGGCTGGATATAGAGCTAGTTAGCTTCAAAAAATTCGCAAACAGTGTCAAATGTGATGTGTTCAGGTTGGCTCAGTAATACGATTGATGTGCTCAAATGCAACACAAAAAAAAAAAAAATTTGAGATTTTGGCGAAAACCTGTTTTCCCAGCAATATAAAATAGACAGTAAAGATGGAATTATGACCTGTTTAACGTCCTATCTTGAACTATGATCATCTTATCAGCAATTAAAGCAATTATACAAGTTCTATTTCAAGGAGTCTCGAAAATGGTATCAATATCAATAAAAATTAACGATCTCCAGTCATCTTAGAGAAATTAAGATGATTTCATTTATTTTTGACCGTTAGTAGGCCTATTTACCGGTTAAAGATCTTAACGGTTGACCGGTTAACCATGGGCATCGCTTATATACTGTATATATATAAATGTATATCATACATTGTATGTTTTTGTTTGTGTTATTTATCCCAGATATGTTTTTTTTTATTTGTTATCATTTAATATTACTTTTAATAGTTCCGGGACGTTGGAGCAATAACCTGATGTTTTTACACTTCAGTCTGCACTGTGAATTTGAAGTAATGTTCAGTTTTTGAATAAAGATGCGGCAATTACAAATGTTTTTATTTTTTTATCCGATTCATTGATTAATCGAAAAAATAATCGACAGATTAATCGATTATTAAAATAATCATTAGTTGCAGCCCTAATCATATGTATAATATGATATAGATATCTCTATGTATTATATGATATTATTTAGATATAGAGCTCCAGGACTGTAACGCAAGTGTTGTACACTTCCTTGTAATTTGGATAACCGTTCTGCTGTTTGTGTTACGGCGCATAACATGTTGGACTCTCGTCTCTGGTATTTCCGCAACGAGACTCGTAGTAGGGGTTATCTCAGCCATGGTTGAGAATGAATTGGGGGAAAGGAACTTTGGCTTTGACTCCCTGAAGTACATGAACCACGACATGGAGGAGAAAGGGATTGTTGGCCGCGAATGTCTCCCGCTTGAGCCCCGCTGCCGGGACCACCATCGCCTCGGCGATGCAGGAGGCAGTGGTGCCTAAGCGCTGACCGCTGCCGAGGCGGTGGTCCCTCGGCAGCGAGGCTCCGGCGGGAGACAACCGCGGTCAACAATCGTGGGCAACAATCCCTTTCTCCTCCATGTCGTGGTTCAGTCTACTTCAGATTGATGTGGACGTGGAAGAACTAGAGACGTCGGAGAATCCGACACGGTCGTTTGAGATTCATAATATCGTCTGGTGGCTCACACAGCTTTTGGATAATATATATTGTATGATATAGATATCTATGTATAATATGATATTATTTAGATATAGAGCTCCAGGACTCCCGTGTGTTCTAGAACAGTGGTTTTCAAACTGTGAGGCGCGCCTCCCCTGGGAGGCGCCAGAGTTCCTCAGAGGGGGCGCGACGTAAGGAAAAATAAACCAGAAAAAGTAACAGAAAAAAACGCGAAGACGCAAAGTCAAACGCAAACTCATTGCTCCCACTAAAGAGGAGGCTAAACTGGCAGTATACAGATTAAGCTGTTCAAATGTATTAAAAGTTAGCTTAGATAAAAATGTTAAAAAGCTTAGATAAAGATGTTAAAATGTGTTAAGAAATGTAATTAAAAACGCACAAAGATGATTAGAATGTTTCAAAAATATGTTTAAAATGTTTCAAAAATATCTTTAAAATGTTCCATAAATATCTTTAAAATGTTTCAAAAACATGATCAGAGATATTTAAAATGTGTAAAATATGATCAGAGATATTTAAGATATGATCAGAGATGTTTAAAATGTGTATAGTAATCAAAATATCTTTCAAAACACAGGGATTTGGAAAAAAAAATTCTGGGGGGCTCAGCTGAAATTTGTTCTCTGAGGGGGAGCTCACTCTCTTATACTTTGAAAACCCCTGTTCTAGAATATTTACAGAACACGGCTAAAGGCTGTGTGCGACTCGTCATTGCGATTCATCCACTGTAAACAAAGCGCATGGTACCGTGGCTGCAAGCTGCTCAGGGCCACACCCCCACCCTCCTCCTTGACCCGCCTCTCTCCTCCTCATTTGCATTAAAGCTACAGACACCGAAACATTTGGGGAAAGCTCAATGTACGACTGGCTCGTAGTGGCTGTAATTCTGCACCACGGCTGAATTTCAGGAACGTCTTCAAATACTGTTTTTGGGGCCTACTAATATCTATATTAAAGCATCCATAAATTAGCATGCCATGGGACCTTTAACAAACGTAGAAATAACCTAACCTACAGTGATATTAATATATCTCAGAAGTGTAACTGGCTAATAACCCCTAAATATATATATTTGAGGCACTGTAGCTTCAGTTCAAACATACACTATTATATGCTTGTTAATTCATCCTTGTTTAAAAAATTATGTATCAATTAAATCCGTATTTGTCCTCTTGTGCCTGAAGCACTTTTCAAACAGCTACAGATGGTGTTACAATGGTCTATTTAACACACCTTGAGCGCCTTTAAAGTCCCATTTCAAGGTCAAGATGCTTTTACACACACCAAATCAACCACTCCACATATTTCTTTCAAAGTAGCTCAATTGTGGATCATCAACCATTTTTAAGGGCCAAGACGGAAGAAATGAATATCCGTTAAGTCCGCCGGCCAGCGATGGGCCAGTGATTTGCAGTAGTCCCCAAGGAGTGGATTGCTGTCTGCGCTGTCCCGGTTCTTAACTTCCAATGTGTTTCCTCTGCATTATGCATCAGGCTTCAAAAGCAAAGGTGCATATGTTAATTCCAGATGTATCCCAGCGGTGCCGTTGGAAATACCCAACATGTCAATGCTGATGGCTCCTTCTCATGACGGAAGGCACAGTGATACCCCTTCAAAAAGTGTGGATGCAACCCTCAAAGCAGATAGAGATTCTTTCACAGGTCATCTGGCATCTTATCCTAGCTAGTTGTTTTGTATGCAGGGAATTTTTGTTGTATACAGGGAATGGGTTAACCTAGCGGTTATTGGTGCTTGGCACTTGGTTCTATGAACATCCTTACTGTTCCAACAGCGATATATTGTTTCTCCTTCTTCTAACAGATGTTCTTATTGTAAGTCGCTTTGGATAAAAGCGTCTGCTAAATGCCCAAAATGTAAATGTAAACGTCACTGGCCTTGTTTTCCAAAGGCAGCTAATGGTGGTCAGGTTGGCCTGAGGCTGATGAGTTGACAACCTGTGTTGGGGAATAGTTGCTCAGCATTTTGCTCTGACACTAAACAGTGTTTCTATGAAGGATCGGGGGTCACACTGGTCGGGGTGAACAGGGGGGTGTCACAGTCCTTCTTACGACACACTCAGCTCCACGGTAGCCGTCAGCATCGTGTCCAATTTGCTCTCGTCAACTTTATAATTTGGCTTGAAAAATGTGCCACAGTAACCATTGGGAGGTGCTTCAGTCACCGGAGATGTGCATCTGATGGATCTATCCAAATAAAAAATGATATGCCTACATTTTCAATGTTATGTCAAGTTACGTCTCCACTCAAATCTTTTCTCACAGATAAATGATGATGCCATTCTTATACATTTTTTTCAAACTAAATATTACGGTGGGTTGATGGACGCTGATGGTAATCCAACTCAGTATTTTCATGGGAGGCTGTGTTACCAGGATTGTAATCATGACTCCCTTCTATGCCTTTTAATGTTACCCCAATGTCATGAGTTTGTCATGTAGCTGGTTCATTTTTTTGTATTTCTTTAGAGAGCCACTAATAGATCGGCCTGTGACCAGAATCGGCAACAATCAAAATATTAAACAATGTAAATAACCAGTATGGAAAGGAAGCTTTGACAGCAACTTGCAACGAGGGTGTTGTTTTCAACCTACATTATTATGGGCTGCCTATGCCAGAACTTTGAATTTAGAACGACTCTTTGTGAAATCCATGCCAATGAAAGGCACACTGTCCACGGCTTCCCTCACTGGGTTCAGCTCCAGTGGACAGCGCTGTCTAGGTTTCACGTCACCCTTCAGTTATGCCGTTTATGCCGCTTATTTTGAAAATTGCTCTAGCTCGTCTTCGAGTAGCGAGGACAGCCAGTTAGTGTCTCATGAAGCAGAAGTAAATATACTTGCTTAACTAATAGCAAATGAACATGAACATTAAACTAAAATGACCATGTCAAAATTTCTGGTTTTATTGAGATGTTTGAGTCCTGCAAGAAGGAAGTTTGAAAAATATTTCTCTATGCTGGAAGTGGTTAGATAACATATCAATATACTGAATAGTTCTTAGAATGAAAGACAATTTTTATCGGTCAAAACAAGTAATTGACTGGTCAACTTTCAAAGGGATGCAAATCGTAATCGGACAGGAATATTGTAAGCCTTCCGCATTTGCCCTGGAGCCTTATTACAAGCATAATATAAAAGGAAGAGATATTTTCCCAAAAATAAAGGGATCCCTATTTCTGAAATGCCTAATTTTAAGGGAGAGGCAACATTTGATATCGTCTGGTCTCTGAATGAACAGAATTGTATGAATGTCTATTCATAGAAAATTTGAGCCATTCCATACCCCCATGGGTGTCCTGACTGACTGCTTGAGAGCCAGATTTCTTAGTGTAGGACTCCACAGAGCTGACCAGAAGAGGCCTTTTACTGCAATTAATGCCTTCTGCAGATGTTGCATTATGTGCATGGTAGAGTTGCAGTCTAGACAGCCCGGCTGCTCAGAGAGGGAGCATACCCCTTTGCTTTGATCTCTTGATTAAAATCCATTTGCTATATATCCATCATGCTCTCGTTTCACATTATCTCGATTGTCCTCCAAGCCCCCCCTCCCCCCTTCTCTCACAACTATCCCCACACTCACCTGTTGCCTATCAACAAGTCTATTAAGGTTTGCACCTGTTCAGACTTTACTGTACTTTTTATGGCAATTTAAAAAGCCATATAAAGTCTGCCATCAGTCCGAAGATCATCAGCACACAACTTCTACAATACAGCCCATGCTTAAATCCTTTTAAGTATGGTCTGTATTGCAGAAGTTGTGTGCTGTTGATCTTTGTGATTCAATGTTGCCTATATATAAATGGCCATTGGAGCAAAGCTGTAAAGGAGGAGGAGGACAACTCCTGTCCATCACTTTGCTGATTTCACTGGGCTAGAAAATCTCCACACAGTAGTACTTTTGATGTCAATTCAATCCACTGGTTTCCCCCCTTGCCCTGCAGCTTAATACCGTAGTGTAATAAACAAGGCCCTCCATCTAACTCGCCTCAATCCATCCCCAGCACTCCAGGCCTGAGGGGATGGATGGCGAGGAGGGCAAGGAGGGGGGTGTAGGACAACAAACCAGTGGATTGAATTTGTGTCGGTATTTAAATTCCCCCTTCCCCTCCTCGCTGGAGAATGCAACGGTGTGTGCCCGACGGACCGCAGGCCTGTAGCCGTGAGAGCTCTCAGGCCCCGGTATGCGGCCTGTGTAAACTTTTCAGGCGTCGGTACAAGCAGAGACCAAACAACTCATAATGTCCGCAGCACTGCCAGCAACTGCTCCCGCCAGCTCTAATTGAGGTGGAGAGAAACAGCCAGTTGTTGCGGCGCATACCAGCAAGGATTTACAGGGATTTGGATTCTGTGGTTTGAGTTTAGGGGTATATGCACAGTAAGGAAAAAAATCATACATTTCTTACAGATCAATACAGGCTTATTGCATCAGGGCGTATGGTAATTTAAGGGTGATGAGATGAGAGGCATGGTAGGTATGAGAGGGATTCAGGCTACAACATCCCAAGTATCACTGAAGTTTTCATGACTATACAATTATGTAGTGTATATACTTCACTGAGGGATTCTGGGGAATATAGTGTACTATATTGTGGGTACAGTATACCACAGTGAACCCACAGTATTTACTTCAATGTGTATTAAGGCTGAAAATGTAGAGTATATGTACAAAGTTGAGTTAAAGATGGAACATGTTTGAATGAGCAATACATTTCAGGGCATATTGTGGCCAGCTCTAGCTGCATGAATCAGGCAATGAAACCTGCATGTCATCGCTCTCTTTATCAGTAGGCTTATCCATCTCCAGCTCAATTTGCTCTCGTCACACAGAGGAAAGAAAGCCGCATGTTAGGGGTTTAGAATCAAAATGAGGTGTCTGCACTTTCAACGTAAGCGATACCCACACGTATTTCTGGTGTCAAAGCTGAACTGATGATGCAACAGAATTTGAGTTGGTGGCTATTTTTTTCTAAATAACAACAAGGTGACAAATGTTGTTTATTGCTTTGACATATAAATAATTGGCTCATACTCCTCAACCTAATCTACCTACCTAACTACTACTACCTACCTAGTCTAACCTTCTTCAATTCTTCACGGAAAAGTAATTGCATCAACTCCCTACCGACATCGATATGATTTCACACAGCATCGTTTTAACATTTTTGGTTTTCAGCTTGCATTCTCCCGCGCAAAGTCCTGATTGTGATTGATTTTGAAGCCCAAACCGTTCTAACGAGGCAAAGCATATGGAGGGCGAATATAGCATGGCTGTATTTTTCCAGTCTATTTAAAATACAAACGTATTTTTGTCTGTTCCCACACAGCCATGTACCGTGCTGTAGTCTACTTTTGCATACTATATTATTCTTATTGACCTTGATTCCTGCATGACGTCTATTTCATTGTACCTGCCCTCTTGTTATCTATCTACTCGTGCATATTAATTCCATAACGCTGTATACCCTGTTCTGTGTCTATCTCCTCGTTTTCACAACTAATGTTGCCAGAAATACGAGTGTGAATGGAGTGTGAAGGGATAATCTGGTGGGTCTTTTTTGGTCCAAGACCGATCACACTTAGCCGAAAGGCCAATAGGTAAAAGTAAGCGGCACAGACTCCAAGAGAAAAGTGCTCAACCCGGTACACGTCAAGTTAAGGAATTATATTTCCAGTTAAAAAAACTGGTCGCAATCTATTGGTCATTTCTCTACCTCGTCTCATTTACCAGTAATGTTCCAATCCTTTTGGGAAATATAGATTATTCGCCAAGATAAACGTTGTTTTCATGCTATCAATGAACGGTAGCCTGGGAACACGCCATCCCTGCTACCGTCTCGTCGAATGCTAACCTTATCTCCAGGCAATGCCTTTAGCAATGGCTTCCCAACAGACTGCTAACTAGCAAGCGGGCTAAAGGTGTTTCTTGAAAGGTAATTTGCCCCACGAAAGCCCGCAAGGCAGGCACTGGGGTGCACTTCTAAATAGATGTGTCCACATGTGTTTCGAGGTGAGATGTTTGGAATCAGGATATGCTGTTATCAAATTAGGCAAATTGTTGATAAAATGCACATGGAACATATTAGCTGGGTTTGCCCTTGAAGCACATCCATTACCGTTAATGATGCCTTATACTTGAATTCAACAGTTTACAAAGACGAAGATGGAGGTGGAATAGATGCAGAATAGAATAGCATGTTCATCAATGAATATGAACACCTGATATATGGATGATATTCCAAAACTGGAAATAATCTAGTATACTCCATTCATGGGCAATACGTGACTTCAAATATAATGTATGATTTATGTTTAACTCAAAAAGTTGACACTGTACAAAGATCTTGTTGCTGTGGTACTACAGACAGGGTCCAAAATAAACACCTGCCCCCACGGGGCAACGGAGGATATATTTGACCAGTTGGCAGGTATAAAAGCATTCTCAAAGTTACTTTTGGCCCCCTGAGTACAGACGTGACGAGGCATGTTTGACAGCTCACAGCTTGATGATGTGGTTTAGAGGTTTCCTAGTACGAAGTTGCATTACCAATCAAAACAAAGGATTTCATCAGCTCGTCTGGGTCAGTGTACTCTTGGCACTGACGGCTGCTAACGACACTCTCAGTGGGCCACAACAAAAGGGGTTTGCCCTCTTTGTTCTTCAAAAAATGTGCTCCTCTCATGCTTCTGCTGCCTTCTTTTGAGGGCACTTTGTTGAAATAGATGGCTGTTGCGTTGTTCTGTTTTGTGTCAACCACATTTGGCTGGAAATGACTGCATCACTTAAGGCTTGACCTGTTTGTGCTGTGCTGTTCGAACATCATCAGTTTAAAAGAGTTTCTCTGCGATATTTGTGGACATTCCCACACAAAAAATGTAAACAGGGCGGCCAAAGAAAATTCAACTTTGCCACCAACCCTTTTGATCTCTGGTTTCGGATATTGGAGATGATAAATCAATGCTTAAAACAAGCTGTCACACGCCAATCTGTGCTTCTGGCAGAAACACAATGATCACAGCACTGTGACGAAAGAGCTGTTTACCCTCTCCTTGTGTTCCAAGCCCTGGAAAAGGCCACTTCATTAGGAGCTACAGCTCGGCCCTTGTTGCACAGCTCCCTCTGCGCTGGGAAAGGCAGCGCATTGTTTCCAGTCTTTAGCCGGTGGATCACGGTGAATCATGTCCAGGGCGAGCGATCGTGACTTGATGTTCGTGTGGCAAAATCGTGTCGATAGAGGATTAATCACTATCTGATAAGAATTCAATCGTGATTCATATGGAGGTCACTGAATGCTAACGAATAAACTAATCATTTATCTGTTTGTGATTTCAGGCCTTGTCTATACCAATTGGTCATTTCAAATATAAAGAATATGATTGAATCTCAAAACTAAATGTAGGAGGGCTCATTTTTTAATGTTATGTTCTTGTTGTTTAATCCAGAGTGGCACCTATTTTTCTTTTGTTATGTACTGCTTGGCTTGTGTCTTGTCATTCTTCCAGATACGTTTAAAGGTACCTTTTAAACGTCGTTCAAATCCTTCCTGTTCCTCAACAGAGGACCTATTGTGGTAAACAACCATTGGTCTGTTCCACTTTGTTGTTTGACATTTCCAACGCTTGACATAATTATGCCGAGAGACGTGCCAAACATCCTATGGAGGTCCCACGTGTATGTCACTGCATTGTTCTATATTTAAAGCAGCGTGTTATTTAGTTGTTGCATTTATTCTCCAATTATGGTTTCTTACATGTATCTCATAAAGAGTCAGTGAGCCCACCGTTTCGGATGGAATTCAAACACTATGTGATTTAAAAACAATGTGTTTTGGGCTTTTTTGTGGTCCTGTTTATGCAAGGCTCTTTCTAAAGCTGAAGTCCATCCCTGGGCATACAGAAGTGCAGCAGCAGAGTGCGGGCCGCAGCCTGCACTTTCTGGGGGCCAGTGATTGATTTGTGTCTTTGGCAGCTCTGCTTACAGTGGTTGGTCTCTATTTGCACTCCTGCAAATGCACACAGTTACTTTCTTTCCCACACTAGTACACCTAAAGTGTGTATGTGTCAGAGGGAGGGGGAGGTTGTTTGTAGGGCTGTGATTCCATGCAGAAACTTGTGGGATTATATTGATATTTGGGGATCTATAGTCACCATCCCGACCCATCTCTTACACCCGATAACAGTATGGCCGCATGACATCGATGTGCGCTGTTCACAATCATTGCAATCTGTTTTAAGCCTGTTTGGGCACTGGTGCTCTACCTTGCACGTAGAACGTATACGTGATGTGCATATTGCAGATGATAATGGGGTTCTTAACGAGGATAATCGTCTGCTGTTCAGGGTTGAAGGGAAATATCATATCTTTGCCCGGGGTGTGAATTTGTTGCAACTATGAAGTCAGCTGAAACGAAGTTACTGCTACAACCATGTCTTAAGATAATTGATTGATGATTGCATGTGGGAGAATGAAATAAAAGATAAAATAAAACGTCATGCAAACATTCTCATAATTTAAATTGAATATATGAATATGCAATGAATCACAACATTGAAGCGAAAAATACATGAGATATTAAAGGGATGATACTGAACATTTGTAAGAACCTACCCCCCCAAATCCTCCTTTTCTCCGTCCCCCATTTATAATTCCCCCCCCTCGCCAGGGGCCATCCTGGGCCGCTCGGAGACGCAGCAGTGCGCCTACTACAACACCGGCTGGGAGAAGGAGCGCACCAACCGTAGCGGCGTGGAGCCCTGCTACGGCGACCAGGACAAGCGGCTGCACTGCTTCGCCACCTGGAAGAACACGTCGGGCGTGGTGACGGTGGTGAAGAAGGGCTGCTGGCTGGACGACGTCAACTGCTACGACAGGTAGCGACCAAAGGGAGTGGACGAAAACGCTACTTGTGTCGGCGCCCCGCCAAGGATTCAAATGCGGCCATTTTTCTTTTTTTTTTCGCCTTCTGATTTTGCCGGTTATTTTAGTTTTTTCTTACATTCACATCTTGGGTCTCTATTTCTACGAGATACATATTGAGATTGAACATTTTTTTTGCATCTAGATTTCATGTTTTCTATTTTCTAGATTTTATAAAGAATACGTCCGTTCAGTGTTCCCAGCCTGTTTACACCTAGCGGTTTATGAGCGATCCCCCCTGGACCCTGGTTTATTAGTTTCCTTATATTATTCATAGTGTATTTACTTTACCTTTACCTATATCGATCTTTGAGGTCTTTAATTTTTGCTCCGCATTGCTTCCGAGATGCTTGTGTAGTTATTGCTTTTACCATGTGCAGCTGTGAACTTGGCCTGAATGGCTGACCAATATCTGCCGGTGTCGTGACTGGACAAGGCTAGGGAGGCACGGCACAGCGCTGGAGGGAGTTTAGTGCAGGGGGAAATGCTGCCAGGAAGAGGCAAACTATAGCGTGGAGCTGTACCGTTTGAGCAGTCGAATCATCGTTCTGAGTCGACTTAAAATGAAAAAAGTCATGAGAATTATAATAATCAAATAAAACTCGTTATAGAGGCTGGTGTAGGCAAGATTTGAGAGTCAGAAAGAGAGCAGAGAAAAAGGGAGGTTTTGAAAATAAAGTAGCCCTCCCTCCCCAATGTTTCCATGCCAAAATGTGCCATTCACACACTAAGCTTATCTATATGTGATTGACAGGCAAGATGGATTCCCAAAACTATCAGAGAAGGGATGCCCTGATTGTCAGAATTTAGGCAGGAGTGGTCTCAAAGCAAAATGGTCTCATACAGCACATTCAGTTAATTGACATGCAATAACATTAACATATATTCTTACATTTCACTCACATATACCTGAGAGATGACTATGCCCTATTTAACAAATTACACTCAAATAAAAGCTCATGTCGTCTAATTGCCTTGTGGGATTGTAAAAGGCCTAACATAAGTTATTATCCATGGATACGAGAAAACGATAATAATTGTTACATTATATATTGGATCGAAAAAAAGATTTACAACTACCAAATTTGAGTGGGAAATGCTCCCTCCAATTTCCCTCCATATTCCCTCTCAGTAATTAAGTGATGTGAAGCGGGGTAATGAATGGAACGATCTGCGTCTGCGGCGCAAGTCCAGGGGTGTGAACTGAAAACGGAAACAAGGAAACGATGGCTTTGAAGCGGGGTAATCCACAATAAGTTGCAAAGCACTTATTGGGGACTTTGTGTGCTTTATGGACATTAGTGAACACAAAAAATAACACAGATCTAAACAGGCAGGGGTTACGCACACATGCACTCGCCCATCTGTCGGTACCCAGTAGTGCATTATCGCTGTTCTGCTAAATTGAATTGTGCCACAGTTTTGATTTGCAGAAACGCATCATTCACATGTATTTAACATTTGCAATCAGTCAATCGCTCCGTTCTCTTTCTTGTTTCGTCATAATCGGAGAGAGCTCTCCCTCTCCACAGAGACCGGCCAATGCCACTGTTTGATTTCATAGACCTTTTACATTAATTAGGGTTTATTATAGATTAGCCTATATTATAGTGTAGCAGCGTAATAGTCGTCCTGTGTGAAGTTAATTTGTTTGTAAAGGGGGTTGGTCATTTAGCGGAGACGTTGCTCCTCGCCTATAGACAGCTGTTGGGAGCACACACACACACAAACACACACACACACATACACACACGCACACACACACACACACACACACACACACACACACACACACACACACACACACACACACACACACACACACACACACACACACATAGCCTCACCTTCCCCAGGGCACACTCCTATGGGCTTGTGTGTGTGTGTGTGTGTGTGTGTGTGTGTGTGTGTGTGTGCGAGCATGCACACATACAAACCTGGGACATAAAAGCCCATAAGATTGTGCGTGGGCGTATGTGTTGATGCACTTCCACGCTTAACGGACCCAAAAAAGCCTAACACTTGCTCCTCGTCCCGGTGCGGCCCGCAGCAGCCAGTGTGTGGAGAGGAAGGAGACCCCCGACGTCTTCTTCTGCTGCTGCGAGGGCAACATGTGCAACGAGCGGTTCCTGTACGCCCCCGACAGACAGCAGCCCCAGAGCGAGTCCCACCGCCAGTTCACCGCCTACAGTAGGTCCACAAACACACACACGTACAGACACGCACGCACACACGTACCAACGCACACACGCACGCACACGTACAAACGCACGCACGCACACAGGTTCCAGATATTCTTCATATTCGTGTTCTCGCTGTAACGACACCGATATATTGTTGTTTCTCTTTCTTCTGACAAATGTACCTATTGTAAGTCGCTTTGGAAAAAAGCGTCTGCTTAATGCCCTAAATGTAACAATGTTAAGTAATCGCTGATTTATTTTACATTTGTGGAATCTTTCTGTCAGTTTATAAATCGTTTTTTCATTGTATTTCGTGGAAGGTGTATATTTTTCTACGTACATACTGACCGTCGAACAGAGAGACGGACAGACGGACAGTTAAAGATAGAAATTGGTTAAAGCTAACCAGGCAAGCCATCCGTAAAGGGAAGGTCTCGCGTAGTCTACGTGGCCTCAGCTTTCCTCCCGGTCCCCCCTGCAACCCGCCCGCCACACACCCATGCACTTTTCCCTCTATCAGTTCCTCCAGCGCCAGATCGGGGTTAAATATAGTTCACCCGGCGCCATTACACTAGTTTGACGGATTATGTTGTGTCAAGAGATGAGTTTGCCCCACCCACACACACACACTGCCTCTGTGGATAATACCCCTTTCCCCTTCCAGGACGGCGAGGAGTGAGACACAGCGCTAAGCGGTGTGCTGAGCTGTGTTTAGAGATGCAGTCACACTTCGCTGCCGCCGCAATTATCACTCGTCCCCGCTGGATGTTATTTCTCCCTTTTTGTCATTGTTAAAACTTAGCTTTGTAGATTTGTCTTTGTGGGGTTTTCTTTTTTTTTTGCTGCTTTCATTCCAATTTCCGTTTTTCAATTGTGGTGCTTGGAATCCTTGAACTATTCCACTTGCATAATGTTGAGATAATAAAATGTTCTCTCGCTCTCTCTCTCTCTCTCTCTGTCTCTCTCTCTCTCTCTCTCTCTCTCTCTCTGTCTCTCTCTCCCCCGCCCCCCCCCCACCCTGATGCAGCCACCTCCAACACCTTCTCCCAGAAGCCCCAGCTCTTTAGCACTCTGCTGTACACGCTGGTGCCCATCCCGGGGCTGACAGCTGTGGTCCTCTTCTGCTTCTGGATGTGGAGGCAGCACAAGCTGGCATACCCCGCCGCCCTCGTCCCCACACACGTAAGTCCTGCCCGAGGGGGGGGGGGGGGGTGAGGTCATGACCGCGGACCCCTACTCACGGTGTCTCTTGCTAGATATAGTGCCGCGCTTACTAACGTCAAAAAAAATTGCGCGAATACGAAGTACAATTTGAGGAGAGTTACTAACACGTGTTTGTTATTTAGGTATGGTTCTTTTTGTTGGTTTGTCTTTACAGTGACTTCAGGGATGTGACCAAACATCTGGTCCATTCATTTACACATGCTCACGTCTTTCTGTGGGTTCAGAGCTCTGTAGATGTAAGAGCCCTGTCCCCTTTAGCGTAGGGGTGTAATGGATGTCCTTTGCGCAACATTGGGTCTCATGCAAGATCTTCGTCTTGCTTCTTGTACAGGTGTGCCTCAGATTCAGAGTGTAGGAAAGTGTCCTATATGATTTGTACACATGAGGGATTCCACCTGTTGGTATACGAGTGTGTGCATTCATGTGAGCATAAGCAATGCCCAAAACAAGTCCTCCTTCCGAAATCGCTCAAACTAAACCCTAACACATAACTTGACATACACATCATATTTAGCATTGTCAAAAGTGGCATCAGAGTACCTGCTGTGGTGGAGGATGTATTTCTGCTAAAGGCTGCACTGACATCGATGCCAAAAGACTTAGTGGACGTGTTGATATTACTACTGCAAACCAAAAATATTAATCATGTCATGTTTAATATTATTGACGTTGTTCTGAAGAGTAGGCTTTAATAGACAGCAATTTTTTGAGCATACAACTTCGCTTTATGCGCTGTGGTAGTTGGTATTTTGAACGCATTAACTTTGAGGTTTAGTAGATAGTCGGTGATGATGTGGACATTTAGCACTGAGATTCATAACACATTGGGTCTTTTATGTGAGTGTGTGTCCAAAACCCAGCCCTAACACACACACCTAGGTGTGCAAACATAGCTCAGATAAACCCAATGCAAATATCGCCAACATAGTATCATTGAAGTATCAGTCCATCAGCAAAGAGCTGCATGGCCAAAGATTTGTTCTAATTAACACTATTAGACCCAATACAATTTAAAACGTATTCATCAGTCAAAGCCATTCGGCCAAATAACGTTGTTTGTTTGCTTTTTCCTACCGTACGTGATTAGTTTAAGTCTAGACCACTCCTCGATGTGATGCGTGCCTCAGAGAGAGTTCTAAATGCAATGGTTTTGTTGAATGCCAGAATTGCTCTAAAAACGCACGTACAAACGAGTTAAGCATGCATCTGTGCTGACATGTACTTCTAGCTTGACGGCCATTGTTAGTCATGGTTTATGGTTTGTTATATTGAATATGATTATGGGGATTATTGAAAAGGAAAGGACCCATGTTTTAAAAGACAGTTGGTTGTTTGTACCAAAGACAAGCAAGCAACATGCTGAGGTCCTCAGCTGGTATAATAGTTAGTCACTGGCCTCCATAGCAGCCTAAAGACTGAAAGGTGACTCCTTCTCTGGATAATTAAGTCCTTTGCGGCTGAAAGAAAATATGAAAAAGGAGGCGAAAAATCAAATACAACAAACCAGAGCCGCGAATAATTAAGGCGTGCCGGGTTTTCCTGTGTGTGTGAATTGAAACAGTTGAACAAAGAAAACAACCTTCTGGCAGAACTTAATTCTCATCAGTTGGAAAAGCCAACTAGTAGCCAGAGGAGAAGAGGGTGGCTTTGTGTCGCTGGCAGCCATTTTGGTTCCTTCCCAGAATACGGAAGAGGAATCACTGCAGCCGTTGCATTATTGATGAGGCCTTTATGGTGGCAAATGGTGATAAACGGAGGGGCCTCGGAGCTCTGCGTGCAAGGACGAGTGTGGGCCGAGTGGCTCTTAAGACAAGAGAGGGAGGGAAACCATTTTGTACTTCAGCTCTCGTCGAGTATGCGCGTGCGTTGTTTCTGTTTAGCGTCTTCCACAAAGCGGGATAACGGAAGGGGAAAGATACCAGCCCGCACTTGAAAGGCTGAAAGACAAAAACGACACACAACCACCAAAGAAGGCGAATGGTTTGGATTTGGTTTGGTAACACTTGAGAGTAACCGCTGTGGATAGCGTTGTTGGTAGTTTTGCCCGTTTCATCAGACGCGGTGCTGATTTCCGAAACCAGCGTCACCCTTAGTTTACCGACCACCTCAAGGCCGCAAGTAACAAACCGCACAAGAAGTTCTTCTTGTGTATAAAGACCTGTGGAAAAGCGAAATTACTGCTTTTCCCACGTTAAGATTTGTGTGCAAGCCGAAGTACCTCGCTCCCTTGAAACCAGGTTTTTGTTATTCTTCCCTACAAAAACCAGGTTTTTGTTATTCTGAAATAGTTGTGACTTTAATTGGGACGCTCAATCTTTTTGGACTCAGAAACCTGGGAGCAATTATTTTAGAAGATACTTGAATTAGTATGAATACATATTATGTTCCCTACTAGGTAGGATGAGTACAAATGTGTTTCAATGATATCAATATATTGTTGGACGTTTTTATTGTGGTTTATTTATGTGAATTGAACATAATTGTATGTAACTCATATTAGCCGTGTGGCGATGCGGTATGAAACCCGTTCATACTGCATCATTAACGTGTTTGCATGCCAATGATTGACACAGTGAAAGTTCCTTTGCCCCAGCACACAACCTCACATTCACTTCAGGTCTCATTGTCTCCCAAACACAACGGTACAGAAAACCCCAATAATGTCCCTGTTTGCCTCTTCTTCTTCCCCTCCTCCTCCTCTTCAAATAGCACGCCTTTCACATAATGGTCGAGGTAAGAGCAGCTTGATTCCAGTCTCACCCCTCTCCCCCTCCCTTCCCCTCGTCATTGAGTGGACCAGTTTTCTAATAAGTCACCATTTTGCTTAGTTCTGTGTTGAAGACTCCGTTGTTGTAGATCCTGAAGTGCTCCCCTCGCCCCTTCCTCTAACTCAATAGCCGCTCCTCTTAATTTGGTCTCCCTTTTGAGTCTAAAAAAATACTTTCCTGTTTTTGTTCTCCCCCCCCCCCCCCCGTGTGTGTCTAGACATGTTAAGTGTGCGTGTGTGTGTGTCTGTGTGTGCGTGTTGACATGTCTGGTATGTGTGTCTAGATAAGTCTAGTGTCACACTCACACCCAAACAGGTGTGTGTGTGTGTGTGTGGGTGTGTCTGTGTGTGTGTGTGTGGATAAGTCTAGTGTCACACCACACACTCACACCCAAACAGATGTCTGGTGTGTGTATGTGTGTGTGATTGTGTGTGTGTCTGCCCCGGCTTTATCGCATGGACGTTCTTGTGCGGCGAACATATTGTGTGCATGATGAAATACGCCCCCCTCTCTCCCCACACACCCCACAGGTCCCACTCCACACCTCCCTGTCCCTCCCCCCTCCCCTGCTGGCCCCTGCGATGCTTCCGATTGGTCCGGTCCTTGCTTGACCTAATTTGAGATGACAGACTACCTGCCCCCCCCCCCCCCCCCGGAACCAGCGCTTGGTAGGCTGCCCATCGGAGGAGTTTTAAAACATACGGGGTGGACAGCCCAGCTCACCACGGGGGGGCGCTCGCTCCATCCGGAGGACTGGGGGGACCTGGATTATGAATTGTGCATAATATTATGTACAAAACAGAAGTGAGAGGGTGAGGGGGGGGGGGGGGTGAAAGGGGCCGGGGGCGAATGTGGAGCACGTTAGTCAAGTTTGTCAAAAAAGGAAACTCCTCAACCCGCCCTGGTTCACTTCTACGGGAATAACCAAAAGTGAGGCGTGGAAGTGAAAGTCCTCTTTGGTGTTCTGGTTATCATCTCAACAGCGGTTTTCTGTTTTAAGCTCAGCCGTACGATGTGAGCGAAGGGCAACATTTCCTTGAGAAGGCCACGTACCGGGAAACATTGACATATCATGTTGTTGTTATCACAGGAACGCTTTGTTAGAGTAACACTGGCAATGAGAATAGAACAGGTGGGATGTGAACTCATGGGTCTGAACATAGAGACACCACTGGAAGCGGGGTGTGTGTCTGGGCTGTGTGTTGAGCCCAGGCTCTGATGCAGCCGATGCAGCAGTAACCCGATGAGGAAGATGACGCCGCGAAGAGGAGGGCGAGTTGAGGAGGGGGGCAGGTTTGGATGACAGAGTTCGACTTCCCAACCCCCCCTACCTCACACCCCCTCTACCCTCCACACCCACCCAATGCCCCGTTTCCTGTGGTCTGCTGACTCAATGCAACCCGGCGTGGAACCTGCAACCGGACCCCCGGATCCGGTTGCCCCCCGGGGGAGAACCCCAGAAGGGCTCAGGGGCGTTTGAAACCCGGCCCCGGGGCGCATATACCAGACAACGCTCGCATATGTCCCACCGTCCGGAAGGAGAAGGAGGAGGAGGAAGTGGAAGATGGAGGGGGGTGGGGGTAGTGTATGTTTTCAGATCAAGGATTGAGAGTTCAAGGGAGTCGATCACTTCTGACGGGATGTACAGGGATTCGTTCCCCCCCAGCCCCCCTCCCAGGGTACTGACTATAAAGACATTGTGGGGCAGCGATTCGGAGCGGGTCGGGTTTCCGCAAACGTGACATTATTCGCCGCCAAGGAAAACAGGATGCCGGGATGAAACGCAAGGAGAGGAAGAACGGGAATGTGATCCGTTTGAATTATATCGGATCAGGGAAAAGTGACGAAACAGTGCACTCGGGGGGGGGGGGGGGGGGGGGGGGGGGGTTTGTGGGGTCCAGTGTGTTCGGTTTGTGCGATTATGGGATGGAGGCAGGAGGGTGGACTTTAATGGGTGGCAACGTTGACAGCGTCGATGACGAAACAGTCACGCCATTTTTGAATTTACATTTGTTCGATATAGACCCGAAACGGCAACTAAATGTAGTTTGGATGTGTCAAATACGTATGTTAGGTGTTGCAACGTATGACGATGATCACAATGATGTCAAAAGGTGTAAAATCTAGGTTTTGATTTGAAAGCGTCAAAAAAAAAAATCGAACTTTTATTGTATGTTTTCAAAGTTCAGCAGACAAAAGCAGTGTTTAATCTATCTGCGACCCAAGCATCACGTTTTTGCTTCCGCCAGCTTCTGAATGCTCTTCAGTGTTTCGCTAGGCGCTACCACGGACTCGACTCACTTGACATTTTGATATTGTTCAACGTTGTGCACTGAAGCCAGCCTTGTGAGACATCCTGATCCTATGAGCTCCACTCTGTTTCCCTCAGCAGATTGGTCCGGCCTTGATCACGGTGAAAGCGCTCACAATTTGAGAGTGGACCAATCGACGTAGCAATCAAAAAAGTCCCCCCCCCCCCCCCCCCCCCCCCCCCCCCCCCCCCCCCCCCCCCCCCCCATGTTGCAGCCCCGTTTTGTCCCACACTGGACGCCTATGTTGGGGAATACACAATCTGCTAACCATCAAACCTCTCTCTCCCTGTCTCTCTGTCTCTGTCTCTCTCGCTCTCTGTCTCTCTCTCTGTATCTCTCCATCTTTGTATCTCTGTCTTTCTCCATCTTTGCATCTCTGTCCCTGTCTCTCTTTTTCTCTCTCCCTCCATCATTGTCCCTCGATGTGCTTCCCTCCCTCTCCTTCCATCTCTCTCTGTCTCTCTCTCTCTCCCCCAGGACCCAGGGCCCTCTCCACCGTCCCCCATCATGGCCCAGAGGCCCCTGCAGCTGGTGGAGGTGAAGGCCAGGGGCCGGTTCGGCTGCGTGTGGAAAGCGCGGCTTCTCAGCGAATACGTGGCTGTCAAGATCTTCCCAATTCAGGTACCGAATATAACACTATAACAACACTATAACAACCAAATGTTTTGCACCGTAGCAGAGGAAAGTTGCGGAGAATATTATAATCAATTTGCTAACATTACAGAGGACATTTTTTGAAGTGTTTGGTGGCTATAATCAAAAAAGGTAGACAAAAAAGCATTGATTGTTATTATATTATTATGCAATAATAGCATTAGCTAAGTCTATATAATCACCCCTTACCAGCCCTTTTTCTGTATTCATTCTAATGAACTTGAATTCAGTTCAGTGATCTAAGAGAAGCAAATATACTTTTTTATGACCTTTTTTGACGTCTCTCTCACTATCTCTTTCTCTCCCCATCTCTTGCCCCCTTTCTCTCTCACCTCCCCTCTTTTTTCCTCTCTCCCTCCCTCCTTTATGTCTTCTGCCTGTCTCCCAACCTCTCCCTGTCTCTCTTTTCCCCCTTCTTTCTCCCCCCTCCCTTATTACTCTCCCCCTTTCTATCTTCCTCTCTCTTTCTGTCTGTCTGCGTCTCCCTCATCACCTCTCCCCGCCACTCCTCCCTTTCCCAGGACAAGCTGTCATGGCAGAACGAGTATGACATCTACAGCGTGAGCGGCATGAAGCACGACAACATCCTGCACTTCATGGGCATGGAGAAGAGGAACAACAACCTGGCGATGGAGCTCTGGCTCATCACCGACTACCACGAGAGGGTACACACACACAAACACACACACACACACACACACACACACACACATACACACACACACACACACACACACAAACACACACTGTAGTTCCCAACCAAAGCGGTGGTTCAAGTTCAAGCTCCTAAGACAGCCAGCACTTGGAGTGGTTGTCGGGTCGATTCTTCCTATACGGTTTGTTTTGGCAACACAAACAAAAGGATGTGGGGTCCTTGAGCAAAGCACTTGTTGCTCACTCAGGGCTGTTTGCTGGGCAGTGTTTCCCTGTTCATGGGTGCCTCTGTTTGAAAGACGGGGCCCTTCGCACCACACTGTCTGTTTTCCCTATTAGACATCAGGGCACAGTGATCGGATCCCCAGCAGGAAGGATTGCAAAGACTGAATGTGGCCTGCAGTATTTGTGATTCATTAATTATACAACACATAGCATTTGTATCCTTTTGATATATTGATAAAACAAAGATTGAATGATAGGTGGGTGTATTTCCCTTTTTTTTTTGTATAGTAAAATTATGATTAATCATGTTAGACTCTGATGTACCGTGGAATAATCTAACTTTGTGAGATATTCTAAACATTATTTGATAATTTAAACATAACCGTAAGGTTTCATGGACAGGGATCAGTGTGTTTGAGGGCCCTCTAGTGGCTGAATGTTGCCACTAGAATAGTGAAATTAGAACATCATAACCTTATTGTCCAAAGTCAATATTATAATTAACTACATTCTCCAGGAGGTTGAGAAAGAATTTTACTCTATTTATTATTCTCTATTGAAGTCGCTTATGAGCATTCTTACAACCGGGGCATTACAAACGTTTCACATCTCAAGATTCCTGTCATTTTGCCTGGAGTGGCCCTCTGGAGTGCCTCACGTTTGTGAAGCCTCTGATATCGGCCCCTGCTCGCCACCCTTGAACCCTGAGAAACGAAGAGATGGTCTGATATCACCGTCCTCCTTCAGGAAAAGAGATATGTTTCACAAACTAAATGTCCTACATTCTAACGGATTCTTGTAAATCAGTAACAATCAGACGCAGACAGAAATCAGTTTTAGCAGCCACGTTAACCAGCCTTGTAGGTACGAGTGGCAGATTCCAATTCTTTATGAAAAAAATACAGATGTGTCTTTGGGGAGAACTGCAGGAGAATGATGCTTCAGGTTGACTTACCCGGAAAGGACAGGGAAAACCGGGACTCTACACAGAAAATTAGAAGGGTCGACAACTATGGACTTCAACGTGCTTTCTGCGTGATTTGTCCAAATCCTTTGTGCACAGGCAACAGTTTAACATAAATGTCCACAACCTACGCAACAAGGTGTCATTACACCAAGTGTACACTAGAGGGTGATTTATCAACCACAAAATAAAACACATACAACCCAACCTAAGTCACCACGTCACAACCTTAAACAGTCACCACGTCATTACCAAAAACAGTCACCACGTCACAACCTTAAACATTCACGCAGTCACAACCTAAAACAGTCATGCAGTCACAGCCTAAAACAGTCACCACGTCACAACCTAAAACAGTCACCCAGTCGCAACATAAATCAATCACCCTGTCACAACATAAAACAGTCAACAAGTCACAACCTAAAACAGTCACCACGTCACAACCTAAAACAGTCACCACGTCACAACCTAAAACAGTCACCACGTCAAAACCTTAAACATTCACGCAGTCACAACCTAAAACAGTCACGCAGTCACAACCTAAAACAGTCACCACGTCACAACCTTAAACATTCACGCAGTCACAACCTAAAACAGTCAGGCAGTCACCACCTAAAACAGTCACCACGTCACAACCTTAAACAGTCACCCAGTCGCAACATAAATCCATCACCCTGTCACAACATAAAACAGTCAACAAATCAAAACCTAAGACAGTCACCATGTCAAACATAAAACAGTCAGCATAAAACAGGCACCCTGTCACAACCTAAAACGTCCTCTCTCTCCTCCCCTCCTCTATCCCCCAAGGGCTCGCTGACGGACTACCTGAAGGCCCACCTGCTGTCGTGGGGCGAGCTGTGTCTGGTGGCCCAGACACTGGCACGTGGCCTGGCCTACCTCCACGAGGACATCCCCGGGCACCACGAGGGCCACAAGCCCTCCATCGCACACAGGTACAGGGGCCACCAGCCCCCCATCACACACAGGTACCGGGGCCACAAGCCCCCCATCACACACAGGTAACGGGGCCACCAGCCCCCCATCACACACAGGTACCGGGGCCACAAACCCCCCATCACACACAGGTACCGGGGCCACAAGCCCCCCATCACACACAGGTACAGGGGCCACAAGCCCCCCATCACACACAGGTACAGGGGCCACAAGCCCTCCATCACACACAGGTACAGGGGCCACAAGCCCCCCATCACACACAGGTACCGGGGCCACCAGCCCCCCATCACACACAGGTACCGGGGCCACCAGCCCCCCATCACACACAGGTACCGGGGCCACCAGCCCCCCATCACAAACAGGTACCGGGGCCACAAGCCCCCCATCACACAGGTAACGGGGCCACCAGCCCCCCATCACACACAGGTACCGGGGCCACAAGCCCCCCATCACACAGGTACAGGGGCCACAAGCCCCCCATCACACAGGTACAGGGGCCACAAGCCCCCCATCACACACAGGTACCGGGGCCAGAAGCCCCCCATCACACACAGGTACCGGGGCCACAAGCCCCCCATCACACAGGTACAGGGGCCACAAGCCCCCCATCACACACAGGTACCGGGGCCACAAGCCCCCCATCACACAGGTGATGGGGCCACCAGCCCCCCATCACACAGGTACAGGGGCCACAAGCCCCCCATCACACACAGGTACCGGGGCCACCAGCCCCCCATCACACACAGGTACCGGGGCCACAAGCCCCCCATCACACAGGTACAGGGGCCACAAGCCCCCCATCACACAGGTAACGGGGCCACAAGCCCCCCATCACACAGGTACTACCCAAGCTCCGCACTCACGCTTCAAGATCTCGTGGGTGTGACGGCTGACATGCCTGAGGTAACTGTGTGTATGTGTGTGTGTGTGTGTGTGTGTGTGTGTGTGTGTGTGTGTGTGTGTGTGTGAGTGTGTGTGTGTGTGTGTGTGCGACACCCCAGGGACATGAAGAGCAAGAATGTGCTGCTGAAGAAGGACCTGACCGCCTGCATCGCAGACTTCGGCCTCGCACTCAAGTTTGAGGCTGGGAAGTCGGCGGGGGACACGCATGGACAGGTGGGGGATGGCAGCGCACGCACACAGGCACTGACGCACGTGCTCTCTCACACACACGCACGGACAACCTTACACAATCGCACTAACGCACACAAACGCTATCGCACAGACATGTTAATACCTTCACGCACGCACGCACGCACGCACTTAGACACAGACAAATTTTGACGATCCTGTGAGCAGCAGAACTGTACAGATTAATTCATTATCATATTAATAATAATAATAATAATACATTATTATAATATCTATAGTCAAATAGTTAAATAACAAAAGATATATTAAACCAAACCAAAAGATTGCGGAAAGTAGTGGATTTAATTTGTTGTTTGTAAATGTCACTTTAGAAAGGGTAAAAATGAATGCTCTCAATCTTATTTCAGGTCACACAGATTACATTTTGGGGGCATATGCCACCGAAACAGTTGCAATTGGGAGCCTTGCCTAGAAAACAGTAACCTGCCAAGAACAAGTATTTAGGCTCTGTTCATACAATAGACATGACCACTCATCTGCGCTTACATCGCTCCTGTGTGTCTTCTGGAACAACTAGGCGAATAACCAAAACCTGCAGCAAACGTAGAATATACAATAAGAAAGTATGTGCAAACTCAGCGATAGCAATGTTGTTGTTTTTTTTTATTCGTGACCAATAACGCTTTTATTGCTCTGTTTACATTCTCTCAGGTCTTTATCTTTTTGTTACGTTAGAAGTTACTTATGTTTATGGTTATTTCTAAACCTGTATTTGCTATTGTAATAGATTTTTATTGCGTATCACATTCTCAGGCAATCATTCAAATTTTGAAGGTACAGGTATTGCATAATGTTTATATACAATCTAATAAATGTGAAGAGAGAGTGAGCGAGAGAGACGGAGGCGAAAGCCTTTTAAGGGTTTTTATTACCCGACTCAAACACAAACGATAAACTCTTGAACCAGTAGGGCTCATGAACCAACCTACACTGGATAATAACTAAGGATCTCGTAAATGCTCAGAGACGATAATCGAACAGTAAAAGCACTCTTCATTAAAGAGTGACACTCCTTCCTGTAGCCGGGGGCGGGACCGGGAACAACCAATGGACGTGGCTTCACCCCCCATTGGGACACGGTTTAATGTTAACTAACATTGTAGATTTAGAGGTTTCTTCTATACCGGTACATGTTGCCGTTCAAGATCATGTAAATCCTACTGACATTCCTTAGGACATTTATTGGTTCCATGTTAAGGGAGAGGCCTACTACTGTTTGATGGTTAGTTATAAACAGGTACATTCATTTGAATAAAATGTAGGTTGTCAGGCATTTTCTGTTGATGTATTAAACAGTATCACACCGTATCGTTTTTTAGGATTCATTAGACACACCAACAGACTCAGATACAGATACACACACACACACACACACACACACACACACACACACACACACACACACACACACACACACACACACACACACACACACACACACACACACACACACACACACACAAACTCCAAGATACACACCGTCGCACAGACTCAGACTTGACCCTGTCCCCTGGCCCTCCCAGGTGGGCACCAGGAGGTACATGGCCCCCGAGGTGCTGGAGGGGGCCATCAACTTCCAGCGGGACTCGTTCCTGCGCATCGACATGTATGCCCTGGGCCTGGTCCTCTGGGAGCTGGCCTCACGCTGCACCGCCGCCGACGGTGAGACACACACACACACACACACACACACACACACACACACACACACACACACACACACACACACACACACACACACAGAGGGAGACGCATGAGAACATAGCTGCTACTCACAAATAATACAACTAATCAGCTAGCTTACCCTCATTATAGGTTAATGATAATCATGTTATCCAGGTGGATAACATAAGGCCAGGTAGCTAATACTTCTGATGAGGGTACTGTTGGCATTTATTCATGTTTGTATGTTTAATTGATTACATTGTTTGAGGTAAGTCTAGATGGTACTCATAAATATTGTCTGAGGAAGGCAGGAGTGCGATAGGCTTACACCTATGTTTACCTTTTAGTGTGTGTGTGTGTGTGTGTGTGTGTGAGCGCTGCAGGTCCGGTGGACCAGTACATGCTGCCCTTTGAGGAGGAGGTGGGCCAGCAGCCGTCTCTGGAGGACATCCAGGAGGTGGTGGTGCACAAGAAGCTCCGCCCCCTTCTGCTGGACTGCTGGCACAAGCACCCAGTGAGGCCCCCCCCCCCCCCTGCACCTCAGTGACCCACGCTGGGGTCCACACACTGGGTCTGAAGGGCCGGTCAGCAACACATGCTGGGGTCCACACACCGGGGCCTGAGGGGCCAGTCAGCGTCACACGCTGGGGCCCACACACCAGGGTCCACACACTTGGGCCTCTGAGGGGCCGGTCAGCGACAAACACTGGGGTCCATACACCGGGATCTGTAGAGAGACCAGTGTGTGCTGGTCTCTCTACAGTTATTATAACCAGTGTATGCTGGTCACTCTACAGTATTATAACCAGTGTGTGCTGGTCTCTTTACAGTGTTATAACCAGTGTATGCTGGTCTCTACAGTGTTATAACCAGTGTGTGCTGGTCTCTCTATAGTATCATAACCAGTGTGTGCTGTTCTCTCTATAGTATTATTATTATTATTATTATTGTTTATTTGATGTGGACATAGAAATTACATTGGACAAACCAGATGCATTGTTTGAGTGTTTTAGCACACGTGCTAATTCACAACCCTTGTCCACAGGCGGCTTTTGAAAAGATAGAACAATTTAAATAGAAAGAAAGGAAAGAGAAAAAACAAAAACAAAACAAATGCAAACATTTTTACATGTTAGTTACATACATACTCTACAGAGCAAAGGCAACATGATCAAACAGATATAACCGGTGTGTGCTGGTCTCTCTACAGTTTTATAACCAGTGTGTGCTGGTCTCTCCACAGTATTATAACCAGTGTGTGCTGGTCTCTCCAGGGCCTGGCCTTGCTGTGTGAGACCATCGAGGATTGCTGGGACCACGAGTCGGAGGCGCGTCTCTCGGCGGGCTGCGTGGAGGAGCGCGTGGGCCAGATGCGGCGCGTGGCCGCGTCCGGCTGCCTGGAGGACATCCTGCCTGTGGTCGCCATGGTGACCAACCTGGACACCGTTCCCAAAGAGTCCAGCATTTGACTCAGACACGACCCAGAAGAGCTGCTTGTGAGGCCGACCCTGCTGGGTTTGCATCGGCTCTCAGCCCCCTCTTTTGTTTTTAGTCCCGGTCACTACGCCTTGTTTCAGGAAACACCTCCGGGGCTCCCTCCCCAGCGCCCGGCCCTTCTACCCCCGACTCCTCCCTCACACCCCAATAGCCGCTCTTCCGATCCGTCCCGTTTGGATCGGAGCGCCCCAAGAAGTTGGACCATTGAGGAGCGTTCCCTCGATGGCATACGTCTGGATTATCAGCGTTTTTTTTTCCCTGGATGACCGTCACTATTCTCTTGTGTTTGACCGAACAAGTGTTCATTTTTATACACAAACAACACACACACACACACACACACACAGGAAGTTCTTTAACCAAGTCTTCCGGGAGTCCTGCGTGAGATTCCTAGTGACGACTCCTGCATACTTTGGCAGTAGGGATGAATGAAAAACAATAACGTTTGACAATAAATGAACAAAACAATATAAAAACAATCATGAGCGACCTCCGTGAGAGGTGGGGTGGATGTACTCTGGAGAAACCGAAGACACCACCGCTACCGATTTGCCAACAGACAATGGCTTTTGAATGTTTTCTAGTGTTTAATGCTGCTGTACATAATGTATTATGGACCCAGTTGTCATGGTAATCAAGCTTATCTCAAGGGGGGGTGAGTGCGGTGGGGGGTTGTTATGTGTGTCTGTCTGTGTTTCGGGAGCGGCAGGGTAAAACTGGGGGGTAGCAGTCCATTGTTTTCAAGCATAAAGACAATTCAAACCATAAACCTCCTTCAACCAGGGTATACCTCAGTACAAACGGACACATTCAAGGAAAAAGAAAACAGACAAACGCTCCCGTGGCAACCAGTTTTAAACCGCTCGACAGGGCTCGAAGGAACATAGGTATGAAGGCTTTATCGGTTCCTTTTATTCCTTTCAGTATAAACCAAATACAACACCAGCTGAATTGTCAAAAAATAATTGCCTTTCTCTCGTGGGACGGAGACGCCCGCTGGTTGAAGGTCAAAGTCTGCGTTGTATTTCGGGAAAGCCTGTGTGTTCCGAGGCTGACGACCCCGAAGTTCGGAACCCGATACCGCCCCCTCGCGGTTTCTGGTTTCTCATTGGTCAATCCTGGACTGGCAACACCCCCTGGCCCTGCCCTCTCCCTTTTGTGAGCCATGCCCTTCCACGGAGAAAAGACTGGAAGGATCCGTCACGTAGAATTAACGGTTTTATTTTTAACCAACGTTTTGCTGGACTTCACTTTTTCTTCCATTGTTTGTTCCGGAAAAAAACAACACACATTGCTTTCTTCTCTCTTTTCGGGATTTCAAGACTTACACAGCAACTTTTTTTTCCTTTAGATGCTGCTGAATCGAGAACAAAGGACAACTCTACACACTTTGCTCATTGGTTTGTGTCATCTGAGTGGACTTCCTGCCTCCCCCCCCCCCCCCTGCCAGGTATTATTAGACAAATCAACTAACAAGTTGTGAGATGGTGATATCTTTCCAAAGTACCACTTAAGCAGTGACACGCGGTGGTGTGATTTAAGATGGATATTAATATATTCTATGTGTTCCGATTTGAGGCTGTAAAGAGGTGCCAATTTGCCGAAAAAACAAATAAATGCACTTTTCTACTCAAAAACTTAAACAGAAATGATATTGAGTTCCACTTACAGAGTCGCCATTCATTTAAGCTGTGGTTATGCGTTTTCTTTCAGTGCCATTATAAGGTCATATTCAGTGTTTTGTTCAGTGTTGTGTTGTGTCAAATCTCTCAGATTGACTGTCCGTCTCAGCATCTTGTCTACACTCTTTGCCTTTTGACAAGCGGGAACAAACTACCAACCCCCACTCCACCCTGATCCCTGAGACTCAGTATTCAATTCGCACAGCTGTTAGTTTGAGTTGGTGGTATTAAGAAGCTTTTTTTAATAGTTATTTCTTTACAGAGAACTGCTCATTTGAGGATTAACATGGTCCATTACAGTTGTAATGAGGAATCCCTGCTTTTATTGAACTTAATCAGTCGCCCATCAAAGACAAATTAAACCATGCTAATAAAAAATTAAAGGCCAGTTCGTAGGATGTTTTCCACTCAAAGTAACATGAGAATACAAAAAAAACACATTTGTTGCAGTTAATAGAATAATATTCATATTATCGTTTGTTTTTATTGAACGACTTAAGTCCTATTTAGTATTGAGGTTTGACTGTGGTTGTGAATCAGATTATGTGTGGTGGCAGGTGACATTGTATTATTTGTTAAGGCTGCGTGTTAGATACCACTGTGACCCCCACTCTTGCAGATCCATGCATACAACATCAGCAGGATACGGCCGTTCCTCACCCAGAAGGTGACACGGGATCTGGTCCAGACTCATCTCATCTCGCATCTCTAGTACTGCATATCCCTTTCGGCTGGCTTGCATCAATAAGGGATTTTTCCTCAGCAGCTCATCCAGAATGCTGCAGTCCGGCTGTTCTTCAACCTACCAAAGATCTCCCACAATACACCACTCCTCCGCACCCTGCACTGAGTACCGGTGTTTGCTTGGATCTGGGGCAAGTCACTGGTACTCGGCTAACGTGCCGCGGAAGGCTCTGGTCAATCCTACATCCAGGACAAGGTCAAACCATATGCCCCACCCCGTCCACTATGCTGAACAAAAACTCAATGGTTTACTGTCCCGGCTCCACAACGGTGGAACGGGCTTCCCGCTGATATCATGGATTGAAAACGCATCGGTTCAGACTGCATCTTGGCACATGAAAATATTAAGAAACCCTGTTTCTGTAGTGTAGCAATTAAGGTTTCCTTACTTGATGGATTTTATGTACTCCAATGATTCTTGCACTTTTTGTCATTTTGGACTAAAGTGTCAGCTAAATAAAAAGGAAGAGATTGTGCAGAAATGGAATATGACATGCATAAGTATGTTTCAATGGTATTGTAAAAGTGTATAATTGCAAGAAAATAAGAACCGTAGTGTGCTAAACCTAACCCTCATTAGAATGATTCATCTATATCTACAAAGATGCTGTTTCACACAATTATGCAACTGTTGATGTTGTCATGTGTTTTTTGTTGACGGCAAAATGCTGTTGCCGCCTTGAGGAATTGTGGGACGGCATTCTCTCCTTTCTTTTCGCAAAGGATGAGGCCCCTTGGTTCTGTGAGCCAAAGGTTGAGCCTGACCTCCCTTCTCTGAGGAGGGGAGGTCTGAGGTCTGCAGTCTGACCCTTTTGGCTGTGATGGTAGAATCGCTAAATGTGTCTTCATCCATCATCAAGTGTTTTTCTCCTGTCTAAATTTGAATTACCGTTGAGGCCAGCCGGAACATCCTTGAGCTGTCAGTAACAGGGAAATTTCCTTACAGCACCATAGGGGGTGTCGGGGTCCTCCCCAAACTTAATATCGAACGATAGTTTGATCTAACCCCTACAGTTAGCCTCTAGTTGAGGCTCTAGTTCTTCTGCCAATGCCGGGGTAGTCCAGACGTTCTCTAAGAGGAGGGGTGCGAGATGATGAATAACTGTAAACATCATGCATGCATCAGAGTAAAATAACAAATCAAAACAAAGGAAATAATCTGTTTTCAGGATATTGCAGTGATGACGACCCCTTGCCACCCCCCCCTGTCCCCCGCTCACCTTTGATTATGAATAAGCCTCATTAGTCTCGGTGTTGTTTCTGCAAGGAACGAACGGTCCGGTTTGATCCAGTCGAACTTTCAGAAAAGAGAATTGACAGATAAATACGATCCATTTGTAGAGGGGTTGATAGGCCCTGTCGTATGTTTGCGACCGTTTATCTGATTCATCGTTTCTCTGTGATATGAAGGCCTCCCATACTGTGGCCCGCAAGTCGACCAAGTCGGTTTATTTCCCCCCCTTCACATTTAATCGGTCACCAAAGTCGTCACCAAAAATATGAATGAATGACTTAATTCACCTAAATAACTATTAACTATTTATATTAACTTAATTATATTAACTATATTAATTATTAGTGGTCCGACTCGACTCGTGGTCCCAGCAGTCCTCGATGGTCTCACACAGCAAGGCCAGGCCCTGGAGAGACCAGCACACACTGGTTATAATACTGTGGAGAGACCATTAGTGCTATGTTAGGTAGACCTATGTGGATTAAACTTAGTGAGTGATCCACCTCCTCAAGTATTTCCTCCATTGCGCTGGTCAGAGACAGCAGAGCCTCCACCTGCAAGGCCACAAACTGCCCATGTCATCTGCTGGTAAGGTTATTTTATTCATTATGTGTAACGAAGAAAGGTTGACAGAATAAATCTGTGTTAAATGTGCATGCGCGTTTGTGTGTGTGTGTGTGTGTGTGTGTGTGTGTGTGTGTGTGTGTGTGTCTACCTTGCTCCCCATACCAGGTGATGGCGAGCCACATGATTAGTGTGCTATTGTTTCTATTGTTTGTTCCCCTAGGAGTGACCAACTAATTCTGAACGCAGACAAATTACTTTTTGCAGATGGCTCCACCTCTCGGGGCGGGAACACAGGACGGAATTGTGTTGGCTATGCTGTAGTAACGTTACATCAAACCATAGGTAGAGGTACACGCCAGGGCTGCAACCTGTCCCCCCTGCTCTTCACCATCGCCATCAAAACTCTAGCCATTGCTCTTAGACAGACCAGGGACTTCCTGGGAGTAGAGCGAGGGGGTGTCATGCACAAAATATTGTCTGAACTGGCATTTCTGCCGCAACGCCAAATTTGGTTTGAATGAGCCCTAACAGCTACGTCTGATTGGTGGAGCTCGCCTATACTATGAAAATATTGACCAATCCGGGATTGTCCTGTAGGCCTGTAAGTCATACTGCTAGCACTCTTTGGTCATTTAAATTAGGTGTACCACAGAAAAAAACATGATTACCCATTCTGGCATGCTGTGTAGATTTTTTAGGCTGGAAAGTTGGGCAGCTAACATGAGCCTACATGAATATACATGGATTAATGTAAAAAAATACAACTATATAACAGAAAATGACATGTCAAGCTACCAAGTTAATGCTGATAATAACCAATACTTATGGAAAGTGAGAGAACGTTTAGTGAGTTGTAGATTAAATGAGCTGTAAATGAGCAAAAATTAAATGGAAGCTAACGTTAGCCAATGTAGGTGTTTAAAAAGTAGGTAAAAATAACATAAAAACTGAAAAACTGAAAAAACATCTGCTAAACATGCATGATTTCAAATGAAGAAACAGGAAGAATCATCGGCTGAACACACAAGAACATTTATTTGAATCAACTTGAGTTGTTTATCATGGTGCTTTATTAAGAAATACAACCAAATAATTTGTCCCTTACACAATAAACAGAACAACTACAATAATAGAAGAACCAGACATTACAAATTATACAGGTGTGTACATATCTTTAATAACTGAACATGTTCTGCTGCAGTGTTAGTTATTCACAACATGAACATCATCATCTTTTCCCATAGACCGATTGTATTTATGATTACAATATTAAATCTGCTTTAAATCAGGTTCCATGTTAGAATAATCAAAATAATAGTGTGATATTGCTTTTATACAACAGTTCTACAAGCAAACGGTAAAAAGAGACAACAGATTATGATTTGTTTGTTTGTTTAATCATCTATTTGGATCAACCAACACAAATAGCTCCACAACTGGACTGGGCTGTTGCCAAGGAACACATAAATATTTTCATGCACACTAACTTGCTACTTTCTGTAGGAAGTAACTCTCGTTTACTGCTCATCTGCAAGGACCTGAGCTCTATAGTCTTTGGCAGAGTGGTGTTACTATGTATGTTAAATTGTTTAGTACTCATGGGCATGTGCACCGGGGAACGGAAGATGCCAACGTTAGGTGTGAGGTGTGCCGTAAGAGCTGTCTAATTACACAGTGTCTGGGGGTGTGAAGTATATGTTATTGTAATATTGATTATGGGGAAGTTATTATTGTGTAATATGTGTCAAGAATAGAGATCATTCCAATGTTATTATGTTAATAACGGCAGAATAGTATGATCCGGGCTGTTTCTTAAAGAATTAAGGGCCACAGCATCTGAGGGATAGTTGATGAGTTGGAGTCTTGTGATTAGCGTAACAACTGTAAATACCTTGCATATATTTGGAAATATTTTGTAAATATGTGAAAAATAACATTTCAAAAAATATCTGTGTGTGTGTGTGTGTGTGTGTGTGTGTGTGTGTGTGTGCGTGTGTTACTACAACCGACACAGACACACTGAGGAACCAGGCCCTAACCTTCACCCAGGGTAGAGCCCCTGGGTGAAGGTGGACTGGAAGGTGAGGATATGTGTCAGTGTGTCCGAGGTCCCTCCTACATCTGGGGACACTCTGTAGAAGAACAGAGTGCCCGCAGGCCGGTCCAGAAACACTCCTACTCTGTTAGGGCCGGGGGGGGGGAGAAATATCTCTGTTACCCAATTGTTGTAGAAGGCATTATAATGATCATCAGAACAATAAATTCTCCAGGACATGTTGTTCCCTCCAAGCAAGCTGTCATCACTCCTTCCTCTCCTTGTGATTCCTCTGTATGTCACTCCTATAGAAACACATCCTTCCCACTCTACCTCCCAGTAACAGCGGCCAGTCAGAACCTCTCTATACAACCCCTGGCTATATGAGTCAAATCTCTCTGGGTGATCAGGATACGACTGGTCCTTTCCAACCATCGCCAACTTTCTGTTGTGCTCAGACAGAAAAAGTCGTCTGTGGGCTGTGTTTGGGTCCAGTGTGAGTTCAAAGGCCTCAGATTGGATAACAAGACATGGTTAGGCTGTAAAATTATTATTATTATAATACAATATGTATTATTATTAGTTACTTACTAATAACACCATTGCCACATATAAACTTCCACATATCAGAGCTGAAGCGGAGCCCAAAAGGAGTGTGAGATTCCCGTCCCTCATCTACCATTTAAATGGTTCAGCCAAACAAAAGCGTGGCAAAATATATTTTTTTAAGGGCTCCCTGGTTAACATGTGAGCAGAATGAAAGATGTGCTTCAACATATATATATATATATATATTTGGATATAATTACTATTAACCCTTATTAATAGTAATTATATATATATATATATATAGAGAGAGAGATATAGAGATAGAGATATAGATATAGATATAGATATAGATATATATATGCATATCATAGACATATAATTACTATTAATAAAGGTAACATCAACCCTTTGTGTCTCACAAAATGACGGTGAACATTTGTATTATTTCTACTTGAATTTAGAAATGTATCAATCTGACATTCTCTGCAACTTCCAGCAAAAAACTCTTTCAGAGTGGTAGATTTATGTGTTGAATCAAATTATTTTTTCTAAAAGATTAGACTGAAAGGCCAGAGTCTCCATTGGGACCCATTGTAATCTAACAGGGGGTCGACATGCATAAATCCCCTGTGCTAGACAAGTATATTTCCAATCAATAAATAGTATTAATTCTTGCCAAACCAGAACCACCGTAACAGATGAGACTTTAAATTTGACGTCATCAAGCTCAACGGAAGTCAATGAGACAAAGCAAAAAGTATAAATGATATCGAAAATCTGTTCAGATAAGTGCACAGTATATACAGTATACAGATCAAATGCGATGATTTGTGAAAACGTATGTTCAAAGGTTAGATTGGAAAAAATGTAAGAGGTTGTTGAATTCTCACAGAAATTGATTTCCAATTTAAAATATGTTCTATATACAGAATTTTAAAAAGTATAAATTATAAAAAATAATTGGTCTGCTTTGATAAGTCCTACTGGGTCTTTGATCTCTTGAATCTTCCGTTGTCTCTCCTGGATCATCTGCTGGACTTCATACTCTATCTTCCCTAGCTGGGCCGTCTTCACTTCATATTCCTCCTTTAATGGTATAACAGGATGGGACTTGTGGTCCATCTCTGTGCAGAACTGACACACACACACCTGTTCAGTCTGGCAGAAGAGCTCCAGAAGTTGGTTGTGTTTCTTACACATCCTGTCTTCCAGATGGTTCATAGTCTTGACCAGTTGATGTCTCTTCAGAACTGTAACTCTGTAATGAGGCTCCAGGTGCGTCTGACAGTAATAGATAAAACACACTATGCAGGACTTCACGGCCTTCAGCTTAGTCCCAGTACCGACGTCACAGGGAACGTCTCCTGGTTCAACACAAGGCTGCTCTTTAACTCATATGAACATTCTAAACTGATCAACCATCTCTCACGTGAGGGTATTGACCTGTTAACAGGTCTTGTTTGGAAAATCTCATTGCAAACAGGACATTTGCACTGGTCTTTTGTTATCCTTGAACGTTGAAATACAGGTTCTGCAGAAGTTGTGTCCACATGGTGTGGAGACTGGGCAGTTGAACACATCCAGACATGGAACATGAAAAGTTCTCCTCAGACCAGGAAGACTTTTTTTGATATAGAGCTCCAGGACTCCCGCCGGAGCACCCTGAGTGTTCTAGAATATTTACAGAACACGGCCAAAAGCTGTGTGCGCCTCGCCATTGCGTTAGAGACAATGAGCTATGACCGTGTGAGCGCCACATGTGTCTGTGTGTGTGTGTGTGTGTGTGTGTGTGTGTGTGTGTGTGTGTGTGTGTGTGTGTGTGTGTGTGTGAATAAACACACTGTAATGCAAGTGTTGTACACTTCTTTGTTATTTGGATAACCATTCTGCTGTTGGTGTTATGGCGCATAACACATCAGGTTCTCTGACGTCTCTGGTATTTCCACAACAAGACTCGTAGTGGGGGTTATCTCAGCCATGGTTGAGAAGGAATTGGGGGAAAGGAACTTTGGTTTGGCCTCCCTGAAGTACATGAACCGCGAAATGAAGGAGAAAGGGTTTGTTGCCCTTGCCCGCAATCCTCTCCCACCGGAGCCCCGCTCCCCACCGCCCGCCGCCGCGATGCACCACCTCCGCGGGGCACCACCTCCGCGGGGCACCACCGCCGCGGGGCACCACCGCCGCGGGGCACCACCGCCGCGGGGCACCACCGCTGCGGGGCATGCTGCCGAGGCACCAATGCCTCGGAAGCGGGGCTCCGGCAGGACACAATCGCGGGCAACAATCCCTTTCGCCTCCATGTCAAGGGTGCAGTCTACTTCAGATTGATATGGAAGTCGAAGAACCAGAGACGTCGGAGAACTGTGGTAGAAAATAACTGAATTCTATCACTTCAACTAACTAAGAGAGCATGAGGAATCGAGGAGTCCGGAGCAAGTATGACATAAGACTTTATTATTGAACAAGCAACAACAAGGCCGAGTAGTTTGCAAAGCACTGCCGATCATAAGATCCCTGCCTTTTTATCCTCACAAACCAAGCTATTCCCCGTATGGTATGCCCGCCCACAGCATGCATTGTTGTCCTTTTATGGTAAGGCCGGTCAGCCATACATTCCTTTAAGTATGTGGTCAACATCCGCAGCTAATCTAAACATTTGGTTGAGGTCAGTACTCCTTCACTCCAGACTCTCTGGCGCCGTGTCGAGTCCCATAGTTCACCCTGACCCCAGACTCTCTGGCGCCGTGTCAAGTCTTTCCTATGAATCCAGAGGTGATTTAGCTGCTTTCCACTATTAATGTATCCAGTGTTGGGAAAGTTCACTTTCTTCGTGAACTAGTTCAAAGTTCAGTTCACAAATCTTAAAATGAACTAGTTCAGTTAAACGTTCATAATTCAAAATTTTGAACTAAGTTCACAGTTCCAAAAAATGAACTAGTTCATAGTTCTTTTTTTCAATATGTTGCTGTGAGCTTTTCGTTTTTTCTGGTATTTTGAACATTGAGCCCCCTTTGTGGTTTGTCTAGGATGATAGAGTGGTTGAATCAAGTATCGTAGCGAAATACGGTTTCTATCGTGTTTTATTGCACATTTAGCCCATTTTGTAAATCCCATTGATTTCTGTTGGAAGACTCATTACTCGTTGGCCGGAAACGGAAAGGGGGGAGTGTTCACGTTTGGTTGTAGTCTTTTCACTCGGTTCTAGCCCTACTGATGAGACGGAGAACCGAGCGAAAAGACTACAACCAAACGTGAACAACCCCCTTTCCGTTTCCGGCCAACAAGCAATGATTCTATGAGATATTCTAGTCCGCTGAGCTATGAGCCAGAGAGAGCTAACGTTATGGATTGTACATATTTATAATTCGAAATTCGTCTCAGCCTTTTTATCACAGATACACTAGGGTCTATAGCATATAACCGCGTTGTCTGATTAAAGTTTAATTCATTTTCCACAATTTAACAGCTCTCGTTTCGAAGAATAATCACCGTGCCATTTGTTTCAATGGGAATCGCGCTGGTCTATACTTTCAAAATAAAGTGTACATATTTATAATATGAAATTCGTCCCAGCCTTTATATGACAGATACTATAGGGTCTATAGCATATAACCACCTTTTCTGATTACAGTTTAATGTAACAGTAAGCTGGAAACACCTCACCTGCAAATGAACCGCACGGAGATTACCATGGCAACCGGTCAAACAACACGGCGATCTGCGCGCGCATCCGCCGTGTTGATAGAGAAATAACCCCCCCATTGAACGAAGTTAAACCGAGTGAGCGTGCCGTTCACTGACACCAGAATGAACGAGTTCACAGTAACGTTCATCAGGCAGTAATACAGTACGTTCAGTTCACGTTCGCCCAAAATATGAACGAGTTCATGAACTTTCGTTCAGTGAACGCGTTCAGGCACAACACTGAATGTATCTATATGATATATAGGCCTGATAATACTCATAGTTTGCCATAAAAAATAATTAGATTAAATGAGCTGTAAATGAGTTAATTTCTTCCATAGAACCCGACGCAGTCGTTTGAGATTCATAATATCGTCTTGTGGAGTGCGGTAAATGACGAGACAAGAGACGGAGATGGGTCGAGTTTCCTTTACTCTCCACTTCAAAACTAAACAAGTTACTCCAGCATGAGTTCAAACGTAAACCAGAACACCCGTAAACCCGAACTGTCGTAAACCCGAACTGTTATCCCAAAACCCTTTTCCTTAAAGGAACAGTCCCTTGGTGAATGTCTTTATTATGTTGTTGTGGGTCACCACAGTCTATAATATATATTATATGATATATATACATATATATATATATGTATAATATGATATTATTTAGATATAGAGCTCCAGGACTCCTGCCAGAGCACCCGGAGTGGTCTAGAATATTTACAGAACACGGCCAAAGGCTGTGTGGGCCTCGCCATTGCGATACATTCACTGTAAACAGAGCGCATGGTACCGTGGCCGTAAACTGCTCAGGGCCACACCTCCTTCTTGACCCGCCTCTCTCCTCCTCATTTGCATTAAAGCTACAGACACCAAAACGGCGCGTTTGGGGAAAGCTCAATGTGCGACTGGCTCGTAGTGGCTGTTATTCTGCACCAAGGGCTGAATTTCGGGTTAGGGTTAATACTGTGTTAGGGGCGAGCTAATATCTATATTAAAGCATCCATAAAGTAGCATCCCATGGGACCTTTAAGCCTTCGATGCAGTGGTCTCTTCAGTGTTAGGCTGTTTAAAAGCTGTTTTTTGGTATATGCATGGCAATCAGTCACCACAGTGTATTTTATGTTATCATATTTGTTTATTGTGTTTTATAGTTTTGACGTCTGTATTTATCATTCATGCTTTTTTTGCTCACAATGAAAATAACTTGTGATTAACATAAAAAATAATAATTTACATTTACATTTACATTTAGGGCATTTAGCAGACGCTTTTATCCAAAGCGACTTACAAAAAGGGCATTTGTTACAATAAGTACATTTGTCATAAGAAGTGAAACAATATATCGCTGTCGGTACAGTGAAGATGTTCATAGAACCAAGTGCAAGTATTACAATCGCTAGGCTAACCCATTCCCCGTGTAAAGCAATGATAGCAGCTACTGTAGATGCTACACAATTAAGTACCTTGAATAAGTGCAATGTACAAGTGCCAGGACGTACAACATTCAATGGTGGCTGTACAATTATTTTCATCAGCTATGTTTTGCACATTTGAAATAATACTTGAAATATAATTGAACATACATGGATCAATTGTGTGAATTCTGTTTAATTATAAGGTTGATAACTTGTAAACAAACAGAATACACACAATTGGTCCATGTATGATTTGTTTAAATTATTCAGTATGTTTTATAAATACCAATACATGTATTGAACAATAACAAAAATAAATATAACTGCAAGCGGTGATTAACGGGGTCCGAGCAAATTTAAAAGTCAAGAACACACTAATGGAAGATAGATAAATATGACATGATTATGAAGGAATGAAGTTGATGAAGATGTTCCACTTAATGCAATACTGTGCCTAAGCTTTCAGGTGAGCTGTAGAGCAATGGCCAAATATTATTATCAGTTTGTTCATAATGCTCTAATCGGGATTCAAACTCTCAACCTAAGGGTCACTTGTACAGGGCAATATCCGATTGAGCCACTTAGAAACCTGAACTGCAGCCTCATTCACATGGTCAAAATGTCTATTGATAAGCACACAACATCCAGAAAAAATCCAAGCACACATTTCTCAAGTGAATTAAGGGCTTTCTTTAAAGCATATACCTGAAAAATCTTTGAAATTCTGGGGAAATTAAACATTTGTATTTAAGAACACTAACGGAAGAAATATGAATATGACAGAGTTAATTATGAAGGAGAAATGGTTAATGAAGTTCCCCTTAATGCCATACTGTGTAGTCAGATTCTTGGAAAATAATGAGGCGGAATGTTGATTGCCTGATGAATTTCAGGTGCTGTTCAATTTTGTGTTCCTTAAATGAGTGGCAATGACAGAATGTCCTGTTCAGCTTGTTCATAATGCTCTATTCAGGTTTCAAACTCACAACCTAAGAGTCACCAGTACAAGGGATTATCCCATTGAGCCACTGACATTCCTGAACTGCATGAAGCCTCATTCACATGGTGAAAATGTCTATTGATAAGCACACAGCATCAAGAAAACTCCAAGCACACATTTCACAAGAGAATTAAGGGCTTTGTTAAAAGAGTACAGATATGAAAATTTGCACTGTTAATGGTGTCCACCTAATGATAGCCGTTTGGTAGTTATACAATAACAAAATGGTCATATAGGCAAAATGGGTTGAGACTGTGGACGTTTGGCTTTTCTATGAAATTGTGGGAAAAGTAAACATTTTTAGAGCAGAAGACCAGTGTGAAAAAGATGCATCTGATTTTAGAGATTAATATGGTGAAGGAATTTTGAGTCCAGGTCAATCTGGTAAGGAGAAATAAGGCCACCTTTTGGTGCAGTACCACAATTTGGGTTTATGGGTAGTGGGGGGCATTGGTATCCACCTAATAAAAGTTGCATGTTTTTTTATACAGTAACAAAATGGTCATTAAAGAAAAATGACTAACTGCTCCAACTATTGGCCAATATTTCTCAAATGGAACTAAATAAAACAAATTCTGTTTGAAGCTTTTTGTGAGGCTTGGTCTAAAGATTTTATGTGGCGATTTATACCCCTTGAGCTGGTTTCCATGTTAAAAGTACCCCCTCTCTCATGTGTGATTAGTCGCCCTAATGTGTTCTAATATTTAACCCTTTGTCTTTGGATCTAATCCAACTGCTCATTTAAATAATACCATATTTATTTATCTTTATCTTTTATTCAGTTTAATGAGACACTTGGTCACTTGGTGGCGGCAATAGCCGCCACCAAGCTGCTCTCCACATTCAGTCTGTTTCTCTGCTTGGTTTTGATGTGAGTCAGGGCTGAGAAAGTCACTTCACACATGTAAGTTGATCAAAAAGGCAATAGTTAATTTAATGCACATTTCCCCAGCTCAGGATATTCCTTTTCAACTTCACACCAAAACTCAGTCAGGGACTTTTCAGCATGTGCCATCTTTTGCACACGATCAAAGGCCAAATCCACCAGGTTTTGCGGCAGTCTGGCAGGAAGGCTGCTGCTGCTCTAAGACCCTCTGAAGGGGTTCCTCACCCAGTCCAGTTGCTCTGACTTCAATGTCGTGGAAGTACTGGTTGAAGTCAGTTTTGAGTTTGGTGAGATGTGTTCTCATGATTTTGACTAAAGGATTTGTTTCAGCATCAGTGGTGGCAAGATGGGCATCAATGAGTGGAAAACAGCTCA
Organism: Pollachius pollachius; assembly: GCF_949987615.1. Taxonomy (NCBI): domain Eukaryota; kingdom Metazoa; phylum Chordata; class Actinopteri; order Gadiformes; family Gadidae; genus Pollachius; species Pollachius pollachius. Next base: position 24,727,826 of record NC_136937.1, on the reverse strand, counting down.
CATCTCCATTGTCCCATTTCTTCTCCCACAAGGTGACTTTATGTATGAGTGAGTGTGAGTCCTTGCCTTGAAGTGACAGGTTGAGTTCATTCAGTTTGAAGAAGACATCGGCAAGATATGCAAGGCGTGCAACCCAGCCTGTGTTCTCAAAAACAACCGCAAGAGGGTGCAAGTGCTCTTTCAAGAAAGCAGACACCTCGGCTCGAAGTTCGAAAAGCCTCTAGGTTCATGTCACATGAAGATCTGTGTGTGTGCCACGGTATATGAGTGTCATTAACTTGCATTGGGGCAAATTCCGTTGGCATATCACGGACAATTTAAGTGATTCCGTGAGGCCACCACAGATTCTGAGTTAAGCTCCCGTGGTTGACTCGTTCATTGAAACGGGGATCTGTGTGTGCCATGGAATATGAGTGTCATCAACTTGGATTGGAGCAAAATCCGTGGCCATATCACGGAAATTTGCGTGTTTCTGTGAGGATTCCACAGATTTTGAGTTAAGCGTTCGTGGTCAATTCACAGATTCCTGTGAGACCAGGTTGCACAGGGAACTTCTCCTGGTTCAACACAAGGCTGTTCTCTTACTCGGACACTCAGATCAGTACTCGACTTTCTAAACTGATCAACCATCTCTGATATGAAGGTATTAACCTGTAAATCAAGTCTTTTGGGGAAAATCTGGTTGCAAACATGACATTTGTACTTGTCTTTGTCATCCCAGAACTTTGTAATACAGGTTCTACAGAAGTTGTGTCCACATGGTGTGGAAACTGGGCTGCTGAAAACATCCAGACAGATGGAACATGAAAAGTTCTCCTCAGACCAGGAAGTAGCAGAGGCCATTCCTAGAAAACAACTTATTTTGTAGTTAAAAACAATTAAATCATATTTTTTTCACAAATAATCTCCTAATACTAATAATAATAATAATAATAATATTTAGTTAATATAGTACACATCGCATTTGTGGTAGGATGAGACTTGCTTTACTTACTTAAAGCCTTCATCTATGATATATTAGGGAAACAGAATTAGGTACGATAAATTAGAAGGAATAGAAGGGATAGCAGGAGAAAGACAGAAATCTTATTATGAAATTGATTTGTATTGTATTTATTTTTGTTGTTTTTATTTTCTATAATTGTATTTTTTTTCAAATACGTAGCTGAATATAGCTTTTAAAATAATGAACAAAATATATATATTTCTTGTGGAAATGGATCTGTTATATTATATATATATATATATATATATATATATATATATATATATATATATATATAAAAATATATATATATATATATATATATATATATATATATAAATCAATATTTTCTTTAGATTATTTTTCTTTCTATATATATATAGAAAGAAAAATAATCTATTAAAATTTATATATTGAATATATATATATATATATATATATATATATATATATATATATATTCAATATATAAATTTTACTAAAATATTGATTTAGTAAACCGTACCTTATCTTGTCTGTGGTGAAAATTTGTGCTGCCCTGTGTCGTATGAAAATATACAATTTTAATTAAGGGAAAGTAATATCCCTTTAATGAAGAGATTTCGGTTTTTGCCAAAAACCACAAAGTAATGGTTTAGAATCTAGACAAATCAATCAAATGGTTTCAAAAGATATTGAGCTTTTTTGTGTGGATGACATGACCTGAATACACAGCGTCTATTATAGTATGTCTGAAACCTTAAAGGTTCCGAAGGTCAGGGCGCGGCCTCCAACAGAACACAGAGCCATCACAGATGAAGGGATAAGACAGAGCAGAGGTTTGAGGAAGTCCACATCAAGCTAAAAAACCACCAGGTCACAGTGATGCCACTCTGTGCATGAATTGTGCATAAGGTGCTTTTTTATTGTCAGTGGAGAAATCATGTGACCTCCAATGTATCAAAATTACCACCGGAAGAAAAGCAACAGGAACACTTTTATTTTGACAACTTTTCCTCAGAAAATACATCAATGACCAAAACAACAAACCAACATAGTGAAGTGAGCTTTTAAAGCATATGCACAATTTAAGAAACTGCCCAGATCAAACCAGGACACAGACCTGGGACTGAGTAATAGTCATTAAAATAATCAATCATTAACTAAAGAAGATTATTGCTTTGTCAGCATTACTGTTGGCTGTGCAGCATTGCACCTGTGCTCCTCACTTAAACACACAAACACACACACACACACACACACACACACACACACATACACACACACACACACACACACAAACACACACCAATAAAACATCACACAACCAGTTAACCCTAAAGACCAAAAAAGTAAGTCAGTTAGATTGTACTATAGCATCCCCACCCAAAAGTCAAAGATAGATTATAATATCCTACCATATATATATTTATTATCACACCCACTATCTCCCAACTGGACTGCGGTAAAGGGTATTATGTAAGACGGCTGTTTCTTGATTACTGTTCAGCGTATGAGTCCTGTCCACCAAGCTCTTGGCCCTTGGATTAAACAGCTTCCTGTGTGACTGGCTCCTGGTCTTCCTAACTGACAGACGCCCGGTGGTGGATATTGGTAACTGCACCTCCACACCCCTCATCCTCAACACCGGGACCCCCCCGAAGGGGGTGTCCTCCTGAGCCCCCTGCTGTACTCCCTGTGCCCTCAGGACTGTGAGGATGCCAGCAGTTCCAACACCTTGAGGAGGTACGCTGATGACTCAATAATAACAACGAGATGGCCCACCTGGACCAGCTGGCACGCCAGGCAAACCGCCTGGTCCTGAATATGGACAAGACCGAGGAGCTAGCGTTGGACTTCAAGAGGAGGTCCCAGCTGAGTGTCACCCCTGATGTAAATTCATGTCGTCTATTACCTCATGAGGCCAAACATTGTTAAAGCTCACATTATTCACTCATTGGTTAGTGCCAACACCAACACATTCATAGTGCCAACACCAGTTTTGACTAGGTTCTGCTTCTGCACATAGAGTGTTCAAGACCATATACGTTTTTATGGGTCTGGGATAAATCAGGTTGTAGAACACCATCCTTCACTTATTTTCCTCACAATTTTTTCTTACTGTACTTCAGGTTCAGCCAGTACTCTAGTAATTGTGCCAGTAGTCTATTATTTTACATTCATAATATACATAATATATAGCAGAGACTGCTGCAGATCTGTGCTGTTGTGGTTGTTTTCAAGTGGGGGAACTTGTTTCTTCATGAAATCGCCCGCAATTGGACAATACATTTTGTGCACATCTAGACGGCATATGATTCATTTCTACAACTCCATCGTGTACTTGTTTCCCATGCTCAGACAGGATGAGCTGGGGGTGAGATGTATCAGGATCCAGAGTCACATCTACGTCATACTGCTGGACCCTCTTCAGTTCGGCATCAGGCAGCTGCTTCACCTCCATGCTCAGTGTCTCCTCCAGCTGTTCCAGGGATCTCCTCAAGGTCCCTACGTTTAGCAATACTTTTACGGGTTATTTCATATTTAATGATGCTGGTGTTACACAAGAATAGGTTATTAAAGTCTTATCTCTCAGACTTAAACCACTTAAACCAGCCCATGTAGCAGCCGACCTACCACCGATATATTACCTGAAGTTTGTCATACAAATACATAGGCATAATTTGATAATAGAGGATTTTTAGTTTAAGGTTGGTTATAACAAAAGTGGCATAAAAATAAATGAAGCATCCAAAAAAGCTTGCTGTAATCACAGCCATGGACCAAGATATAATTTTTTGTCAAAACGGCAGAAGAAATTCATTAATTTCTAATAGTATGATGTCAGTGCGTTTAGTTGCTTTTCAAGAAGTGCATGCAATAGATCATTTTCACTTGATAAAATTCCCTTTCCACATTTCCCTCCATAATTTTGTGGCCAGCAAAGCACAGCAAATGAAAGTGACACAAGAGAAGTGACACAATCAGAAATGTGATGCAGCGTGCGTGCATGTGTGCAAATGGAATAGATAAACAGCCTTAAGTAAGACACGCCTTTATTTTATTAATATTAATAGACAGAAACCACAATGTACATTGTAAATTCCGGAAATAACAAATAAAGACATTTGTTTCATTTACTAAAGACTTGTTAATAATTTAGGTAGCTAGCCGTTCCAGCTCATTGGCTTGAAACTTTACATGATAAATTTAGTATTACACTGTCATATAAACTCTGTTACAACTGATTCACACAAACGCTTTTACTGTGAAACATCCCGCATTCAGAATGGAAAAGCCTGATGGCGTCAGAAAGCCTGAATGGGCAGGAAGCTCTCCCATGTAAATAAAATTGTGAAAGGTTGAAACTCCTCCCTCATCGATTTTGTCCAATATCCTGTTTCACTGAGGAACAGGCCAAATCATGGAAGCTCGGCAGTTTGCTCGGCAGGGGTCCATAATAGGGCCATTAGCATTAGCCTGTTAGCTGTCAAGTCTCGATTAAACCCCTGCCTCAAGCCTTTCAGAATTTACAGACCAAGCGGAGCTTCACATCAGCCTGATAGAGACGGTTATTAAAGAAGAACACCTTCACCATTCAAAGGCATTATTGTATATGTAGGCAAATTGTATATATTTTTCTGCTACAATAGACTTTGAGAAATAAAATAAATACAAACTGGAATGGACAATGCATCATTAATTACAATTAATGCTTTTACTTTCATCCACATCCATGTTGTGAGAGCCGTGTTGTGTTACGATCAGTAAATCCATTTATGGGCCGTCAAACAGAGCTAGAACCATCCGGATTCATTCCCACCCGAGGAGAGTTCATACTCAACACAAAGAAAAAAAAAGGCTGTCCTTCTTCCTTCCGGACCACACCAAATGCCTTTTGAACAAAGTTGGTTTCAGAGTCCTTAAGTAAACATCTGGTTTTGTTCCTCAAACCAAGCTACTTCTAATCCTTTGATGAATCATTGATTTTCAGGGACGTAGTGGTGGGGGAGGGTGGTGGGGTCGCTCTATGAGAAGCACACAGGTCCTATTTCTAAACCGAACTGCTGATCGTCCCTGCCAATGTCCATTGGGGCCACATCCACGATGGGCAGCCTGGCGTTGGTCTGGGTCCGGTACTCAAACACAGTTCTGCCCCACTCACCGTTGGGCGTCTGCAGAGGGAAGGAGAAACCACCATGGGTCAGCAGAGTCAGGCTCTCTCTGTCCTGGTTACAAGCCAACATTAAGATTCAATTACTGGGCGACCAAGACCGGATTTTACACCTGCTTTGTCTGCATTGCACTATTATGTTTATGTTTAGAAACATTGACAGAATAGCTAAGCTTACAATGCTTAAGATCATAAAAAAAAAACATGTTAAAAATTAATTAAATAAAACACGATTACATTGTACGCTGTTAGATTGCTTCTTAATATATATTCACTATTTGAACAGCCGGGTACGCGCCATGTGCCTTTCGCTTTATATTACAAAAGCAGCCCAGTGGGACGGTTACCCTTCAACCTGCATACATACAAAGTCAAAACAAACACATCCGCAATTGCTCCATCTAGCTCCCTGTCCGGCGGCCGGCTCTTACCGAGCAGCCATCCTCCAGGACGCTGTAGCGGAGGCGAGCGCTGCCCTGCGCCCGCAGATCCTGTCCGTTGGAGCCCCGGAGGAGCAGGGCCTTCTTCAGCCCGCCGGCCGCCGCCTCCCTGTAGGCCACGCTGTTGCGACAGTGATAGGTGACGTTCTGCTGGGAGTCCTTGGACAGCAGCCGCAGGAGCTTCATCTGCACCGCCACCGCGTTAGACAGCTCCCCCGCGTTTCCGTATCCAAACTGAAATCACCGGAGGTAAAACAGTGGGACGTTTGATCGGTTTTTGATTAAAGGTCACATATTATATCGCCAAGTGTGAGTGTGATTAGCCATTATTTTTGGCAAAACGGCTTGTAATGGCTAATCACGCTCACACCTGGTGGTATAATATGAGACCTTTAAAGACTTGTTCCTGAGTCTCTAAGATATCATAGGCTATTCTTCTTTCAGCATTTAACAACGGAAGAATAAGTACATTTTACAGTTGAACCACCGATTTTCCAGGGAGGGGAAGGCAAAAACTTGTCGGGGGAGGAGCTTGTGGAGTAGAAAAAGGGCGTAAAAAAAACTGTCAATGGGAGGTACTCTAAATGTGAAGATATTTAGCTCTTTTCTTCTTTTAACAGTATCTGCTATGTAATCGTGGAGAGTTCTTGATACACCAAAAGTGTAAAGAGCAATTCAGAACTAATTTGAAGTTTAGAATCCCACCTAAGGAGCCAGGTAGGAGGGTAGGAACCAGATCAAACATCTGTCATCAGGTGCAGATAATACTCACTAGACAATGATCTAGATACCACAAGATCTGCCCCTCACTGGAAAATTGTCGTTTGTACCGAAGTCTTGGTCGTTTCGTCAAAAGTGAACCAAGTGGTTTTCTTGAAACGCATTGAGGTCACTCACCAGTGTGCCACTGCTAATATCCGCTCCGAACCACACTGGTTTGGTGGCGCTGGGAGTGGATTTGGTCCACCAGGTCTTGCGGGGGACACTGGGCGGTTTGGCTGAGATGCAGGTCTCGCCCGTTTCCATGTTGCAGAACACTTGAATGGCATCTCTGCTGTTCCCTTGGTTCGGATCGATCCAGTAGTTTCCTGAATCAAAAAAAAAAGATCACTCGGTTGATCCCAACCAATGCACCACATCCACGGATCAGGGAATCAATAGTTGAAGGATTAACAATTTTGAGTTCAGATTTCAGACTTACGTACAAAGTCTGTCTGTTTTTAATAGTACTTTTTTCTTTATTGTGTTATTATTTCTTTATGTGTAATTATTTTAGACTGAATGAAAAGAGTTTGAACGGCTGTCTACATGGGTCATCGCACTCTGCGTTAACGTTCCCCTTCTATAGCTGAGTTGATTCCTTGTTTGCGACTCATTATGAAGGAATTAAAGTGCAGAAACTAGCGCTCGACGCAAGCTTGGGGATTGCAAATGACATATGTACTGAGATGCTGACATTTCTCTGTACTTCCACATTTGGATGATGAAATGATAATAGCACAAATTTGCCGTGGTTACAACCCAGGGAGGAATCACCAAGCACGATGCCAGCAGCAGGGTAGCATCCCTGGCTAGCAGTACATTTACATTTAGAGAATATCTTGCTCAGGGACATCTTGAGCAGGGGGTCGAACTAGCAACCTTCCGGTTACAAGTCAACACGCTCTAGTTCCTGAGCTAAACATTCCCACCATCGTTAATATTGACCTCTCTTACGGATCGCTAAAGATCAACAGATATGAACAGAATGGAGGCCCACCGCTCGCTTTCATGGGGTAGCACTGCTTGATGTCCTGGCAGGTTTTGGCCGGGTTGGCCTTGCTGCCGTCGGGACGGCGCAGGTCCTGCAGCCTTCCGTCGAGGGTCTTGAGCGTGGCGTGGACGCCCGTGTCGGCACGCAGCACGTCGGATGCGTTGTTGGCCAGCGCCTCATCCCTGTTGAACTCCGGGAGGGACTGAGCGGCGTCCTCGCCTTCCGCAAAATTGTCGGGGGAACCGCCGTTGGAGTCATAGTCGAAGAGGCTGGACAGGAGGTCCTCCACGCCGGCCATGGAGGGTCCTGGGGGCCCTGGGGGTCCTGTGGGGCCCGCGTCACCGGGCGGACCCTGACACACGAGGAACAAAGATTTCACTGTCACAAAAAGTGACACTGGAAATAATCAGAAACATTTCCAATATTTCCACCCAATCAATTGAGTGGCCCTTATTCAAAGGGATCTATAAGTGAGGCTTCATGTAATCAAAGCAAGGAATCAAAATTGGATAAGAGCTACAATGTTAAAGTGCTGCGCGACCAGTACAATAGTAGTAAAATAGCAGAGCCACCATTTGAAATAGAAACGTTACCTTGACCCGTTTTATGAGTGGTAGTGCAATTAGTTAAAGTAGATATCATAATAATAATTTGTCCTTGTATCCTTATCCTTATAGCTTAACCTCTTAACCCTTATCCCTTTTAATGTTTACACTTAACCCTCAACCTTAACCATGAGGAATAAAGAACCAAATCCAAGTAAGTAATACAACATCTGATATCATCTTCGAAAGGTCTTGAATTAACGCAATTCAAGACCTCACATCTGTTTAGTGAAGTGTTTCTCCTTGGGGGGTTTCTAGAGGGGGCCGCACCTCTGCCCCGATGTCACCACTGGTTCCTCGGGAACCTGGGGCTCCCATGGGTCCCTGCTGCCCGATGTTTCCCTCCTTTCCTTGGGGTCCCACCACTCCAGGGGGGCCCTGGACATCCAGGGAGGAATCATGTCAGATTGACTCTGTACAACACATGCGCCATCACACAATAAGACCGACAATAACAATCCGAGATAACTCTGTGGGTTGTTTTTGGCCTTGACAGAGTCCTCCCAAAGACGCCATGCCGTGAGCGTTGTGGGATTGTTTTGGATGTGGATGATTTAGACTCTTAAAGGGTCCCTATTTAGATATGATAAGATAAGCCTTTATGTCTCCCGTAGGAGAAATTTGTCTTGTGAATTCGAAAAAAACACAAAAAAATAACGTTAAATATATATGATCTCCAGGTGTGAGGCTGGTTAATAATGACAAGACATTTATTAAATATATGATGTCATTGGCCAGATGTATGATGATTGGATCCACGTCCCGGTCCCCTCCCTGCTGGACTGTTCCAACGGGTTGGGGGAGGGTTGGATCGATCCAGCATACATCTGAGTGGACACTCCCACTTGAGATGTCAACAGGGGAAATATGCTGCAATGGCTTGTGACGACCAATCAGCCTCTCTAAAGGTTTTATCTCTTACTCTTTGTCCAGTGGGTCCGACAATTCCCGGAGCTCCGTCGTCTCCGGCGGCTCCCTAAAACAAAACAAAGAAACAGCTTGATTCACAATTTGTTATGTCACAAGTTGATTCCACCTATCGCGGTCCAACAGGGAAAAGTATCCAAACAAACTGCTAGCTTTAGCTTAAGGGTATAGCACTTAAGGCACATTTACACATTTAACCTTTCTTCTATAAGCTAAATTACATAGTAAATTGAATAAATTCTAGTTCATATTGTTATGTTACCATGATTCAGGTGTCTATTCTTAAAACCGTAAATAAAGGTGTTTAAGAGTATGCGTAAAACAGGGTAGCTTACACTGATTCCTGGGGCACCGCTCAGTCCGGTGAACCCTCTATGACCCTTCTGACCTCTCTCTCCGGTCTCTCCCAGCGGGCCCTTCTCTCCCAGGGGCCCTTGAGGTCCCTAGAAATTAATTTGAACTGCTTAACCGCTTTTATCGAAAAGAAGGAAGATATACCTTTTGCCCTGGCACGAGACTAGCATGGAACACAAAACACAATATATGATTAATTAATAATTATATGTTCATACAATTAGGTTTTTCATTTTGTCTACTCACCACTTTCCCTCGAATACCGTCTGAACCGAGGGGTCCCACTGGGCCTCTCGCCCCCTAAACATCCCATAATAGAATGAACACATTTAAAAAAAAACGAATCAAACTCAGAACATGAGATTATGTTATATCGAACCACAGGTGTATGCGATGGCGCCAGTTCCATGGCTTTGGTCTACTTTGGTTGGTTAGTATGTGGTGTTTCTGCCTAAATGTCTGTTCTATTTTCTAATCCTATTCTAGTTCTTTATTTCACTTTTTTCGGAGGTTTTGTCAGAAAAAGTCTTTTGCTGGCTTTTGAGTCAACTGTGTTCATTTGCTGATCAGCAAAAGGAGGAAAAGACAGCAGCCAAAGAAAAGGCCACCTCGAGCAAGCATAGAGTAGAGATCTGTTAGTCATAGTGTTTATGCGTACAGCAAGTTATACTTTATTTGCCAACTAGGGGTCAGTATAAACACACATGGAGTTAGATTAGCTGCACTCCACAAGGACCGAGGTTTGACAACAATGTCTTTCATGTCATTTCAACGCCACTAGGATTAACGCTCAAAAGGCCCAAAAAGAACAGTTATGCTGTTTGATTTCACCAGAAAAATGTGTCTGGCTAAATCACACAGTCACACATATATATATATATATATAGTATATATTTATTACAAAGTTCTTCTCAATGCTCTGTTCACTTGCATGGGCCCTTCACAACTTCCGGCGGTGAATTATATTTGATAATTCACCGTTGCTAAGCAGTGTTAGGAACGTTACTTTAAAAAAGTACTTAGTTATAGTTACTCACTACTTGTTCCAAAAAGTAACTGAGTTAGTAACTGAATTACTTTGAAAAAGAATTCTGAACCGTTTTCGCTTAGCCTTCATGTGTTAAATGGTTGAACTACCCATTTAAGGCCCTAATATACTCCCAACTCAATTTTAATTTGCTTGGTAGCAAAGGCTGTGGAACATCTGCCGAATACTACAGAAAATGCCAACTTTTCATCTGATTGCTCCAGCCATTTCTGCTGCTTCATCGAATCTGTTTGGTGTTTGTGTGTGTGTGTGTGTGTGTGTGTGTGTGTGTGTGTGTGTGTGTGTGTGTGTGTGTGTGTGTGCGTGCGTGTGTGTGTGTGTGTGGCGCGCGTGTCCTGGCTTGTGTGTAAAAACACTTGCTCCGATTGGCTACCATGAAACATGACTCTGCCTTAGCCAATCATAAACGCTTATCTCGTTGTTAACCCACCCGGTCTCCTCACTAGCAGTTTGTGTTTGGAGCCAGGGGTGCGTTGGGATTACGCAGTTTATTCAATCAATTCATAGTAATGCACCGCATCTAACTACAGTAACGTAACGGCGTTGTTACGACGGAAACAGCAATTAGTTAGATTACCCCGTTACTGAAAAAATAACGGCGTTACCTAACACCGTCCTTTTAAACGGCGTTATTACAAACACTGTTGCTAAGTATAATTGACCGCTGTCACGAAAAACAAAGGATTTGACTTCTTTGATATCACTCCGCAAGTAGTCCGGTAACTTGTCAACCCCAGCGTACTCGGTTGCTAAGCGACGTCAACGTCTTTGGTGGACTATTTCTCTGCTGATCAACACTACGAATGCTGGTAACAAATAAATTGTAAAAAGACACACCGTGTGAAGTTATTTTTTCGTTTTGGCGAGTAGCCATGTAATAAGCGGGATAATAAGCCCTGAGGGGCGAAAAAAAGCCCCTCAGGGCTATAATGACCGGCGACCTACACATTATCCCTTACATAAACGATATATATAAAATATATCCTAACAGCCAATTGGTTAAGGACATTAATATATATTATATATATATATGTATGTGTGTGTTTGTGTGTGTGTGTGTGTGTGTGTGTGTGTGTGTGTGTGTGTGTGTGTGTGTGTGTGTGTGTGTGTGTGTGTGTGTGTGTGTGTGTGTGTGTGTGTGTGTGTGATACTCACATCTAGTCCCCGGGGCCCAGGCCCTCCAGTAGTCCCGACGGACCCCTCAGGGCCAGGGGACCCAGCTGCAGCGGCCATACCTTCAGGACCAGCACTACCTCTGTCACCCTGGAAACACATGCACACAATCAAATACCGTCAATACAGACACAGACACACACATTACAGGCACAACCTTGAGAATTGAGAATATCAAGGCACACAAAATAAAACACAAACACAAGTTGAATCTATGTTAGTACACACACACACACACACACCCACACACACACACACACACACACACACACACACACACACACACACACACACACACACACACACACACACACAGTCTTACCCGGGCCCCTACGAGGCCATCCCTGCCAGGTGGCCCCTCGGCTCCGACGACACCCTGAAACCAAAACAAACCGTCAACATACCCCGGTTGGCATGACAACGCCTTTGACCTTTGTCAATCAAGTCGGACAGTTTTTTGTGTAAATGAAACACGTCCACATTTGAGTCAAGTTTCTACAGTTTCAGGGAGAAAGTTCTTTAAATAGGAATCAGAAGTCATTTGTGTGCTCTGTTTTTGTCCAAAAGTATGTACAATTATTATTATGTTTGGACAGCCAACATAAAACTGGGGCAATATTCTCCTATTATTATAAATAATCACAGAATTATTCTTTACATTCAACATTTTGAATTCACATGACATTCAGTCATTTTGTCGTCACGTTTATTTTAGGCGACTAACAAGCGAGGCTGAGAGCCACGGAAAATCCCGGTGACGTCTAAAACTATCGTATGAATCAGGTTGTTTGGCCATACCAGCGGTCCGGCGTCTCCTCGGGGCCCAGTGGCCCCTGGTAAACCAGCGACTCCCCCGGGTCCTTTACTGCCCTGGGTTCCTTGGCCCCCAGCTTTCCCCGGAGCACCCTGGAAAAATCATACAGACATGCAAGGAAACAAACTAAATAGATCAGAACTTCTGTATAACAGTGGAGACCAGATTTATACTGGTTGACATGAAACTCTACTGATAACAATTTTTTAAGATTAAGTTTAATTTTAAGTTATTCTAAGTGACTTTTTCCCCTTTCACCTCTCAATTAAAAGGAAATTACGTTTTGGCCGATCATTCACCAAGCAAGATCAGTTGGGATTCACATTTTGACCAATAGGACCGCAGTCTGGGTATGATAGTCCGCCGGTAGTCTCCATTTAGAAAATCATTTCAAAAACTTAAACCAACTGAACCAACGCACAGCGGGACCAGCTAATCCCAGCATGCCTCTCTCTCCGCGGCCACCAGAAGTTCCCACAATCCCCCTCTGCCCAGAGATGCCTGAGGGACCTGAGGGGCCGTCCGGACCCTGGCGATAAAAACACAAAACACACATTGAGACGTTTGTTTGGAGTCAGGGTTAGATATACTTTGAGATTGAACCCTAACCATAGCCTTGCAAACCACAATTTAACAGTCTGTGATTCTCAGAATGTTATTGTAATGTGTTAGAATGTTATTACCGTGTGTCAGAATGTTATGGGTTTGTGTCACAATGTTATGATTTTTATGATTGTGTTTCAGAATGTTACAGTTGTGTGTCAGAATGTTATTGTTGTTACACAATCATAACCTCACACTAAGGTTTAGGAACTGTTTTAAGATGATCAGTGTTTCCCCCAGCACTGTATGGTTAAGGCGGCTGCCTTAACGACAATAAGGCCCCGCCTTGACTACCAATGTATAAAAAAAAAAATATATATATATAGATATTTTTAAATAAATCTTTTTTAATTATTATGCATTAACAAAGTCCAAAACTCTTGTAGGGAAAGAGGACATACTTCCATCAGGTACAAAAAATAAAGAAAAATAATGCATCGGTGATACTGTTCAAAAAAATAGCTGTGCGAACTGAAAACGCAAACTGAAACCCTTAAGCCGGTTTCACACCGCCGCGTGGCAACTCGCTGCCTCCATTCATTTCAATGAGGGAAGGGCGGCAGAGGGGAGGCGGTTACAAAAGCGGCTGAAAACCAGGAAGCGGTTGCCGCCCACGTGAACGCGCACAGATTCTGCCCTACCGCTCAGCTTTCCCCGTGTTGAAACTTTCGGCGGCAGCTGCCCGGCGGCGGCAGCAGCAGCAGCAGCCGCTTTTGAAAACGCCTGGCCCTTCACACCGCTGAACCCTCCGGCAGCGAGGCAGCTATAAGGGCGGTTGCCGCGCGGCAGTGTGCAAGCACCTTTACCGAAGACCACAGGGCCACGAGACAACCCCACCCCCCCGGGGAAAACACTGATGATATAAGAAGGAGATGTCAATATTAGGTAATATGAAAGGAATGTAAGCTATATTAAGACTAGGTTAAATAAAGGGGATGTGAGCTATAGGAATACTAGGTCAATAAAGGGATGCAAGCTATATGAAGCGATGTGAGCTATATGAAGCGATGTGAGCTATATGAAGGGATGTGAGCTATATGAAGGGATGTGAGCTATATCTTGAGGGTTTTCTGTACCAGGGGTCCGTCTTCACCAGAGTCTCCCTTCTCCCCGGGGGTCCCTGGGGTGCCAGATGGGCCCTCTTCTCCCTGAAGACCAGGGGCCCCGTTATCCCCGCCAACGCCCCCAGGACCCTTCTTCCCTGGAGGGCCGGGGGGCCCGGCTGGCCCCAAAGCTCCCTGGTAGACAGGAGAAGGAAACCATTGGTTTATAGCATTCGGACATGAAAATTAATAGCCAGCTTAGTCTGATTTAATATCAGGGAATTAAGTTACATACACACGTATATATATATGTGCATACACACAGATATATAGTGGTATATAGATACATATGTATAAACACACACACACACACACGTACTGTATCTGTATATATACACACAGGCTTATATACACACAAACACACAAATACCTACACACACGCACAAACGTATACACACAAACCCACATAATACAAACCCACTCACCCATACACACACACTCACACAAACACACACACACACACAACGCACGCACGCACACACACACAAAAACACACATACACACTATTAACTGAAATAAACATACATACACACACACACACAAACACACACATCTAGTATATCAAGTTCCACACACAAACAAACACAAAAACACAGACCTTAACACACACACACACACAAACACAGCTATTCTTATGAATACTTTACATTTGATCCAACTGGCCCGATTCCGCCTGCTAACCCGGGGAATCCAGCGGAGCCCTGGTGGAGAATGAGAAGAACGGATTAAAGAAATGTGTGAGGTCATGAACGGCATGACGATGACCTCATGATGACGTCATGAGGTGCGTGATGTGTAGGAGGAGGATGACTCACTGCTGCCCCCTGTGTTCCCCTGGCGCCTTTCAACCCCATCACACCAACGGGCCCCTACACATACATAGACACACAGAGGAGCACACACACACACACAGAAACACACACGCACACACACACACACACACACACACACACACACACACACACACACACACACACACACACACACACACACACATAAGCAATTTCATATAATTAAAACATTGTTAATTCAACATAGTAGTAATACTATACTATACTAGTAACAGCATAGTAAATACATCAGATAGTAGTACTGCTACAGTAAATACATCCAATAGTAGTTATGCCATAGTAAATACATCAGATAGAAGTAATGCTATATTAAATACAACAGATAGTAATACTGCTATAGTAAATACACCAGATAGAAGTAATGCTACACCAGAGTAAATACTAGGCTTGTGGCAGTATCACGGTATTGCGGTATACCAGGTAAGTCAAGGTAAAATGGTGTGGGTGATACGCACATAGACCATATAAAACAGGTTAAACTTTAGTTAATAGTACTAGTAGGACTGCTACACCACAGTAAATACTACTATTATTACTGCTATGCAATAGTAAATACAACTGTTAGTACTGGTACGCTATGGTAAATACTACTAGTAGTACTTCTACACCCCGGTATGGGGGTCTGGGGGTGTACCTGTCCGCCTGTTTTCCCAGCAGTCCCTTGGGGTCCAGGGGCTCCGCCCTCTCCTTTCAGACCCCCCTCTCCTGGCTCACCTTTGACCCCCGGTTGACCATCAGGACCCTGGGGATAAAAACAAAAAAACGAAAAGAAAATGTTAGAGTAGTTCACAAATGATCTTTGTAAGTACATCGTACATGGTTTTGATGGATTTGTGTGAACGTGTAGGGTGTACATGTGTTTGTGTTATCTAGAGCTGCTGTAATTGGAGGATAGTGTTCTAGAGCTGCTGTGATTGTTGGATCATGATCTAAAGCTGTTGTGATTGGATGACACTGTTCTAGAACTGCTGTGATGGGAGGATAGTGCTCTAGAGCTGCTGTGATGGGAGGATAGTTTTCGAGATCTGCTATGATTGGATGATAATGTTCTAGAGCTGCTGTGATCGGACGATAATGTTCTAGAGCTGATCTTATTGGAGGATAACGACCTAGAGCTGCACTGATTGGAGGATAATGACTAAGAGCTGCATTGTGCAATTTTGACTTCTGGAGATATCATGTTTCAAGGACTGCTGGGATCAGACTGAGTACATTTACTTTCTTAAGTAGGCATTCTCTGCTTGGCGGTGCTGTCAGCTGTATTATGTTACATAATATTTGTCTAACTGATTACTGCTTTTAATGGACTTATTCAAATTGTACATTGTTGTTGTCGTGTTAGAAGACAAAATATCATTGTAGATTGTTCTTGGGTTGTTAGTAGACTGTAAATCATCCTACATCCAGCATATGGTCAAACCACACACCCCGGCCTGTCCGCTGCACTCCATGACTACCAATGACAACAACTTGTTCCTCCCTCACTTCGTGAGAACCCCAGAAGCCGCTTAACAAAATGTAGATGCAAAATGTTTGCAGTCCTGGCTCCATAACGAAGGCACAAGCTCACAAGGACAGCTGAAACCCTGCCCATCACCCGCTGCAGGCTGAACACCCATCTGCTCGGACTGCATCTTGCTGAATCATTTCTATAGTGTAGCCCTTATTTCTAAATCTTAAATACATTGCACTTTCTACAATGCATTTTTTTTTTACTTTGCCTTTGTTTTCATTTACTTATCTATTTTATTTTATTATTTCATTTTATTGTAAGACGATGTTTCTATGGGAATCACTTTGAGTCTGCCTTGTGAATGAAAAGTGCAAGATAAATAAAGTTGCCTTGCCTTGAAAGCAGTTGCTTTGCTTAGTTTATTTTATGAATTCTTGGACTTTTTGGGATATATCTTGACCTAAATTCACTTGAATATGTTGAATGCACATACTGTTAGTCCCTTTAGACAAAAGGGTCTGCTAACTAGATAATGTAGTGTGGTGTGACTGGAGGATAACGTGGCTGAACTTACTGAAGTTCCAGGGAACCCGACGGCCCCGGTCGGTCCAGGCTCACCTGGAGACCCCTGTGGGAGGTGAGATAAAGGAAATATTTACTAGTAGTAGTGTTATTTATACACAGTACATACTAGTTCTGGATCATAACACTATGACAATGACATTTTCAAAATAAAAGTTATACTGACCGCCATCGCTCTGGATCCTCTCCTCCCAGGGGGGCCGGCAGGGCCAGTCTCACCCTGAAACAACAAGTGTGTGAGGGTGTGTGTGTGTGAGAGGGAATGTGCTTGTTAATAACCTCCTAGCATTTTATTCTGAAAGCAGGATAAAGCAAAATTTGAAATTAAATTGTAATTCGAACTGCGGTCAATGCATTGTATCCTAGTGATGTGTGTTTGAAGGCTGATCAAGGTTATAAAAAAGGAAAGACAAAGTGTGTTGACCTTACCTTCTCACCATGATTACCTGCTGGGCCAACTGGTCCAACACCACCCACTAATCCCTTTAAATGCCGAACAAAATACCAGTAAACATATATATGAATACACTCCATCTGCCATCTAGTATAGTTAGTAACAATGGGCTTGTTCACACACAATCTAACCTTAACTTTACCATAACCTATCTTTTTTCTCCCATAGCCCTCACAAGAAAAGAGTACTTAGCATTGTCTAGCGTCTTATCCTAGCTATCTTTGTTGTATACAGAGAATGGGTTAACCTAGCGATTGTTAGTGCTTGGCACTTGGTTCTATGAACACCCTTAATGTACCGACAGCGATATAATGTTTTTTCTCTTACTTCTGACAAACGTGCTTATTGTAAGTCACTTTGGATTAAAGCATCTCCCCTTAATGTTTATGTAAATAAATAAAAACAGATAGCTGTTCCATTCGTTCCATTCCATTATCATTTCCAAATTGATAATTTTCCTTCCATATTCACTGAAACTTTTTTAAATAACAAATCAAATGTTATAAGTGTGCCGCTCAATAGAGCAGTTACATAAAAGTACCTATGTTTCCATATTGCGCTCTTTCCATATCGGTGAAAATAAATATATAGCTTTTACATATAAAAATCCAAATCCTCTGGGAACTGTACTAAAGCATACGATGCGACCAGAAGAGTGCGTCTGGCGGCGGTTCCTCTAGGGTGAGGGTTAGAACCAAGCGGGCGGGGGACTCACCCTCGCTCCATCAGATCCAGCTTTGCCCTCCAGACCTTTTTCTCCGACTGAACCCTGGAATACAAGTTCAGACTTAAGACTTGAGTTTTCTAAATCGTACTCTCTTCAGCTCTTTTCTGCTCTCTCTTTAACCCTCAGATCATACCACATTTAAGTCTTACTTACTGTGTCTCCCTTGGGGCCAGAGGGGCCCGGTACGCCCCTCTCTCCAGGCATCCCCTGCAGGCCCGGGGGCCCCCCTTCGCCAACGCTGCCGGCCGGACCCGAGGCCCCCTGAACGGGTCAAAATATAAAGTTATAATATGATGTTTAAATAAAGGTCTGCGTTCACATACAATCAGCATAAAATGCATATGTTAACAATACGCTTATTAATCCCAGTCATACTCCAACTCCTGGTGACCAAAAGGCCAAGAAATGCAGGTAATCCATCAAGACATTAACGCTGTCAGCCTGCATGAATATTAAATAGATAATTATTCTTAAAAAAATGCTTTTACAACCAAAACACACCAGCAGGTGAGACTACTTAAATTAGGTTTTAGGTAGAACTGCTTGCAGACGCGGCGTGACGGAAAACCGTCCGGTGTTCGTTTCAACTGTGATTGCCATTTCAGCCGTGGGTAAGAATACGAGGATAGCTGGTTTGGAGCTGGCCTACCTTGGGCCCGTCCAGACCGGGGGATCCTGGGCTTCCCTTAGGTCCTCCGAGGCCATTAGAGCCCACATCTCCTCTCTCCCCTGGGGTGCCTCGCTCGCCCTACAGGGGAACGGAGGAAGAGACACTTCAGCAACAGGAATGAAAGGAGGATCCCACGATTCACATATTCTGAAGTGGAGAGACAAGATCCAGGTCGTTGGTGTGAATTGATGATTTCATCATTATGATGTAATTTTAATTCTAATTTGTTATCATTGATTGATTTCATCATTATGTTATTTAAATTTGTATTTATTTATTGATTTCATCATTATTATGTTATTTATATTTGCATTTGTATTTAATAATTGATTTCATAATTATAATGTTATTTATTATTTATTATTATTATTTATTTATTTATTTATTTAAAAGCGCTATAAAAAACTGATCAATTATTATTACTATTTATATACTTACATGTATGAATTGGTTGAATTTATTGATTTTATTTCTGTTGAATGGTGGATTTCATTATAATGGAGTGATTGATTTCCTTGCATAAATGGGTTGAATTGGCTGATTTCAATCATATGAATTAGTGATTTTCATTGATTTCATCTGCAGGGAATGTTGGAATTCCTTTATTTGTATTAGTAAATGAGGGATGAACCGTTTGGTTCGAACTTACTCTGAGACCTGTTGGGCCATTGGCTCCTCCCTCCCCAGCAAGGCCCTACCGAGAAAAATACACCCAGAGTCAAATGCACTGCAAGACATACACGTTCAGGTCAAGTTACTAAATGGTAGATAGTACAAGACCAATAAAAAAACTAAACATTATATCCTATTATAATGTGATAAAATAATAAAGAGAATGAATAATGATATAATGAACGATATTAATTGTACTTGTTACTTCTTCATTAACCAACTTAAATTATATGTTAATGTGTTTATATGTGAATGTTGACGTTGTTTACCTCTTCTCCTGGTTTCCCTGACTCTCCGGGTGGGCCTGTGAGCCCTGGTAGACCCTGGAAAACAGAGCAACTCGTAGTTAATTCCTTCTTTGTTCCCTGACGGTTCCACTGCAAATTTCTCCCAGTATCTCCCAGTACTCCCTAAGCAGCTTACATTTACCAGTGCTTCCTCTGCTGCTATAAGCTTAGCATTTCATAGTGGTCCCTATGCTATATCTGCTGGTGTTCCACAGTTGTTCCTCTGCTGTCATTCCAGTAGTTCCCCGTGCTTCCTATGCTAACATCAGCTAGCATTCCACAGTGGTTGCTCTACTAACTACTAGTACTTCCTCTGCTAGCGTTTCAAAGAAGATCTGTTTTGTACCTGAAATCCGTGTTGTCCCTGAGATCCTTGTTCTCCTCTCTTTCCAGCAATTCCCTGGAATTCAGACAGACGGAGTAGATGTGAAAACACAGGGAAGGAGTAGTATGGCTAGCCGGACTAATCAATATCTACTTGTGCATTCAGTGAGTTGGTCGAATGTTGAATTGTTGAGCCGTCTTGAAGTCTGGGTCGACTTAAAGTAAGGGTGGACTATGTTGAAGTCTGAGTCCACTATGTTGAAGTCAGGGTTGACTGTGGAAGTCTAAGTCGACTATGTTGAAGTCTGAGTGGACTATGTGGGGGTCTGAGTGGACTATGTGGGGGTCTGAGTGGACTATGTGGGGGTCTGAGTGGACTATGTGGGGGTCTGAGTGGACTATGTGGGGGTCTGAGTGGACTATGTGGGGGTCTGAGTGGACTATGTGGGGGTCTGAGTGGACTATGTGGGGGTCTGAGTGGACTATGTGGGGGTCTGAGGGGACTATGTGGGGGTCTGAGGGGACTATGTGGGGGTCTGAGTGGACTATGTGGGGGTCTGAGGGGACTATGTGGGGGTCTGAGGGGACTATGTGGGGGTCTGCGTGGACTCACGGCGGGTCCGGCTGGGCCGGCGGCGCCCTCCTCTCCATCTTTTCCATTGACTCCCTGAAAAATACAAATTAGAGGTCATCTGGACAGCAACACATTGACAACAACACTATAACACAACGATAACACACACAACATGACACATCATCACCACAACAACACCATACCACGACAACAACAACCACATGACACATCACCACAACAGCCCCATAACGACAATAACAACATAACACATCATCAAGACAACACCATAACACAACGACAACAACATAACGACAACAACAACAACGACAACATAACGCATTACATTACAACACCATAACACAAAGACAACAACAACAACAACGACCACATACCCTATGACCTGCAGAGCCCGCGCTGCCCGCCTCTCCGCCCTTACCAGCATCGCCCTGAAAAACCAACAGAAAGTGAGACACGGCGGACAGGAAACAGCTGCCAAGATGTGAGTGTCACAGTTGCGAGTGTCACTGACAACAAAGCCTTTAGGTCCCAGACCACCCATGGGTCCGGCTGCTCCCCTGGTGCCGACAGGACCTGCTGGACCCGGCTTCCCATCCTCTCCTGGACCCCCCTGGGGGAGAGAGGGAGGAGGAGGGGGGGAGGAGAGAGGGGGAAGGAAGAATTTATGTGCAAACTAAAATTCGAAAGTTGTAATTGAAATGACATAAAATTAAATACAATGAAATGCAACAAAATTACTCAATTATATTTCAATTGTTTAAACAATTACACGCTACATTTGAACAATTTAAAGCAAACGAAAGAGTCCAAGAAGCAGCAGGAGACTGGTTACCATGGGTCCCAGCTTCCCTTCAGACCCCTGCATGCCAGCCTCTCCGGTCAGACCCTGCAGGAAGACAACAGGTTAACGTCCTCCTGGGCACTGACCTGCCTCACTTCCTGTGCCACAGGAAGTAAAAGCAGATTCCGATCCAGTCCTTCCACTAGCTCGTTAACGAGGTGCTGGTGTGGACTTGTGAGGGCTTTTTTTTTATAGGAAATGTGTGTATAACTGCAGGACTTTTAATCAGTGAAGCTAGGTTACTGCAGGATTCTTACTTCATGGACCTGAATCACTTTAACTTTTTTGAACCTTGATTACAGGAATTAGTGGTGACGAGGACTTTTACTTTGTAGAGTAGCAGTAGTGATTTGCATGTGACCTCTTGGTGTACTCTCGTAAATAAAAGCACAGCATTATGAGGGTGTTTTAGCAGCAATATCCCACAATGATCTGATAATATAAGAACAATGCATGGTGGGAGGGGGTACTGACCCTAGCGCCTGGTATACCAGGCTCTCCGGCCCGTCCCTCATCTCCGTCTGAGCCTTTGGTCCCGGTGGAGCCAGGGCCTCCTCTCTCTCCCACGGCACCCTGCGTCCAGCCACACATCCAAACTGTTCACGGGCGCATAGTCACGGCAACCTCGGCGTTACGACAATCGGACTATTGCGGCAGATACGGTGACGTTGGTGATCTTGAAACGTTCAACGGTCACGGTAGTCATGGTGACAGCGGTAACGCAAAACCCTTGTGGTAGTCATGACGACAAAAGTGTTCACGTTCAAATGCGATGTTTAGCCATCGCAATAGTCATGGCGATGATGGTAACATTGATACGATCTAGGTTGTCATGATGATGACATTGTGAACATTTCAACTGCCTCGGTAGTCATGGAGAGCCCAGGTTAAGCCCATGCTTAACCTGGGCTCCCGTCTCGTCCTTTCCGTGCTGCTTGCCACAATATGTGTACATATATATATATATATATATATATATATATAAATATCATGATCCAGATTCAACATTAATTCAGGAGGTCATGAATCTCCCTACCTTTTGTCCAGGTAAACCGTCTACACCTGGGAATCCTCTGTTTCCTGGAGCTCCCTGTGCAACACCAAATATAACATTTCAAACATACAAAAAACATACAACAAATTTAAACCCCAAACATCACTCAGTCACATATTAGATCACAGAAAGATATCTAATTAACGTATTCAATATCCAGTTTGCTAAAATATGTTGAATAGAAAATAAAACATACAAATAGTTATATGCATCAACCCTTCACAGAAAATATACACCGAAGGGGGAGAGAAAAGGCTCAATGTTCTGCAAGGTGTATTTCCATTCCAGCCACTAGGGGATGCTGAACACATGCAAGCACCCACTGGTCTCCAAACTACCAGCTCATTCGGGGCAGTGAGGAGTGTAGGCAAGGTGTGGACAATCAAGGGGATTCGCACTTCGGCCCAGGCTTGGCTATTTACTAATATAAGACATACCTGTTGTGAACCAAATTGCATTGGGTATAATATTGAAATCCCAAAACACTTGGACCATGGATGTCATTGGTCCAAGATTGACATTCTCCATCGGTATGATTCAGAAAAATATAAATTTTCTCTGCTTTCTTTCATGACAATATGTGTTTGAAGAATTACTCATAGATACACAGAAAATAAATATATGAAACACTAGCAGAGTGGGATGGTTCCCATTTAAGGTTCAGGCGAACAGAAAATGGAACCAGCAACCTTGCAGCTACTCCTGCTGTCCTAAAGGGCAGCCTTTCTTAAATGAAAGAGCCAGGAGCCTGGGAACTTTAATTGCCAAATGAACATTACTGTCGGAACAAAGTGGGTGTTTAACGTGATGCAACATGTGAAATGTTAACTGCAAATTCCGTGGTGTGAGCAGATATCACGTATCAACAAACATGCAGAATGGGTTTAAAGGGTCCATGATCTGCTATAACTAGGGTCAGGGCTCCTGTCTCTGGGCCCTGACCCATGGTTCGAGAAGTGCTGCTTTAGGCGGTAATGTGGCCCTGTGAGACCCACCGCCTCTCCTTGAGGTCCAGACGCGCCCTGCGAGCCACCGTCACCCCGGGGTCCTCTCTTTCCCTCCTCACCCATGGGCCCCAGACCCCCATGGGCCCCTGTATCGCCCTGTAGGGACATCACAACACAATCAATGTATTAATGAACACTCAATTCATCAGTTAACACATAGACACAGAAATCATAGACGTCTTGCTAACCCTGTTAGATGCTTGTTAATGACTGAGTATGACGAATCTTAGTTTCAAATATTAGGGAAGGCAAGGCAAGGCAACTTTATTTATATAGCCCTTTTCATACACGAGGCAGACTCGTGGAGTACTTCACATCGCCATACAGTAAAATGAAGTAATAAAATAGATAGTCACTTGCTAAGTCATAGTAAGTCAAAGAAAACAAAGGCAAAGTTAAAAAATGCATTGTAGAAAGTGCAATGTATTTGAGATTTAGCATAAGCATGAAGCTGCATCGCTAAGTTTGACCCATGACGATCTGGATTCAGATCCTTAATATCTCACCAGTTCCCCCTTCAGTCCAGGTTCCCCTTTGAACCCTGCAAGTCCGCCATCACCCTGTGAGGAAGGAAGGGGAGATCACATGACCGTTACCTTCTTCATTATCAGCATCATCATCATCTTTATCATCATCAAGTCAACAATGTTATTTTCTAAACATAAAGACATACTGTGTGGAGTGTGTGTGGATGATGGCTGGTTTAGGCAGCCTCACCTGGTCGAGTCTGATTGGACTTTGAGGCTGGGTGGGGTTGTTTAAACCTGACCACACAAGCTCCCACGCGTACCTTACTGTGTATCAAAGGAAACATTGTTTCCTCTATGTTTTAAACCTGGACTAACCAGGATTTGATTATACTTGATGGCAATTATGGAATAATTGACAGTGATCAATGATCAAATACATTGATTTACTTTGGAATCAGTGGGTCGCAATGTTGGGTTTGATTCCCAATGCCCGCAGCCTCACCTTTAATCATCCCATAGAGCTAGATGCCTCCTAACCCTCCCTGCTGCTTAATCACATGTATATGAATGCAGTGTGATTGGCTATGGAAAAACGCTGAATGAATACATAGCATCACCATTGGTTATCATTATGACTCGACTTTGTTTTTTGCTCTCTTATATTTAATTGTGTATTTTTATATTAGTAAATGTCTTTATCTGTTGTGCACTTTATTGTTTACTTGTCTTTATCGGTTGTGCACTTTATTGTTAACTTATCTTTATCTGTTGTGCCCGTGCACTTTATCTCTTTCACCGTGGGATAGGGAGAAACATTGTTTCGATTTCGTTGTATGTTTGTTACATGTGAAGAAATTTATAATAAAGCTGATTTGACTTTGACTTTGACTTTTATGGTTAACTGCTATGGTGGGCAGTGCTCGGCGTAAATAAGGGACAGTACCAGCTGGCCATTGGGTCCAGGTACTCCTGTGGTCCCTTGGGGGCCGGGGGGCCCCACAGGTCCTGGCAGACCAACAGGCCCCTGAATGCCAGCAAGACCCTAGGAAGGAAGACCACATGTTCTTAGTATCAACAACAACAACATAACATCAGTGTGTGTGTAAAAATGCTAATCAATTAAATGTATTAGAGTCTCAAAGAGCTTAACAGCAGACATTTTTATGATAAAAATGCGTCATTGATGAGAATTATCCAGCGACACGCTTACTTATATCTACTCTACACTCTGTCCAGTTTGTAGTTTCTAGTCTAGGTTGTGCAGGAGTTTAAACATTTTTTAACGCTATGATGGTTCTAAGCAATTGTTAAACATAAACATCTGCTCAGCAACCAAATATAAACGTTCTATTGTAAAATGTAGCCTATTGTAATCCTGAATATGTTGTAACATAAATAATGTAGATTGTCATTGCGCTGAGAGAGTTAAAGTACTTACTGTGCTACCTCTGGAGCCGGGAGCTCCGTCCTGGCCTGCGGCTCCCTGAGAACAAACAAACAAATAAGATTGCTTTCAGGTCCTGGATTCCCTACGGTCTTTAATAATGATCGGGATTGTGATTATTGTAATAATGAACGTGCTAGCAATAATAATCGTGATTGGAATGATCGTAAAAATTATCGGGATCTTAATAATGATTGTGATCGTAATAATCGCAATGATTGTGGTCCTTATGATTAAAAAATGATAATTATAACTATCGTGGTCTTAACAATCGTGATAATAATCGTGATCGTAATGATCGTAAAAATTATCGTGTTTGTCATGATCTAAATAATAGTTGTGATCGTAATGAACCATAAAAGACTATTGGGATAGTAATGATTGTAATATTACTATAATGTGTTAACTATGATAGAGCACAAACAACCCACTTGATTCCCACTCAGACCGGGTGGCCCAGCGCGACCCCCGTCTCCCCGTGGCCCCTGGGGGCCCTCACTGCCTCTTGAGCCGGTCGGCCCTTGTTGACCCTGCACCATAGGGGAGGAAGCAGACAGCAGACACAATTTAGGATCCGTTTATAAATCCTTGCTATGTTTGCCAATAGTTAACGCTGAAGAACTCTATGTCTGATTGTTCAAATAATTATAGTATATAGTTCTTATAATACTAATATTATTAGTATAGTATAAGTATATTAATAATAATGGATTGAATTTATATAGCGCTTTTCTAGACACTCAAAGACGCTTTACAGTGAAGGGGTGACCTCACTAACCACCACCAGTGTGTAGCAGCCACTTGGGTGATGCACGGCAGCCAATCTGCGCCAGAACGCTCACCACACACCAGCTTGAGGTGGAGAGTGAGGGAATTAATGAGTCAGCCAATTATACAGGGGGATGATTGGGGGGCCAGATTGAATGAGCCTGGTTGGGCCAGGACACCAGGGAAACCCCTACTCTTTGCGATAAGTGCCCTGGGATATTTTAAGACCTCAGTGAGTCAGGACCTCGGTTTTACGTCTCCTCTGAAGGGCGGCGCCTTCCACAGCACAGTGACCCCGTGCACTGAGGCATCGGGATTGATGTTAAGGCTAGAGGGAAGAGTGCCACCTATTGGCCACCACCGAACACCACTTGGTATACCCAGACGGTCTCCCATCCAAGTGCTAACCGGGCCCAACCATGCTTAGCTTCCGAGATCAGACGAGATCGGGCGTGTCCATGGTGGTAAGGCCGTAGTTGATTAGTATTAGTATAATACTATATTATAGTATAATATAGTATTCACAAACTGTAAGGATTGATTGGTTCCAGCACTGTTTGTACAACTGAAATCTGGAAATATTCCACAAAATTTAGTTAGTTTTACGAAGAGAGATAAAAGTTAAGTCAAACCACTTCATAAAATTGAGATACGTTTCCGGTGAATATAACGATGGATGCTTTGTGTTTACGCGCTATAAGATGAGTTAGATGATATGACATCACCTTCATTCCAGGATTGCCGGGGAAACCTGGCATGCCAGTGATTCCAATAGGACCCTGTAGAAATGAATATATAGCGTTTTTAAAATATATTATATAATATGCACAAATTTAAACATCAGATAACCATATACAATATATGCAATGTAATGGACACATTACATTATTTTACTAAATGTGATTAGCTGTTTTTATTTCTTACCAGGGGACCTGGTTTACCAAGTTCACCAGATGGGCCACGTTTCCCCTAGAGAGAGAGAGAGCGAGAGAGCGAGAGAGAGAGAGAGAGAGAGAAAGAGAGAGCGACAGAGAGAGCGAGAGAGAGAGAGAGAGACAGACAGACAGACAGACAGACAGACAGAGGGAGAGAGGGAGTGAGAGATTGGTAAGTGAGTAATACAGGTTTTATTAGATATTGTTGTTATTGATAAGTCAGTAGTACATGTTTTATTAGATATAATAATATATATTAAGTGAGTTATACAGGTTTTATTAGACATTATAATATATACATTAAGTGAGTAATACTTACCACAGTTCCTGTTGGTCCAATCCTGCCTCTCTCTCCTTGAAGGCCTGCGGCACCCTGGAAGTGAAATTGATTTGCTTTGTAATCAATCGATAAATGGACTGAGACAGTTATTAATCCAGGCAGGTATTGATTGGTTAAGACAGGTATTAATTTGTTCAGGTCACTATTGATTGGCTAGGACAGATATTAATGGTTCAGTTCACTATTGATTGGCTATGACAGGTATTAATTGGTTCAGATCAATATTGATTGGCTAGGACAGGTATTCATTTGTTCAGGTCACAATTGATTGGTTAGGACAGGTATTAATTGGTTCAGGAAGGTATTAATTGGTTAGGACAGGTATTAATTGGTCCAGGCAGGGGTTGATTGGTTAAGACAGATATTCATCAGTTCAGGTCGGCATTCATTGGTTAAGACAGGTAATAATTAATTCAGGAAGGTGTGAACTGGTTCGGAGGGGTATTAATTATTTCAGCTGGGTAATAATTGGTTCAGGCAGGTATTAAGAATTTAAATTGGTAAAGTTGATAATTGCACCTACCGGAGGACCTTGAGGACCCATTCCACCAGCTGCGCCAGACGAACCCTGTATCAGACACACACACACACACACACACACACACACACACACACACACACACACACACACACACACACACACATACAAACAGACACACACAAACACACATGCACACACCCACACACACACAAAAGGTTGGATTCTTGATGCGATTATCAATATAAAAGAAAATAAACAACAATTTGAACTCAATTTAGCTAACAAATGAATCTAATACTAATAGTATCTAATAACTATATCTCCATCCATCCATCTTTCTAACTCTCTCTCTCTATCGATCCATTATTGGTAGGGAGACTTGTTCTGACCTTTGACCCCAAGGATCCAAGTTCTCCTCTCGGGCCCACAAGACCGGCGCCACCCTGTGGAGAGGTGACGTGTACAGGTCATGTGCACAGCAATACAAACACTCTCACACGCACACACACACACACACACACACACACACACACACACACACACACACACACACTTAAAGGCAGTTCACATATGTACACACAAACATGCGTACACACACAAGCATACACACACACACACACACACACAGACACACTCCATTTTCCCCCACACAAACAAAAACACACACACACACACACACACACACACACACACACACACACACACACACACACACAACACACACACAAACACATACAGACACACACACAAACACATACAGACACACACACAAACACACATGCTCCATGTCCCCCACACACGCACGCACACAAAGACACACACAAACTCCTTCCCCCCCCCCCCCCCCCCACAAACACATACACACCTACATGCACCCTAACACACACACACACACACACACACACACACATACCTTGTGGCCTTTCAACCCAGGGTGCCCAGGGAGTCCGGGGAATCCTCTTGCGCCCTAATGAGACACACATACATTTGTCACTTCTTCCCGCCAAAACACCTTGAGGCTCATCTTGTGTAAATGTGTCTGAGCTTTCAG
Source organism: Pollachius pollachius (assembly GCF_949987615.1). Classification (NCBI taxonomy): domain Eukaryota; kingdom Metazoa; phylum Chordata; class Actinopteri; order Gadiformes; family Gadidae; genus Pollachius; species Pollachius pollachius. The sequence goes on along the minus strand of NC_136937.1, from coordinate 24,698,865 downwards.
GGCCTTTATTCAAAAAGGCTGTGAACACACACAGGACAGAAGTATGACACAGTAGCACAGGACACCCGATGGGAAACCTGGTTCAATACAAGGTGTATTTACAATTAGGGCATTTAGCAGACGCTTCTATCCAAAGCAACTTACATCGGTTAATACACACATTAACACACCGACGGCAGAGTCAACCATGCAAGATGACAGCCAGCTCGTCAGGAGCAGTTAGGTTTAAGCGTCTTGCTCAGGGACGCAACAACACTCAGCTAGGAGGAGATGGGGATCGAACTAGCAACCTTTTGGTCACAAGACTTCTGCTCTACTTCCTGAGTTAATCCGACACCACATTTTTACCCTCAAATTTCCCTGATTCATGGGGCCTGGTGTGGTCCCCGACCCACAGGTTGTGAAACACTGCTGGGACCCATTGCGGCCAACTGATTTATTCCCACATCAGGGACATGGGTGGAAATGTCTCAGCTAACATTAGTAACATAGTTCATGTTACCGTAGATCCAGGGTTTCCCGCTAATCCCGTCATCCCAGCCGGACCAGACTCTCCCTGTAGGGAAGGAAAATATAAGGAATGTTCATCTTTAGAGGAAGGGGAATTATTTCAATCTAATCATAATCGCTATCAGCTTCATTGGCAGAGTATGCTTTACAATTGACTTGGAAGTAGTTTGACACTGCAAGTGCACGGTTTCAAGCAGGTTTTACATTTGCGAGGAGTCAGACTCCAGTTTCAAGGTGGCTAAACACTCTTGTAAGCAGTCTGACTCTAGTTTACAGGCACGGTGAATGCCCAAACAAGCATTTTTCTGTTTGAGTGAGTCCAAAAAAACGTATTGTTTAAGTAACCGTCACAGTAATGAACCTTAGATGTGTATATGTGCGTTTGTGTGTAGGGGTGGGTGCCAATTAGACTTACATCTGCTCCAGGTTTTCCTTGGGGTCCATCGGGTCCTCTATGTCCACTGAGACCCTGCAGGGGGAGACGGCTCACTGTCAGCAAGTCCCGGGAAGTCCCTTCATTCAGTCATCAGTTGCCCGTCCTGGATCTTAGCTAGGTTTATACACTTGTGTTTGCTTGTTCCTTTGGGTTGTTTGGTTCAATGGAGCTTGTTTAGATGAATATGAGGACCAAACAAGCATTTAGTTTGTTTGTTGTCTTGGATGGAGCTGTTTGATGGATGTGAGCATGTTAAGCAAGTTTGTCTGGATTTTAACTGCTTAAACGATTTGAGCGTTTTAGCTCGGTAGTTTGGATGATGCTAAATGGATATTAGCAGCTAACTGTGAATTCATTCTTTTTTTATTAAAAGAATACCAAGCAAGAGGAGGTCAAGGGGTGTAGAGTTGGATTCAATATTGTGTGATTTAAAATGTGGTTAGTACTACATTCAGATGTAGGTTTACCATGGAGCCTGGTTCTCCAGCCTCTCCTGGAATACCCTGCGCTCCGCTGGGGCCCTGGAAATCAATACACCAAAAGACAATGTTCAATATGCTCAAGAATATAATATAATTCATTCGGCATTTATTTATGCCAAGGCCTTCCTAAAATTGTAAAAATGAAATAAAGAAGCTAAATATATATGCATTTTTTTGACCTTAGAAAGACCTCAGAACCCACCTGTGGTCCAGGCGTCCCGGGAGGTCCCCTTGATCCTGGTTCACCCTGTATACAAGATTTAAAAATAATGTGGTGGTGAACTTTGCTAGAAACCACTAGTAATGTAATTAATTCTGTAAGGAAACATACAAAATATATATATATATATATGACAATACATGATTGTGACAAAGACTATAAATCGATATTATTATATAATAAATAATAAACATTACAGATCAAAAGAATTATGTTAACGTCAATCACCTACCCTTGTTGCGGTTACCATGCCAGCCAGACTGGACTTCTCATTGAAACCTGCAGCCATCTGGGAAACCAACTGGCCCTTAAGAGAAAGATTTCAGATACAATAAGGGGAAGAAAATAGTTTGTAAGTAATATTTCACGCAAATCGTCATCGTTTTCTTGCTTTTCATTTGCCCGGCCGATTACCTCTTGATGCTTGCTATAATACTGAAGCACAGCATTATCTTTTTTTCTTAAACCAGAAAATAATGAGATTGAAATTATGAGAAATGTACAGATCAGAAAAATCACACATTTCTCCCTAAGCAAAAACCTCCACCACCACATCACATCGCCATCTGGATCAGTTCTAGTGGCCCTTTTCTAATTAAAATGTGTGGCTCTAGTGGTTCTAATAATAATAATGACTTCTGATCCTGGGTTTGCCGGTTCGAGCTGCGTAGGAGGAGGTGCCAAGGACTGTTGAACCCATACGTGTAGGACTTACGCCGGGGTGAGTAGGCTGGCCAGGGGCTCCTGCTTGTCCAGGGTTCCCCGGGACGCCTGGCTCTCCATCGAAACCTTGAGGTCCCTCTGCGCCCTGTCACACAATGAAACAAAGAACAAAACCTAAGACATTTACACGCACACCAATAAACTGATCTTAACCGGGTTTATGGTCATCATTCAAATAATTAAAGGGCATGTGAAAATCTTGGTTCGTTTAAGCAATTTTTGCCCATGGATATATCATAAGAATATAAAGGTTTTCGTGTGAAATCAAACATACCCGTCTGCCCTTGAAGCCACTGCGACCTTTGACCCCTTGTGCTCCTTGTGGGCCCTGAATCACAAAACAAAAAAGAGATCAAATCAAATGTATGTGCTAACCAACTTATTCCTGGGTCATAATCATAAACTTATAAATAGTTAATTTCCAGCAGTGGAAATGTGGTTGGTTACCATCTTAAAAAATGCTACGGTTTCATGCTATGAGGCTACACTATGGTATGTTCCACACATTCATCTGATCTGTTAGCAAAGAATGGATCAAGCTAGCAATTCGCTTTTTGTTGCAGAGAGTTTTTGAGGCCTACCATGGGTCCAGGACGCCCAGGCATCCCCACCACCTGTAGATATTAACAGAGATGAGACAAGGCAAACCAAACCCACTTAGTCATTAACAAACACCAAGCACACCACATTTATATCCCCACATCATTGGGGAAAATCAGCCATGGTAGGCAGTCTGATGTTTAGTGGTGTTCCTCTGCCAACCAAAAGATATATTTGGAAAAAGGCATCTACTAAATGACAACTCTGATATGGTCTAATCATTAAAGGCCCTCTATTCTACCACCAACTGTGATGTCTATAAGCCATTGAAATCCACTCTATAGTGAAGTCACACGTAATGTATGAGGTCTCATACCCAGATGTATGATGGGTTAGATCAGCCAACCAGTTGGTACGGTCCACTGGGTAGGCGGGAAGCTTGAATTATCACGTCACACATATGTGGGTGGACACGCCCACATGTGATGTCACTAAGGGGGAGATTTTGAGATGGAATGTTCTTTCTACACAATGTCACACCTGGCGCTAAAACAGTGGACCTTTAATAACTAAATGGAAAGGGAAATAACTCTCTTTAGGACAGTCTTTTATAGATTGTGCTAAAAAGTTTGCTGAATGTTTTCAAGAGTAACTTTACTTACGTAGGGGATGTCTCCTGGCTCGCCCTTCTGTCCCTGAAATCAAATTCAATAGTTACGTATCAAATATATGTAAGAAATTGTGTAACACATTTTTAAGCTTCACTCAGAAACAAATAACAATAAAGGAAATTCTCATCGCCTTGAATCATTTTTATTTTATCTTACCTTGACGGTCATCATTTCTAAAATTAAGAAAAACAAGAAAGATTATTGTTGTATCACGACCCAAAATGTATATTATGAAATACATTCCAATATTACTCTCGTCTATTCGTTGTCATTGTCAACAATAACGGCGGCCCCCATTACCGACGGTGTGACGCGCGCTGGCGAAGCCTTCGCACACCGGACAGCACTCTCCGTCGGGGGTGACCACCTTGGGGCAGTGGCCCACCGGCTCGCATTGCAAGTCTTCGCACAGAGCCACGCCGCTCTCGCACACGCACACCCGGCAAGGCTCGGGCTTCCAGATGTCGTGGTGGCTGTGGACCGCGCCGTCCACCGTGCAGTTGGCAGCCAGGCTCCCCCCGTCGACTGTTGCCGGGGGAGAGAGACGTCAACAGCTTTAATCCGCCATTTTGTTTTGTGATTTTTTTGTTTTTTAAAGGGGTGTCAATTTATTTTATTTTGGCTTATTAACAAAGTTATTGTTTCTTTCCTCTATGTTTATTACTTACCCCATAAAAGTAAAAGAAACTCACAACAATCTCTTTTTTTAAGAAGCAAAACATTATATTAGCTCTTAAAATAGTACAAAATAATCAGTATGATAGAAGTCTATTGATTCTTCCGCACAATTATTGTGGCATGGACGGATAAATATTTTTCTATCATAATCATGATTCATATCATAATAAGAAATGTGCATTATACAATGTACTCTTAATTTCACTGCAGAATAAAAGAAAAGGCATTCAACAAATGAGAGGAATCATGCTCACCTGTATTGTCCTCTGCACTTGGGGTTGTTGCTGCGTCTGAACACACAGGGCAGCACTGCCCCACCGGGATCTCGACGGACCTGCATTGGCTTGTGTCCTCACAGAGTACGTCCTCACAAAACACGCTCCCCGTCTCACACACACACGTCCGGCAAGGCTCCGGGTTCCACCTTTCATTGTTGGCATACAACTTGCCATTTTCCATACACGTATCTTTGAGATAAAGAATGAAAAGAAACCAGGGTTAAAGTCAGATATTGTTTAGATCCAAACTTCTTTAAATCCTAAACCGAATGGTTATGTATAAAGTACCCTACACTTTCAAACAATACTGAAAATCAAGATTTGCATGCGTATTGTCTGTTAATGTCTGTTAAGTCACTATCTATCGTTGAATGAAAGAAAGGTGATTGAGCCTATAGCACGCTGAAGAAGCCCTTCCATTGCAGTATTGTGAAAGTTAGGAACTGGGCTTTTGACACCCTTTGTATATCTGGGAAAAAATACCGCTTATGGCCAAAAATGTCACCAAAGAGAATGAAACAGACATTTTTGAGATGCCACTTTACTCTTAGGGGTTTGATTCTTTAAAATGAAATTATTGCACATTTTATGCAAATAGCCAAATTTTAAGGAATCATTAAATCAATCACAGTTGCAATAAACCGCAGCAGTAGCTAATGATAATATAAAGCTAAAACAGATCTTGGTAACATTCTAACACATTGACATACAACAATATGTTGATTGACAGGTTAGAATCAATAGGAAATTTTTGTAGTTGTCGGATACTGTACAAAACAGTATCCGAACACACACAAACACACACACACACACACACACACACACACACACACACAAACACACACACACACACACACATTAATTCACATCTCCCCCAGTTGCATCTTCAGCAACTGATATCCACGAAAGAGATGAATTTGTCTGAGCGATCATCCATTATTGATGGTCATAGTTGTGGGATATCTGGTGTCTACACCACAACATGCTATTCACAGGGCCCTGGCAACATGCCATACATAGATAAAACATCTAGAGCAGTGTCCAAAAGAGAATACCTGCCACCTGCCATTGGGGAGCTGCCCCTCTTGCAGGAAAGTTTGTGAAAAATTCAAACACACAAATTCATTCAACACTTATATGAAAACATTAATTAACCCTGTTAAATAAAGTTTACCCCTATGCTACAATGATGGTTATTCCTTTATCAACTAATGGTAATTAATGGTTAATTGTCATGCCCACAATTGTGGTGCTGTGTGTTCTCCCCCTGTGTTGGCCACACCCCCTGTCTGTATCTGTGCTTTGCCTGCCACTCTCAACTGCTCACACCTGGCCTGCATCAGCTCATCAACTCCCCTTCAAATACACCTGGTTTCCCAGCAGTCGTCGCCAGATTGTACTTTGATACATCGTGGTAGTTATTTGTACCTGGCTCCAGTATATACAATTTCCAGTAGTTCTGTTGAAATCTCGTGCCTCAGCTTTGTCCTCTTTGCAGATCTACACCTCCAGCCTGCCTGCTTCACTCCCTCCAGCCTGATGCGCCCCACTCTCCTACCTGCCTCCTGCCTCACTCCTGGTTACACCAAATAAACCTGTTCACCTTCACTTCAACTCCTGTGCTGTCTCTGTGTTCTGCTCTTTGGTCCAGCAGCTATCGCTCCCCTAACAGTTAATTAATGAAGCCTTTTTGTGTTATTGTCTTATTGTACCCTTAAGTGTTACAAATACATTTTTTACCCTAATCTAGTATCTAATGGAAATGTTCCCAAACCAGATGGCATAGATGAACACATTTAAACACACAAAAACGATTTTGGGTTCACCCCACCATAAAGCATTTCAACTTCTGGAGTAAATTCATCCATTTCTCCTGCCCGACAAAAAAATATACTCTTTAATATCCTACACTCTGGTCTGTTCAGCCACAAATCACTTCTACCTGAATAACGACAGACAGACAGTTAGCTTATGCAGCACCCTGGGGGGAGCCTAAAGTGCCCCATTGTGCCCCAAGATACAAATATGTACCAGAGATAATCACAGTCAGATCATGCGAGTTCATTGATGTGTAGTTGAGCGTATGTGGAGAGCAAGAAAATGCAAAGGCAAAAGCCTTACATAGAGCAGATAACATATGATATGCAAGTTTAACTATACAGTCATTCGTGTCATTTTGGTTCTCATAAAATTTGAATTTTATGAGAGTTAGTGAGTGAGTGCATGAATGAGTCAGTGAGTCAGTGTGTCAGTGAGTGAAGGGCTGACATGGGCGTGCACCTGTTTCGGTTCTGCGTCGGGTTTTAGTGAGTGGACCAATGAAAGCCATTGCTGTTGTGTCACCTCAACGCAAGGTTAACTTTTTTGGGCGCACGCAGGCCCTTGCAGTGGACGCAATGAGGGTCCTCAAGGACGTAATGGGTCCGTAAACCCCCTTTGTTGCGTCGATGTGGAACAATAATCAGCCATTTAGTGTGGGCGATAAACATAAAATAAAGTTCTAAAGACGTACTGAAGCATAGCTGTGAGATTAAACAATCTCTGTACATCTTAACTATACCTTTTTACCTTATTACTGAAATATGTGCGGGTTGCTCAGGCATGCATTTAACACCCTGCTACGTTTATTTCACAGCACCTGAACCTAAACTATACTTTACACGCCAGACTAATTCACAAGGGCAGGCGTCTTAGCCTAAGAACTCAAATATACACCTCAGCTGTCTTTATACTGCTTACTGTCATGTTATTATAGATGATTTTCTATAATTTACTTTATGTAGCATGTGTCTATAGGAACCCCCCCCCCCCCGTCTGAGATCAAATCCATCGTAATGGCCCAATTAAAACCTGAGGGGGGCTGTAGGGTAAAGGTTTAAGTAGGTTAAAGGTTACGGTGACTACATAAATATTTCTCTTCAATTTAATCAAAACAATGAAGTCAGACAGAATGAAAAGAAGAGAGAGAGATGAGAAATGGCCAGACAGACAGACAGACAGACAGACAGACAGACAGACAGACAGACAGACAGACAGACAGACAGAGAGACAGACAGACAGACAGACAGACAGACAGACAGACAGAACAAGAAGAGAGAGAGAGAGAGACAAAAAGAGAGATGGCCAGACAGAGAGACCAAGAAGAGAGGGAGAGAGAGGGACAGACAGAGAAACAGACATACAGAACAGGAAGAGAAGGACAGACAGACATACAGACAGACAGACAGACAGACAGACAGACAGACAGACAGACAGAACAAGGAGAGATGGAGAGAGAGAGACAGAAAGAGAGACAGACAGACAAAGAAGAGAGGGAGAGAGAGACAGACCAAGAATAGAGGGAGGGAGAGAGACAGACAGACAGACAGACAGACAGACCAAGAAGAGAGGGACAGACAGACAGGGAGACAGACAGACAGACAGACAAACAGAACAAGAAGAGAGACAGAATGCGAGACAGACAGACAGACAGACAGATTGACAGACAGACAGAGTGACAGACCAAGAATAGAGGGAGAGAGAGACAGACAGAACAAGGAGAGATGGAGAGAGAGAGACAGAAAGAGAGACAGACAGACAAAGAAGAGAGGGAGAGAGAGACAGACCAAGAATAGAGGGAGGGAGAGAGACAGACAGACAGACAGACAGACAGACCAAGAAGAGAGGGACAGACAGACAGACAGACAGACAGACAGACAGACAGACAGACAAACAGAACAAGAAGAGAGACAGAATGCGAGACAGACAGACAGACAGATTGACAGACAGACAGAGCAACAGACCAAGAATAGAGGGAGAGAGAGACAGACAGACAGATAGACAGACAGACAGACCAAGAAGAGAGGGAGAGAGACAGACAGACAGACAAAACAAGAACAGAGGAAAAGAGACAGACAGACAGACATGAAGACAGACAGAGAGACTGGAGGGTGGACAGACACCAAGGGGGCAAGAAAGAAAGACAGACAGAAAGGCCAACCGTCGGAGAAAGACAGACGCAACAATAAAGACAAAAAAAGGAAAAGCAGAGAGGGAGAGCGACCGACATGTGCCCACCTGCTGTGAGGCATTCAGACGGGGGTTAAATGTGTGTCGTTTCTCTAGGTACTCATCATGTGGCGAGGGCCTCTCCCCGGGGCCTGGATCACAGCCCTGTGAGTTATTTCAGGGGAACCACAAGGACTGGATTATAGCTGGGGAGTCTTCTAGTGCCTGTGGCTTCCTCGGCCTTCATGGCAGTGAGCACAGGACAGCCACACCCAGCCGCCACACAAACACAGGCACACGTAGACGCACGCGGACATGCACGCGAGCACACTCTCTCTCTTTCATGCACGCACACTCTATGTATTTATTTTTTATATATATCTTTCTCTTTCTCTCTTGCACGCACGCACTGACACATAAACACAAAGCTGGGTGGCCGGGTGTATATCAATACTATGCCATGCTATACTATTACAGTATGGTACACTTCTGGGTGTATATCTATACTATGCAATACTATTATGGTAAGCTACACTCCTGGGTGTATATCTATACTACACTATGCTATACTATTATGGTATGGTACACACCTTGGTGTATATCTACACTATGTTATACTATTATGGTATGGTACACTCCTGGGTGTATATCTATACTATGCTAGAATATAGTATGGTAAACTCCTGGGTGTATATCTATTGTATGCCATACTATTATTGTTTGGTACAGGGTGTATATCTATACTATCCTATACTATAGTACGGTACACTCCTGGTGGATGCTATGCTATACTTTACTATACTATTATCGTATAGTCCCGTATTGTCCCGGTGCGCTCGTGGTACTTTCCAACCTAGTCTACCATTTTGTTACCCTCATAGCATAAATGCCTGAGTCCTTTTTTGGTAAAACTATGATATCTAACCTAACTCTACTCTCCTAATGCTGCTGATTCACTGTGCCACATTGTCTATTTCCTATTCCAATCAGAGTGTTTCCATAATCCCTATCTGCCTAAGTCATCTATCATACTCTTTTTTTAGCCTAAATACAAGAAGAACCTTAAATATGACTAAGAGGGTGTTCATGCCGCGCTATTCATCAATTCGCGCTGCAGGTTTTTCTGGCAACAAACTCGCCTCCAAACGCGTCTTTGCATTGACTTTGTATGGAGTCTCGCCCCCCCCCTCTATTTTGGTGTGAACATACAGTAAGGCATTTATGCTAGGAAGCTAACAATTTGTTCTATGCTATAGGCCTACTCCTGGTTCTAGGCTGTGGCTATGGCACACTTCTAGGTGTATGCTATATGCTACTCCTGTTGACATGCTATGGTGCACTTGTGGTTGTATGCTTTATGCTACACTATGGTACACTAGGCTCCTAGCGGATGCTGGGCTCCATGTTCCAGGGGGGGCTGTGTGATACTGTCTAAGACTAAGTATCACACATTACAATCATTACTATAGACAATAATGGGATACATTGCAAGACTACACAAATATACCAATCTCACTGTCTAATTCTTTATTTATGTTGTATTAGGGTAATTTTATTGCTTCCAGGTTTAGGAATGTTTTGGGATCGTTTACAAGCTAATGTCAAAAAGAAAGACTGATACATAGAAGTGATCACAGAGTCTCTCTCTCTCTCTCTCTCTCTCTCTCTCTCTCTCTCTCTCTCTCTCTCAGGGGTTAAAACTAACTTTTTTCACCACCGTCCCGGAAACATCCCGAAAAACATTTTGAACCGTCCCGAATCGTCCCGAATTTTCCCAAGATTCTTTTTTAACATTTTGAGTAGTTAGGCTACTTACTGATAATATAATAAAAACACAATACATTATGTTGATAAAATAATATATTTACTTCCAGACTATATTTGTTTAGCTTCAAGATGACAACTAACACCCTCAGTCACAGAACGTGAACTTCTGCCAGTACTCCAACATTTAGTGACTGCATTTAGTGAGTTGTGTTCGTCAAGAGGAGGGTCATGCATTGAGATTTGCATGAGGCTGTTCAGAGTCATTGGCCTGGCGAGACCTCCAGTCCGACTTCACCCGTTTAATGCAGGAGAAACCACGCTCGCAGCAGGAGCCTTTTTCGTGGCAGGGTCAGCGCGTTTACACTGCCCGAGGTAAATTGCCTGCTTGAGCTAGCACCCCAATTTACCCTCCCGGACCCTACACACATTGGCAGTTTATTGGGTTTCATTCTGATGTAAATGCGATGGCTCCGCGGTTCCGGGGGGAGGGCGGGCGCTTGGGTAGAGGTGTTGCACTGTCTCCACAGAGACGACCCAGCGATATCATCATGAGCAGCTCTAACTGGAGAGAAAGTGAAATCCGTGAGCTGCTGATTATGCAAGAGGAGGAGATGCAGTCGCATTAAACAAAGACGTTGAAAGATGGTGCGATCTACGAAAGAGTCGCAGAGGAACTGTCCTTACAAGGCTTTTGTGGTGGTCAGCAAAATAAAGACTATGTTTGCGTTTTTGCACTTAATAATCGCGTTTGTAGCCTACACTCAGACGTGAACTCATTTTTTGCATGCGGGTGTCTTCATTCATAAAGAAATAACCTTGTGCGAACCCTGTTCGGGTTCGCAGAAAGTGTTGAAAACTTAAACAGAGAAATGAAGGCAGTACCCACAAAATTCTCGTCTCGAGGTAGAATATTGATCCTCCCGATGACAATAAATTACGTCCCTGGGATGACGTCAGGTCGTTCATTTTAATCCCTGCTCTCTCTCTCTCTCTCTCTCATCTCTCTCTCTCTCTCTCTCTCTCTCTCTCTCTGCTGATTAAGCGTTCATGCAACACCACTTACAGAATGTGAATTGAAGCACTGTTTACAGGGGAACCGGCAGGCCTGCCCCAAAATGAAGAATACTTGAAAGACCCCGCCGTTGTATATCAAGTGCAGGACGGAAACTACAAACGTGTGTGTGGATGATGGTTGGTCTAAGCAGCCTCACCTGGCCCGAGTCTGACTGATGGAACTCTGGGGCTGGGTAAGGCTGCACACGTGCACCAGCACAGGTTAAACCAGCCATAATCATACACACTAAGGGAGATCTCCTGCATTGCAACATGGAGCACCAGGTCATGTATCATGGTCTACAAACGTTTACAATAAGTTGGTTTTCCAAGATCACCATTCTGTGCCCTTGTCTGGAGAGGCCGCACATTCGGCGCCAGTGTAACAAGACAATGTTACATGCCACCTAGGTGGTGTGTAACAGGGTGGTGGTGGTGTTGAAATCTGGTTTATTGTACAGCTGCAGATAATTATGTGTGATGCTGATGTTGCAGGAGACCTCGCTGAGTGTGTGTGGTGATGGCTGGTTGAACCTGTGCAAACTGATAACTCAATGTGCAACAGGTGTGCAGCCTCACCAAGCACCAAGATCCAATAAGACTCAGCCAGGTAAGGCTGCTTAGACTGGCTGCTTATTTCATCCACACAGACCAGCTCAAAACGATTAACAAGAGAGGAACCCTCACTTCTCTTCTCCACAGGCCTCTATTGATAACCCACTCTTCCAAGACCTTCTGTACCAACACAGATAATGGACATAGAGAAATACAAACTAATTATCCATAGAGTCACTGTCCTGATCAATGACACATGGGCCAGGATGAGATGAGGATGGAACCAGCAACCCGACTCAACCGCCTGAGCTTCTTCAGCGATTGTTGTTTGATTAAGTGGATACAAAACAGGTTTAAGACAAGGATAAAGGCTTTTGACTACATGTTCTGCCACACTGCTCAGCAGAGGGAAATCAGGTATAGCCAATGTATGTGAATGAATGTGAGTATAGATGGATACAATAGTTTGTCACTTTAGCAGTGCTCCACTGTAAGTCCAAATTGACATACAGTGGGTTCATTAGTTAATTACAAGCCGTTATAGTTACGGAGGTATCTTGCCCAAGGATGCCTACAGGTGGTCAAGATATCGAACCTAGTATCTTCACGCATACTAGTGGCCTTTCAGTAGTGGTTAAGGTGTACGACTCCCTGGCAATGGTACCGGGACTGATTCCAAGGGGGGGGGGGGGGGGGGGCTACATGTAGATTGCAGATGTTGGGGATCGAACCCAGTGCCTTTTCGCTGGGAGTTGGCACACCACTACTCTGCCCCTCAACACATCCATATATACTAATTATACCTCTATATATGTTATCCAGGGGAATCTGGCTAGGGCGTGCCCGTTCTGCCGCTGGCCTGCAAGCTGACCAAAATTACGGGGCTGTTTTTAGCCTCTGCTCCCCTCTGTGCACCCGCATCATTACAGCTCTGGCCTTCAGAAACGGGTGCTGAAATACACCAGCTGTCTGCGAGTGCATACCCACGCATATACAACACACTGGCACAGCGTTGGCGATGGCGATGGGGGAGGTGGGAGAACGTTGTGGGCCGTGGCTTTTGGGTCAATTCCCCTCCTACGAGGGAACTGCAGAGTTTTAGTGACATTCATTCACTTCTGAATGTTTCTATTTGGTACTATTCTAAGGTACTATATTCTCTATTCTAAAGGTGCTATATTGACCTTAAACTAGTAAAAAAATAATCCTTCTATTGTAATATTAATTTTGACAATATAAAAGGACTCAGGCCCCCCACCTTTATAGACAAGATAAGAGACCCTCCCACCCCCTCCCCGAGTCTTTTGAATCAAAGCGTCCCTGGACCGCAGAGTGTTTCCAAACCACATGACCAAAACCCCTCCAATTGTTGGGTAGCTGACCAGCGGAGTGTAACTTATGAACTGCCAGAAAATAACATGGGTAGGCATGGCAGGAAGGAAACGATGGATGAACACAACAGGAACAACAGTGGGCTCCGACCAACCAGCCAATTATCATCATCTTCTGAAGGGGCTCGTGCCTCTGAACATGTTTAAATCATTGGTCAAATCAAACATTGATGAAGAGTTGTTTCGCTGCTTAGTTCTCACCTGTTTTAAACCCAGTACATTGTAAATGTCATTATACTATGTGTATGTGTATGCCTGTATTGTCCATATTGTTTTATGTTGTTGTAAATGTGTGAGGCTGCAATCAAGTCTTGGAAAGAAGTGCTTATCCTCACTGAGACAGACCAGTGTGTGTGGCTCAAATAAAGTACAAATGACCACTCTCCTACCTGTCTTGGTGTCTTGGCCGGTGACCACCTGGGCCAAGGTGAGCGCCACCAGATAACAGGTAATCCTAGCGCATGGAGGGGGCCCCATGTCCGACTCGGGGGGCTCACAGCAGAATGTAGAGAGGAGAGAGAGATGATGGACCGAGTCAGAGCATCCGGATCTAAAACAGTTTCCCACAGAGGAACGGACGTCTGGGCGAGTGATTACCAGACACAGTGCAGCAGGTCCTCTCTCTCTCCCTCCCTCACTCCGGACTCTCTGTGGTCTCTTCCCCTTCAGCTTCCTTCACTCTCACCTCTCTCTCTCTCCCTCTCTCTCGCTCAAGTCGCCCTTCACTCTCCCACTTTTCTCTCTCTCTCTCTCTCTCTCTCTCTCTCTCTCTCTCTCTCTCTCTCTCTCTCTCTCTCTCTCTCTGTCTCGCACTGGCCTATGCTTTACCAACTCACTCTTGCTCTCCCTACTCTCTCTCTCCCCTTGATCTTTCACCCCAAACTCTCCCACTTTTCTCTCTCTCTCTCTCTCTTGCGCTGGCCTTTCCTTTACCACCTCTCTCTCTCTTTCTCTCTCTCTGTCTCCTCTCCCTCTCTCGTCCACACACCCTCAACTCTCACTCTTTTCCTTACTCTATTTCTCATTTTTTTCACTGCCTCCTCTCTCCTCATGTTAGTTGTTTTTAGACCTTCCTTCTCCTCCTCCTCCTCCTCCTTTTTGGGCCCACTGCTGCCTAGAGAGACGTTTCTAATTACAGGCCGAGGAGAGAACATTAGCAAATGTGCCTAAAGTTTCATCTTCAAAACCGTTACATGGCATTTATGGCCTTAAAATGATTATGTCTCTCAACGTCGTAAAATAATTAAAAGTGTGTGCCAGCAGTAGAATTTAGTACAGCTCTCATTCAACCTCACTAAATGTAACCATTGCATGCAATAAAGTGCCTTATCACACCACAAAACATAAAGATAAGAGATGGGATCGGTTTAATTGACCTGAAAGAAAAATAATTGTATCAAATGTTTAACATTTCAAACAAAAAAAGATTAACGACAGGCTTCTAGAAATAGATAAATCTATCCAAAACAAACACCTATCTGCCATTTGTCACCCCCGCAATGTCAAGAGTTACCTCATCGAAAATTCTTTCAGATTTTGTCAAAAGCAGAACCATATATCTTCTTTCTTTCCTATCATTATATATTACAGACTTGATGAGTAGGAGAGCGTCACAAGACTGGATGAAAGCGTTGGGAAGAAGAGAGGGAGGACATTTAGCACAGGAGTACAGGGGGGAATCAAACCTGCGGTCGCTAACTGGGTTGGAATATCGCCAAACACAACACTTTGTAGAATAGAAAGTGACTGTTACCAGTCATCTTGTCCAGCCAAATTTATTCCTCCTTCGGCCTGCAGGTCAAAGAAGATGCTAAGGTGATCGCTAATCGACAGCACCTGCCACTAACTCACCTGTCTTCTAATAGGGTCCCGAGAGCCACGCCCCCTACAGACATAGCCACGCCCCCTCCTATCTCTCCACGCACACATCAGAACACTCCCTCATATCCTTCCTACACACAGAGCCACGCCCCCTATAGGCATAGCCACGCCCCCTCCTATATCTCCCTACAGACATAGCCACATCCATCTATATAGCTCCTACATACAGAGCCAAGCAGACATAGCCACTCCCCCCTATCTGACCTATAAACATGACCACGCCCCCTACAATTTCTCACCACCTCCACATAGCCTCGCCCCTGGCATTGTTGTCTCAGGACGGAATGGCTGCAGCAAGATGCTTCCAGGGGTGGATGCGTGTTGCGAAGAGAGGGCGGGACTTCGGTCTACATCATCCTGGTCTTGCAGTAAACTCAGGAACCCACGGTTAACTTCAGGAATTGGGAAAGCAACTGCAGTGGCAACTTCAGTGTATTAAATATCATGGACTTCACAGGTTCCCAATATTGTTCGGGTGTAGTTTCCATGCTTCTTCTTGGAGTCGCATCAGTTCGTCTTGCTCTGGGGAGCAGGGAAATTATGTTAAGGTAGAACGGATGCATTGGATAGAATCCTTCTCAGCCTACCTCCATACTCTTCGTCCCCATTTTCTTTTACTGGCCGACATTTGTCCAGCTGTGGTTTCTGATTGGTTTACAGCCTGCGTGTAACAAGCAGCTCAGATGATGAATGGTTTTGCAGAACCAACAGTGCCTTAAAACATTTCCATGACGAAGGCAACTTTACCTTCTAACACGACAATGCAAAGAGACTTTACTTAGGGTCCAAGTCGTATTAAATGAAGATCCAAGTTTAGACATACATGTATGGAGTTTGTTTTCCTTGTGTGTGTGTCAGTATATTCATGTATGCGTGTACGTAAATACATGTGTGCTTACGTTTGCTTGCGTATGTGTGTGTGTACGTGTGTGTGTGTGTGCTTGCTCAAGTGTGTGTGTGTGTGTGTGTGTGTGTCTGTGTGCCTGGGCGTGTGTGTGTGTGTGCTTGTGTGCATATGTTTGTGTGCTTGCAAGTGTTTGTGCTTGCGAGCGTGTGTGTGTGTGTGTGCTTGCTCGTGTGTGTGCGTATGTGTGTGTGCTTCCGCGTGTGTGTGTGTTTGCTTGTCATGTTCATGTGTGAGTGTGTGTGTGTGTGTGTGTGTGTGGGGGTGCTTTTGTGTGTGTGTGTGTGTGTGTGTGTGTGTGTGCGTGTGTGCGTGCATGCGTGCTTGCGTGCGTGTTCCTCTGTGCCAAATAGGACAACAGAAGGGTTTCTCGTTGATCCGTCAGAGAACGTACAGTCGGTCCCAGGAGACCCCAGAGTTCCTGTAGCAGTGGAGGGCTACAACTGCCTACAGAAACACATAAACATACAGACATGTGCTTGAATGAAACCCTCTTTTGGGGCCAGTGGCCAGAATTATCTCAGGGACCCCCGATGACCTGATAAAACCTTGTTTTTGGTGTGCTTGCATTGAATAACAATCTCTCTCGGATATCCGTGGATAATCGTGGTTTGAACAGCAACAAGATTGGCTCCATCCCCAGATACTGACAGGGAGCCACTGGTGATAGAAAAGTAATGAATGGATATGCAGGGGCCAATGTCAGGGTCCCTAGATTTTACATCTACATTTAGGTACATTTAGCGCATTTAGCAGACCTTTTATCAAAAACGACCTACAATAAATACATTTGTCAAGCACTAACAATCACTAGGTTAACCCATTCCCCGTATACAACAAAGATAGCTAGGATAAGATGCTACACAACTAAGTACTTTTTTTTTACTTTCGTTCCTTTTAATTATTATTATATATTCAAGTATATATATATATATATACTTATCGAAGAAGTAATTTAGATGGATGCCTGGGGTCAAAACTCATGCGGTAAAAAAATAAAAGGCTTTGAAATTGAATGATCAAAATATAAACCACAGTCCCCCAAAGTGACAACTGGAGCCCTCAACGCAGTCGGTGTCTATCTGAATTCGAAAATAACATGGCCGCCAGCACGTGAAGGCCTCAGAGACCAAGAAAATGGATGTGGACGTATTTAAAAAATGTAACTGCATGGAATGTTATATAATTTAATATGTAATGTAAAGACTCAACGTTACAGTACCAAAAAGTTTTGCCTTAATTCTCAGCAATGTATTAAACAGTGATATATGATTTATAATAAGATGTATGAGATTTATAATGAATGAATGCCTGTATACAATAATGCGTGGTACAATTACAAATGAAAATACCATTTTATATTTATACACTGTAGGCCTACATTTTCAACCATGCTGCAAATAACTACACAGCAATTTCCAAGGACTAAAGCATAACGGACCGGGCCTGGAATCCATGGAAATGTAAGATGTGGTTTGATTCCAGCGGGGCGACACACAGCCAGTCATTACAGAGCGAGGGGGCCGCTATACTGGTCGGCCAGTCCCTTTTATTTGTACTTTCTCTTTTGCTGCTGCTGCTGCTATGCCGAGCCGGACATTAACTAAAACTAAAATAAACGCAGAGATCCAAATGCAAAAGCACAGTATGGACTAAAACCACAAGGGTGCTCTTTAAAAAGAGTCGTTCCGCTGAAAATGTGTAGAGGAACCGTGTATTACCTCTTGATTATGGGGGGTTAGGGTAAGGCTGTTTCACTCCCCACCAAAAGGTGCTGTGTTCGATCCCCGTTGTCCACCGTTTAACCTGTAGGAAACCTATTGCGCAAGATACCCCCTAACTAACCCCTACCAGTTCCTTAATCATGCACTGTAAGTCTCTTTCGATCAGTGTCTTCGTAAGATTCAATAATAGACCTCAAACAGCCCATGAGAAATTGGAAACCCACACACACACACACACACACACACACACACACACACACACACACACACACACACAGCGTCATAAGCTTTTCATTTGCATAGCTAATTAATTGTAGGCCTATATCATATTATATTTAGGTTATAATAATAAGTATAAATTATGTTTACATTGCCTTATACCAAATGGTTTGGGACATCAGTCAAGATGCTGGGTCCAAACTCTGCGTGTCACGTGATTGCAAGGCCCGGGACATATCAGGTTGACTCGTGCCAAGTTTTCCTGGATTACCTTACAGAGTACCTGCATAATTGAACATGTTTAAGTCCTAAAAGCCAAACTAGAGGTGAGGTAGGAAGCCACCGGTCGCCGCACGGCTCGTCTCGAGACTGCCGCTCTCGCATGATGGCCCACGCCACACGGTGACAGCTCTCCGTCCGCGCTGAACATGTTCGCCGCGGCCACCAAGAACTTTGTGAAGCAGGTGGGGGACACCGGGAGGCTGATCCCGGTGCCCAGCCTGAGTGAGGCGGACCGCTACCAGCCGCTCAGCCTCGTCGCCAAGCGGAAGAAAAGACACTTCTGGAAGAAGACCAAGTTCGCCTCCACAGCGTTCTCCCTGAAGGACATCCTGGTCGGGGAGAAGGAGGTCACGGCAGGTAGCGAGCAGGGATTCCCTACTGTCTGAATTAAGATCTTCTGAATCAGTGAACTCATTTAAAAGCAGACTAAACAACCTATTTGTTTGCCTCAGCTTTTAGTTACATGTAAGGCCTTTCCAAATTGGTGTGTTGACTTTTTCTTTGACTTTCATTTTGTTGACTTTCATTTTAATTGTACTACTATTATCATTTTAACTTGAATGCATACATTCTTTCAATTGTATTGTCTCTTAATGTTTATTTAACCACCCTAAGGTTGGTCGTGTTTTTCTATGTTTCTCCTTAAAGTGCATCGAGTCTGTGTATACCATATAAAATGTGCTAGACAAATAAACTTGACTTGACTTGACTCCTGCAAATACCGGAAGTCTCCGTTTTGGGACCCTTATCTATGTAGTTATTTTTTGATATTATGTTTGGTTTGGTCGGTAGTTTTGACTTCATTTTGACAGAATGGCAGATCATATCATCTTTATTTGACTGGAGTGATAGCCTTTATTTTATTCAACAGGATGTTGCTTATGTTATATGTATTTATTTATTTGTATATATATTAATTTAGGACAATTTATGTTTTCGTTTAGCCTATTGATTTATGCATTCAAACCTGCACCACGTTACTCTTACACTGCAGTTTAAAACATAACAACTTTCCCAAGATACAAATGTGCCCGTCCCCCGAGGCAACCCACCTAGGGAAATCCTGCCCTCTAAATCATCCACCTCCCTCCGCAGGTGTCTCGTCTTACCAGCTGCTCAACTACGAGGACAAGTCGGACGTGGCTCTGACCGGCAAGCTGGGGAACCACCTGATCAACGACGTGGGCTTCAACATCCGCGGCTCCGACTCGGTGGCGGTCAAGGCGTCCTTCGGGATCGTGACCAAACACGAGGTGGAGGTGCCCACACTACTGCGGGAGCTCAACTCCAGGTAGCTAAACATCCCAACTGAGGCCTGCGAGACCTTGTCTATTCAATTATAGCAGGTCTGCTGCATATTATCGCACCGTATTTATCTTATTTGACTAGTTAAGTTCCGTCTTTGATGGTGCTTACACATCATGTTAAATGCTGTACTTTTTAATTTTTACCTTAGAAATTATTTTGGATGGGGTTTTAATTCCGGATTGGTCCAAATCCGACTTGATTTAGCCCTAAATAGGGCCGTTATTCTGTTATTTGGCCAGACCGTAGTTTGGACATTGATTGTGTTGACACACTAAAACATGGGACTTGTGATGGGATCACAAACACAAGGATTGTGTTTGTGTTTTCTATGGTCATTTGTGAACCGTAACACTCTTTTTTCCAACATAAGAGAGCACTGCTTTGTACCTCTCTTTCCAGGAAAAATCCAGAAAACATCCTGTAAAAGTTGGACTACTGAGTGCATTGGTCCAACCTTTTTCATGAATATGTAGTGGCCAATTGGGATAAGAAAATACAAACATTCATTGGACATTGTAAAACTAAAACTTCTGGTGAATTTCCATTATTGTTATCGTCATGAAAGATAATCGTGAATATCCTCACATGGTGGACGACTTTAAACAGCTGCTCGTTACCTCACAGTCCTCTACTGAGTCACTGATTGACTCAGTAAACGATTTGTCGTAAAAAAAATTCAAGGCTAAGTGATTTTACAATATGTCAAGTGCCCTTTTAATAGTTTTAACCAAATATTGATGATTTCATGATTTCTGGGAATACATATAGGGCATTTAGCAGACGCTTTTAGCCAAAGTGACTTACAATGAGTGCATTTGTCAGAAGAAGAGGAAACAACAATATATGGCTGTCAGTTCAAGAAGTACACCATACAATTAGTAGGAGGGGTGGGGTGGATCCCATGAGTGGTGGCTACGTTGAGTTGCTAAGCAGCCTTAGCAGGTGAGCTGACTTCCTGTTGGTTCCAGGAAGGTGGACCTGGACCACTGTCTGGTCCGCCAGTCCAAGGACAGTGGGCGCAGCGTGCTTTGTGTCGTCATGGAGAGCATCCGCACCACACGCCAGTGCTCCCTGACCGTCCACGCTGGGATGCGAGGGACCACCATGAGGGTACACACACACACA
>NC_136937.1:24657244-24677931 GCF_949987615.1 Pollachius pollachius | reverse complement strand
CCCACACCACCATCGCCTTCAGCATCTGCGAGCTCTATGTCCGCCTGGACGGACGCCTCGGTACGGACCGGAATGACTGATTGAATAATTCAAAACACTGATATCAATGGACTCTTGCAATCTGAACCCAGAAACAGTTGTGCTGCGATGATCCGTCATTTCTTCTACCGGAGCGGTGTCAATTTCTGAGCTGGTTTAAAAACAGGCGACCAATAGGAAAGGCCTACAGATCACCAAGTGACCCCGCTGTAGCTGTTGTAGCTGATGAGATCATTATTTGGCTCTGCTATATTTGCTTTGAAGTTCTTCCTGATCAGCTGGAAAGTGGGTATAAGCAGGTCGCTTAGGTCTTGTGATTTTGGAAAGCCAGGTTTTTATGTCAGTGTTTTGACACCAATGGCCGGGGGCTTTAAACCCTGCGCGTTCGTCCTCTACTGCGTTTGAGTCAGATCAGAGGGTATGCGATCCCATTAATCGGTCTGAATAAATCCAATCTGGTGTGAAGAGACCTTAACCCTTCGCCAAGGAGTTCCCTTTTTGACTTTCTACTTTTTTGTTCGGTGGATCAGTGGATCCCTCTTCAAAGAACAGGAAGAGACGGCATGTTTGTAGATGAGCAGATACAGACGCTACACTACGGCCCTTTACATAGTCCAGTGTTTACAGATATCTGCGTGGCAACGGAGTCTCCGGGGGGCTTTGAGCGCGAGCAGATGCGGGAGCAGCTCGGGGGATTCCTGGGTCGCTTCTCCATGGGCCGCCTGCGCCGCTTCCTGTCCGGCATCGTCTACGGAAACCCCTTCAGGGCAGGTGAGTGACCAATAGCAAACGGTGGAGGACCCCTCGAAACCAATCGACTCGCTTAGGATCTATTTTGACACATTTGTTTGCTAACAGTTGCTGTGGAGACGTGCATCTGCCGCCTGACCGTAAGATGTGACTTAAATGCCTCTCTCAGTGGTACAGGCAAAGTTGATTGAGTGTCCTCGCCCCCCCCACCCCTCACATTATCAACTCCAGCCAATTATCAGCTCAACTTGTCAGCTCAACTCATTAACTTTGTACCTTATTAACCTTGCACCTTGTTAACCTTGAACCTCGTTAACCCTGCACCTCGTTAACCTTGTATCTTGTTAACTTTGTACCTTGTTAACCTTGCACCTCGTTAACCTTATACCTCGTTAACTTTGAACCTCATTCACCTTGAACCTTGTTAACCCTGCACATCGTTAACCTTGAACCTCATTAACCTTGAACCTCGTTAACCCCGCACCTCGTTAACCTTGTATCTCGTTAACTTTGTACCTTGTTAACCTTGCACCTCGTTAACCTTATACCTCGTTAACTTTGAACCTCATTCACCTTGAACCTTGTTAACCCTGCACATCGTTAACCTTGAACCTCATTAACCTTGAACCTCGTTAACCCCGCACCTCGTTAACCTTGTATCTCGTTAACTTTGTACCTTGTTAACCTTGCACCTCGTTAACCTTATACCTTGTTAACTTTGAACCTCGTTCACCTTGAACCTTGTTAACCCTGCACATCGTTAACCTTGAACCTCATTAACTTTGAACCTCGTTAACCCTGCACCTCGTTAACCCCCCTCGTGCCGTCTTGCCTGCACGCGTGGGTCAGACGACAGGGCGTTCGAGGGGCTGACCTACCCGGAGCCGTACATGGACGACGGGGCGACCGACGACTACGAAAAGGCCGCCAGCATGACGGACCTCTCCTCGGCGTACCTGCGCGAGGGCTCGCACACACGCATCAACCTCCTCAACCACAACATCGCCAAGGGGCCCTGCTCCCTGTGCGGCATGGGCAGCCAGCGGCGGGAGACGGTGTACGGCTGCCTGGAGTGCTCCTCCGGCGGGCAGAAATACGTGCGGCTCCACGTGGTGCCCTGCTTCGACCTCTGGCACAAGACGCTGCGCTAACAGGAGGTCAAAGGTCGTGGGTAGGCCGAGCCGGGCGGAGCACCGCCAGGGCCCCGAGGGATCGGGTTCAGGGGCCGCTGGCCGAAGAAAACCACGTCTCCTTTTCTGGGAAGCTACTTTGGAAAATAGTTTCTCTCTGAAGCGGGGGAATATGGCCTATGTGCTCTGCTTAACACAGTGCCTGCATTTTTTAACAGGTTCGATTCCAAACAGGAAGTGCACCAGGAAGTGGGTCACCTGCGCTGTGGGGGCGGTCTCCGTGGTTGTCATGGGAGCCTCGGGGGTACATCCCTGCTAATTCAGACCCTGCCACAATGAATGAAATACTTGATATTCACTTGTCTATGATGTTATTGTTATTATGTGTGGCAGAGGAAATGGCGCATTCCCATGTTTGTACACTACTATGAGTCTGCATCCATAGCTGTATAGCTATCCCATTGTTTTTAACAGTTTCTCCTAGTTTGGTGTACTTATTGACTTGAGTGGAGTGAGGTTAACCATGAAGCTTTATGGCATTAAATCAGCCAGGCCGTGAACCATTGTCCGATGCCAGTCGAACAACGCTTCTCCACCTATCTATTTCTTTTCTATTCTGTCCTTGTCTTACCAAATCACTGAACCGTGTAACAGAGGATCATGAATCCTTTACCAAAGTAAAAGTATACATTCATTCCGAGCCCTTTTAGAAAACAGTACTTTGATTGAAGTAGAAAGTAAAAGTGAACTTTGCACTCAAGTGAAAGTGTTCCATCATGATAAAGGCATCCATCGTTAAATGACCACTAAATACAAATGCTACTAAAGTAAATTAATCAATACGACGAGTCGAAGACCACATCAACATTATATTGTTTATTCAAAAATCTTTTAATAAGTAAATAAACACAACGTGTCTTCAGTATTTTGTGTGTAATCTTTAATAGGGTCGGCATAGTTGCTCTTTTTGCACATGCTTAGTCTGGCCAACTGCCAAGGGTGAACAAGCATGACCAGGGAAGTTCCTGAATAATTTAGCAGGACTATTAAACATGTATAAGAGGTGTCGCGTGTTCAGGGCACAGATGAAGACCACTTTGTTCTGGTGCTTTCCAACTGTCACAAAATTAAAGGAAAAATGTGTGTTTGTGGGTGTGCATGTGATCAAACACACATTTTATGATTTTATGAAACTATATTAAATTATATCAATCAAATTTCCACACATTTTTATACGACTAACATATAAGCGATGGTAACAACTACTACTGTCATCCACCTTTTTCCCATGAAAACCGAAAATAGAGATTTGATGTCTCCCCAGGACCCAAACTTACAAAAATGTGTCATGAATTGCGATGACATTGAAATTTATCAACTATTGATAAAGAACAGAACAAACCATGATTTCAAAAGAAATATATTTTTTTATCTTACTACTATAATAGCAGGCCTGTCACACCAGTTATTCAAGTTACTCATGTGCGCATGTGCCAAGCAGCCTGCAGCTCACAAAGACACACACAGCACGTGCAAACGCATCCATACACCACAAGCACACACATACACACTGCACACACATGTACATGCGCAAAAACATACATGGAAACGCACACACACACCATCAAGAGAAAGGCAGCGACACATACACGGAAGCGCACACACATGCACGCACACACTGTACGTCAAGACAAAGGCAGCCACACACTCACCGAGCTAAGACGTTATGCTTTTAAACATAACGGCTCCGCCATCGACACACATGCAGGTAAGAACACACACGAATGCTCACACACCGCAGCGACACTCGCCCAGGTAAGACGTTATGTTTTTAAACATAACGGCTACGCCATCGACACACGCGCATGTAAGAACACACACACAAGCGCACACACTGCAGCGACACTCGACCAGGTAAGACGTTATGTTTTTAAACATAACGGCTCCACGATCGACACACGCGCAGGTAAGAACACACACGCACGTGCACACACCACAGCGACACTCGCCCAGGTAAGACATGTTTTTAAACATAACTGCTCCGCCATCGACACACGTGCCCAGGTAAGAACACACTCACACACCGCAGCGACATACTCGCCCAGGTAAGACGTTATGTTTTTAAACATAACGGCTCTGCCATCGACAAACTCTACCAGGTAACAAGTTCTGTCTATAGACTGTAGAAATTACGACATAAGAAGGGAAGAGACAATTTCTCACCTCGACAATGAACGGCAGGGTCGTTCATTTTTTCATATAAAAACCGTTAAATTCAAACATAGCACCGACCGGCATAGCAACACATAAGTCACGTGATCTTAAAGAGACAGTGTCCCTATAACACAACGAAAACCTGTCAATAACACAGTATGGTGAATTATGTCGATAGAGTCTACCGCAAGACTACACTTTGTTGCTCAAACTTAATATTACTCTCCTCCTTGAGCCTACCCAAATGTCTTGTGATATTGATATCCCCCCTCCCCCCTGCGGACTGTTTTAGTTGTTTTACTTTTCTTATGTTTTGTGTGTATGCTATGGGTGACTGTAGGCTACTGCTAACTGTCTTGGAAGAGATGTTTAATCTCAATGATGATCATTATTTTCAACTAACCAGTTGTAATGGGGCGTGAGGTTGGACCCAAGAACAGCACAGACCGAGACCAGCGTTGGAACAGTTCAACAGTTATATTGTCCAAAAACGGGAATCCAAGCTTACTGGAGACAGACAAGGGGCGAGCAGGCAGAGGGGTCAGGGAGAGAAGGCTGTTCAGGTTACCAGGGCAGGAATGACTAGGACAAGCAGGGTCGAAGACAAGGAAGCAATCCGGGAAATAGTACTAGAGAGCTTTGCATGCTGCTAAGACAATCTGGCAGAGACTGAGTGGAAGGGGTTTAAATAAGGTGAGGGAACACAGGTGAAGGTGATTGCACTGATGAGGTGGGAGTGGCAGGCAGGTGATCAGGAAACGGGTCCCGATCCGGACCCGTACCGGTCCGGATCGCAGGGGCCTCCTCCAGGCACCATGGACACCTTAACGGCGTCCGAACAGAGCGACCCACCCGATAGTTCTCCCCTCACCGAGTTCTCGGACTTCTTACCAGCAGGGGGGGAAGGTACTACTCGGCCGGGCCAGTTCGCCAGCGCTCAACTTCAGGACGATGCCCTAAAGCATGCCTGGAGCCACGTACTCGCTCATGACGGACAAACCCGGGACTCGGTGAGTTGCTTACCGCACCCACATTTTAGCAGCGGGGGGGGGGCTGCTCTACAGGGTAGTGGGAAAAGAGGGGGTGGTGACGGAACAATTAGTGGTCCCGCGACCATACGTCAGTAAGGTGCTCTTTATGGCCCACACACCTCCTGGGAGCACATCTGGGCATGAACAAAACCCGGGACTGGGTCTTAGCGAGGTTTTACTGGCCTGGGGTAAAAAGGGATGTAGAACAGCATTGCCAGGCGTGTCCCGAGCGTCAGCGGGTAGCCCCTAGAGCCACGGTCAGAAACCCCCTCATTCCCATGCCCATCATAGAGACCCCGTTCGACCGGATAGCCCTTGACATTGTGGGGCCCCTCCCCCAGACTAGCCGGGGACACCGGTACATCCTGGTGCTGGTGGACTACGCCACCAGGTACCCAGAAGCCCTACCCCTACGTGCGGCCACCGCTAAGGCGGTAGCCAAGGACCTCATGCTTCTGTTTAGCCGGGTGGGGATAGCCAGGGAGGTCCTGACCGATCAGGGCTCATGCTTTATGTCCCGCATTATGAAGGAACTGCTTAGCCTTCTCCAGGTCAAGCAGCTCCGGACGTCAGTGTATCACCCCCAGATGGACGGCCTCGTGGAGCGTTTCAACAAAACCTTGAAACAGATGCTGAAGAAGGCCATGGATACCGACGGGAAGAACTGGGACCAGCTGCTGCCCCATGTCCTGTTCGCTGTACGGGAGGTGCCCCAGGACTCCACCGGCTTCTCCCCGTTCGAGCTGCTATATGGGAGAAGACCCCGGGGAATCTTGGACCTCGCCAAGGAGGAGTGGGAGAGCCAGCCGTCCCCCCACTGCACCACGCTGGACCATGTGGAGCAGGTGAAGGACCGCATGGCCCGGGTGTGGCCCATTGTACGAGACCACCTACGGCGAGCACAGCAGGCCCAGGTGAGGGTCTACAACAGGGGAGCCCAGCTGCGCACCTTCCGTCCAGGGGACCTGGTATTGGTCCTGGTTCCCAAGGCAGAATGTAAATTCCTGGCCAAATGGCAGGGGCCGTACGAGGTGGTCGAATGAGTGGGGGAGGTGAATTACCGGGTACGACAGCCCGGGAGACGTAAGCCCACCCAGCTGTATCATGTCAACATCCTGAAGCAGTGGAGGGGGGGAGTGGACCCTCCAGACCCGGCACCCCTGGTGTTGGCGGCCCGACGCAAAATCCCGATGGTCCCGGTGGGGGAGCACCTCAGCCCGGCCCAGAAGAAGGATCTCGATGAGATCATGATGCAACACCAGGACGTGTTCTCAGAGATCCCTGGGAGAATATCGGTCGCCCACCACGATATCCGAACGGCGCCAGATGTAACGGTGAGAGTCCCCCCATACAGAGTCCCGGAAGCTCGGCGGGATGCCATCCAGGAGGAGGTAGGCCGAATGCTCTGGCTCCGGGTCATCGAGGAATCACGCGCCTGGTCCAGCCCGGTCATCCTCGTGCCCAGACCTGACGGGACGTTCAGGTTCTGTAATGACTTCCGGAGGCTGAACAAGGTGTCCGAGTTCGACGCCTACCCCATGCACAGGGTGGACGAGTTGCTTGAGCGACTCGGACCAGCCAGGTACCTAACCACCCTGGACCTGACCAAGGGGTATTGGCAGGTGCCATTGACCCGGACCGCCCGGGAGAAGACGGCGTTCACGACCCCGGGGGGCCTGTACCAGTACACCGTCCTCCCCTTCGGCGTCCATGGAGCCCTGGCCACGTTCCAGAGGATGATGGACCAGCTCCTATGGCCTCACCGGGCCTACGCCGCGGCCTACATCGATGACATCATCATCCACAGCGACAACTGGGATGTCCACATCCGGCAGCTGCGGGCCGTACTGGGGGAAATACGGAAGGCGGGCCTCACCGCCCACCCGGCCAAATGCCGCCTCGGGCTGGAGGAGACGGCCTACCTGGGGTACCAGGTAGGACGGGGGAACGTCTGACCGCAGGAGAGCAAGGTGGCCGCCCCGCCCCACCTCCAAGAAACAGGTGAAATCGTTTTTAGGACTGGTAGGATACTATCAGCGGTTTATACAAGGCTTTGCCACGCTGGCCAGCCCTCTCAATGACCTGACCTGGAAGGCCCTGCTCGATTGGATCAGGTGGTCAGAGGCAGCCGAGAAGGCCTTCGGGACGCTCCGGGGAGCCTTAAGCTCAGAGCAGGTGCTCATAACCCCTGACTTTGCTTTACCTCTCATAGTTCACACAGACACTTCGGAAGTGGGGCTGGGGGGAGTTCTGTCCCAGATCCGGGCCGGAAAGGAGGACCCAATCACCTACATCAGCCGGAAACTCCTGCCCAATGAGAGGAATTACTCCACAGTGGAGAAGGAGGCCCTGGCCATCAAGTGGACCTTGGACAAACTCCGGTACTACCTCGTAGGTCGGGAGTTTACCCTGGTCACCGAACATGCTCCGCTGAAGTGGATGGCCAGCGCCAAGGACACTAATGCCCGGATGACGAGGTGGTTCCTGGCCCTCCAGGACTTCCACTTCAAGGTGGACCACCGACCGGGCAAGGAGCACGCCAACGCCGATGCCCTGTCACGTCGGGATGCAAGCCTGGGTTGGAACCCAGTTGACTAGAGGCTTCATCAAGCGGTGAAGGAGTGTGACAACCCGCTCCCCACCAGGAGGATCTGGGGGCTAGTGGTGGAGGGCGTGTACCGCCGCCATCCACTAGCCGGCGGCAGAGAGCAGCACATTCCTCACCCTCATCAGCCAGATGGGGAACACCTGGCCGGAGGGAGGAAACGAGCGGGCGGACCTTTTAAAAGGCAGCCGAGGACTCATTCCGGGGCAGAGTGAGAAAGACCAACCAGGAGAGGACCATTGAGACAGCGCAGACTACGAGGCTCACGGAGACCCTAGCTCAGTGTTGTATTTCTTAGTCACTTCTGTTATTTGTGAATAAACGCCGACTGCGGCTTAAACCTGGATCCAGAGCGTGGTACTTGCCGTGAGAACAGACACTTAGGAACCGGGTTGCCACAACACGTGTAAGTCCTGATATTCTCCTGATTGGCCGTATGTGTGACAACATATCCTGAAATTTGTACCCTGAAAAACCTCTGAATAATACTACCCCTGAGGTAATATTTTCTTCGTATGAAATGTAAATTACCTTATATGTGAATATGGAGTAGAAAGTCGGTATTTCTCACACTGCTTCAGTGAGCGTGGTGATGACGCTTCTGCATGTCATTGAGTGGCCCCCTAAATGATAATCAGCCTTTTGCATTTGTTCGCTGAATGGTTAAAAAATATTTAAATGTTGGCACAGCTTTTAAGAGTAATTTGCATTGAATGAATGTTATACGTTGTAAAATTATAGGCAAAATTATATTATGCGCTCAGAAATTTGTTACATTATCGACTGGGGGTTCCACATTATTGCTATGGGTTTAATGACAACTAGAGGTTGAGCGTGTGCAATGCACGTGCGGAAACTCTAGTTTTATTAAAAAAGTACATCCCAGCAATAATCAAATGCATTACGGATTTCAAACTTCAACTTAAACAATGAGGCACAGAAGCATTAAGGAAATACATCCACTATGTCAGCTGGACTGGGGCTCAAGAACACAGGAAGACAGAAGTGAAATCACAGCAATTATTGAATTGCTAGCACATGCTAGAAGGTGTGATATATTGCGTCAACATAGCAGTTTAAAATGGTATCAAATCAAGTGCCTTATCATAATAATTTTTGCAATAACGACGGCCAGCCATGAACAACCCAACATCAAAACTGAAAGTGAAATGTATAGCAGCACAGCGCTATACACTATTCTGCATTTCTTTGCAATTTATACAGTTATTTTGAAAGGGGGTACTGCTCCGCAGACTGCATCTGGGGTGATCAGAAAAAGCAAAACTTTTAATCTGGAAAATTAATTCACATTAAAGGGATACTTCACCGGTGGAGATATGAAGGTTATATGAAGTAAATAATTATATGTATTATAAATGTGCAAAAAAAATTGAAATCGGTTCATCCTAGCCTGAGAAAAGGCAGAAAAGGCAGTGTCTCTCTGGCTCAAAAGTAAGAAATCCTCCAACTACCACAGTACATTGCGCTCGCTGCACCGCCCGCCTGTTTCCGTTTGGAGGGGGAAGGACCCATGGTCCTAGCGCGAGTGATAGCGCGAGCAAACTTTGTGTAAACATATCCCTGTGATACGTTGACTAGTTTAGACTTCTGCCCTCTTTATTTCAAACGCATCATTTGTATATTACTGTACAGCATAAAAACATTTGCTAATTACAGTAGCTCAGCATATTAAGTATTTGTACTCAAACTTTTCTCCCCAGTTGAAATAAGTGTTTATCTTATACAGTAGGCCTACTTTAGTATAACAGCACTTGGGTTAGTAAACAAATCACAACAACCAACATGAATTTGAAGTTTTATTCATGAAAAAATATGAACTATTTACAAAAATGAAACGTGTAGGGTGCGTTTGCTAGAGTCAAAATATTCACAGTTCATCTTGAGCATCTACTGTCTCCTGGTAGCCACGGTACTGCCCATCTTGTGCTGGGTAATTAGCTCTGATGGCCTGGACAACACAGTATCGGCTTCCTGAGGAAGCCGATACTGTCTAAGAGAGAAAGAGAACAACATTAGCAAAGCAAGATAAATTATGCCTTGAGTAGCCTATACAGCATTACATGGACTTCAAGCTAACGTAACGTAGCCTATGCTCAGCCAATAAGATTAGCTATTTTCGGATAACTACATTGTCACGTTCCCCGGTACTCAAAACTATTGTAGCAAATGTGTTAGTAAAAAAAACAAACACTTAATCTATGCTCAGACGTCTGTTTCTCCCGGCGGGCTTTGGCTGGCATTTCCAGTTCACTTTCTGGGTCCGGAAATATGTATCCAATACCCAACTGTTCAGATGAGGCGTAAAGCCTGGGTGAGAGGTTACACACATGGCCCCATCCTCGCCAGATTCAGCCATTTATTCTAAAATAAACTGGCATCGCTGAAATTTGCTGCAGCACAGGGACTCTGTTAGTGTCCATAGGCGAACAGAGCAAACACGTACACCACCAGTTCACTCCGGAGTGCTCCAGCTCCTCGTCCTCGGCAACAGGCAAGGCTTGTTCAGCTGCAGCTGCAGCAGCCTCCTCCTCTATTTGTATCAATTCTTCCTGGCTGTAATCTGGTTTGTACTAATAGCCCTGAATGTCCGAATCCAACAATAGATTTTCAAAATCCACGGCTGTTTCACATTGCAAATTTGTTCTCTAGCTAAGCGGGGAAGAAACATCGCGGTTTTGTGTTTACATCTCGTACGCGAGCTCCCGCCCCCCCTCATTCCTTATTGGTGGGCTCACAAATTTGTGGAACCAGTGGTTTGCAGTCCTCAGCCCTTCTAGCAGTCAAGCAAAGTTCTCCCGAGATTACATCAAACGCGTCATTTGATGTCATCTCGGGAGAAAATTAGATCAGGAAAGCTGGGCCAAGGGAAGACTGGGTTAGACTGAGGGAAAAAATACTTTTTTTTTATATTACAATAGCAATTTTATAATGATAGAACGCCGGTTCTGAATAGGTGAAGTATCCTTTTAAGCACTGTTATGTACTTTAATCCAAATTGTATTTGGCCGCCAATTTGTGGCCTAATACAAACGGGACCCATTTTTGGAGGAAGGCCGAGCTCTCTGAGTGGCCAACGACATGCGTCGCGACGTAGGTCGCGACGTAGGTCGCATTGGTCGCTGTGTTGGTCGCTGATCTGGCTGCTTTCAGTCGCAGTGGTCGCTGGCTGGCTTGGCCCCTCAAAGTCTATGGGCGGTCGTAAATCAGTTAATTTGCATGTTATTAACTGTTTTTTTTGCGACGGTTGAAGTACCAGAAAGCCATGCTCTCTGGCGGAAGCTACCTACAGCTCTTTATTGCTAATATTATTTTAATATTTTTCTATTGAATTACAGTTTAAAATGATGAAATCGTTGCTCTATCAGTATCAATAAAATATATTAGTTGTAATTTGGGGCATATTTAAATAATGTATTTTATATATTATATATAGCCTATTTGTTTTGCTAAATGTCATTAAGCCTAATAAGATATATTATGTACAAAATAATATTAGCAATGAAGAGCTGTAGGTAGCTTTCGCCAGAGAGCATGGCTTTCTGGTACTTCAACTGTGCAAAAAAAACGTTAATAACATGCAAATTAACTGATTAACGACCGCCCATAGACTTTAAGCGACCAAGCCAGCCAGAGACCACAGCGACTGAAAGCAGCCAGACGAGCGACCAACACAGCGACCATTGCGACCTAGGTCGCGACGCACGTCGTTGACCACTCAGAGAGATCGGCCCTACTGCATTTTTGGTCGCGACCCTGGATTTGGAAAAGGCTCAGAGTGCTCTCCCTCAGCTGAGGGTGGTCCAGTGGATCTCTCCCTCCGCCCCACCAGAGGGCGGTCCAGTGGATCTCTCCCTCCGCCCCACCAGAGGGCGGTACAGTGGATCTCTCCCTCCGCCCCACCAGAGGGCGGTCCAGTGGATCTCTCCCTCCTAGCCACCAGAGGGCGGTCCTGTGGATCTCTACCTCCCGGAAGTCAACACTGTCAACCTGGACACGTGTGGGGCTGGAGTCGGCTGCATGAGATGTGCTTATGGAAGAGTAAAGAATATACTTCCTATGTTCTTCATTCAATTGTATTATAAAACATTGCCAGCTTACTCTAAATGCGTGTATAAAGGTATAAGATCTGCTTTATAAAAATGAAGTTTGCTTACAGGGTAAGTAATACACCAGTGCTATAACTTATTGCCACTGTCTTAGTTTTTTCTACTTATTATTACCTACTTTATTTGACATTATTATTATTTATTATTGTGATCTATGCTGCTACTTATTTTTACACATCTTTATTTTTTACTTATCTTTATTTATCTTATATTGTATGGTTGCTGCTATGTGGCTGTTGAGGAACCAAGCCTAATAGTAATAGTACAATTAGATGTAATAGAAGTAGTTCAGATTCTGATGAATTTCCAAGCCAGCCTCAGTGTGGACTGTCTGCCATTTTTCAGTCAGAACCTAAAATAAGATAATAAAACTAAACTGTGTCCCAATTGCAGTTCTCCAATCTTTATGGAGCAGTTTATCGTCAGGGCAACTTGAGTTTCTCCAAAGATGGGAACAATGTCATCAGCCCGATCGGCAACCGCGTCTCCGTTTTCGATCTGAAAAAGTAAGTTCGGGTCACTTTCATGTTCATATGCTCTAATTTTCCATAAAGTAAACCTAGTATTGATCATCAACAATGCAAACAAACATGGACTTCACGGCAACTGTTTTGATGTTTGTGTCATCTGCTTGTGTGTATTTTTGTTTGTTAATCTGTACATGCATGTGTTTCATGAATGGATGTGTGTGTGTGCGCACGCTCACCTGCAAACGCACCTGTGTGTATTACTATGGGTCCTTTTGTGAATGTCTCCCCCATAGATGTGTGTGTGCACATATGAAAAGGACGCACTGATGAAGGTTGTTTTTCTCTTCCCTCTCTAGTAACTCATCTGAAACCCTGCCGTTCTCCACTGCGAAGAACATCACCTGTGTGGGTCTCTCCCCGGACGGCGGCCTGGCCATTGTGGTGGACGAAGGTGAGAAACACCACACGCCACAACCTCTAGTCCAATACACTTTTAATAAATGGACTTGAAATGAGTAGTGGAATCTGATCGGTAGAATCGTGTAGACGTGTGTGTGTGTGCTTTATTTTTGTACATTTGTGTTGTTATTCTGTGTGTGTGTGTGTGCACGCTCACCTGCATTTACACCTTTCTGTGTTACTATGGGTCCTTGCGTGAATGTCTCCCCTATGTGTGATGCTTGTGTGTGTATTTTGTTTGTATATCTGTATGTGCATTGGTTTTATGAATGGGTGTGTGTGTGTGCAGATGGTGCAGCGCAGCTCATCAGTCTCATCACCAGAGCAGTCCTCCATCATTTCCACTTCCACAAACCTGTCAGCAGCATTCGCTTCTCACCCGACGGCAGGTAAAATGCCAATAATTTCATTGCTTATGCCCCTTTTCCACCGATAGTACAAGCTCAACTCGCTTTGACTTGGCCCGCCTTTTTTTGCGTTTCGATCTTCAAAATGAGGTACCTGGTACTTTTTTAGACTCAACTCTGTCGAGGTTCCAAGAGACCTGATCTGATACTTTTCTGTGACATAAACAGGCTGCTGGCCACTGATTGGCCAGAGTGACGCCACTGGACGAATAATTTTGAGCGCTACATCCGAGCCCTACGTCCGACACCCGACCCCCGGCATCTTTAAATACTAGCATCAGCTTCAGTCAACAATAGTGATTGATTATTGAACATGGTAGGATCAGCGCCCAAGAACACGCCGTGGACCGTGACAGAGGTGGAGACGCTCCTTTGCGTAACCCTTTCTGTTTATGTTTTTCTGTGTCGCGTATGTGGCGTAGTTTCGCGCATGCGTGCTATGACGACCCGGCCATGTTGAAGAGGTACTTTCTAGATGGAAACACGACGGGCCTGCCAAACCAAGTCGTGCCACGCTAAGTCGTGGTGAGTTGAGCTGGTTCCGTCGGTGGAAAAGGGGCAATCCTTACATAATAACCGATCACCTCCTAGCCAATCAGCTCTTGGCTCCTCCTGAGCAGCCTCAGCCTGCAAATAGGCCGGGCCTATATGGAAGTTGGCTCATAAACCCATATCACGAAATCCTACTTTATTACAAATACACTCTTTTTAAGACTTTAGGTGTAAGCATTACTTATCAACATACCATTATGGTATGACTTAGCATCTCCGTCATATCTGTCAATTAAAACAGAACAAAAAGTTTGATAAACTAAGTGAAATATCCACTCCAGGAAAGGGAGACAGACAAGTGATGAGCGACACAATAAGAGCGTTAAGATGTGGCTGTTGGCTTCCTCCTTTGACAGGAAGTTGGTTGTGACCAAGGAGAATGTTGCTTTGCTGTACCACGCGCCCGGCAAGCACCGGGAATACAACGCCCTGGTGCTGGACAAGACATACTATGGCCCCTACGACGAGACCTCCTGCATCGACTGGACCACCGACTCCAAGTTAGTGGACCCAAAAAACGCCGGTTCACACTGCGGTTTGATTCCTCTTGTTGTGAGATTGAAATGTTTTCCCCTGTCCGACAGGCAGGTTGTGTTGTTTTTACTGTTTGAATCACATCAATCTATGTTGATGATAGAGAGGTTCTAGAATCTCAACTAGACATACCTTCTAGCGTCTTGACTAGAGATACCTTCTAGAATCTTGAATAGAAATACCTTCTAGAAACTTGACTAAAGGATCTTGACAAGAGATACCCTCTAGAATCTTGACGAGAGCTAGGTTGTAGAATCTTGACAAGAGCTAGGTTGTAGAATCTTGACGAGAGCTAGGTTGTAGAATCTTGACGAGAGCTAGGTTCTAGAATCTTGACGAGAGCTAGGTTCTAGAATCTTGACTGGAGCTAGGTTCTAGAATCTTGACTAGAGCTAGGTTCTAGAATCTTGACTGGTGCTAGGTTCTAGAATCTTGACTAGAGCTAGGTTCTAGAATCTTGACTAGAGCTAGGTTCTAGAATCTTGAATAGAGCTAGGTTCTAGAATCTTGACTAGAGCTAGGTTCTAGAATCTGAACTAGAGATGATTCTAGCGTAAGGGGCGTAGTCTTTTTTTCTACCTCCTGGCTAGGGCTGCAACAACGAATCGATACAAATCGATTACTAAAAGCGTTGGCAACGAAATTCGTCATCGATTCGTTGAGTCACGCGATTAATACGTCACTCGTAGGTGCGGCACTGTTAACAGCCAGCCGCCGACAGGTTGGTTCAAGGTTCATGCACGCCCACAGCGAGCTTTAGTGTGAGCGACCACAGCTTGTATTTTGGTCATATCTTAACACTGGACTGTAGTCCTATATAAAAGTGTTGTACCTTCACTGTCTTTGGCTTAAAAAAAACTCCTTCAACTCAGTATCCATCTAGTCCAACCAAAAACTCTGTCAGCTGCTGCTGCTGCAGACGGTGTGCAGACGGGCTCGGAGTCGGCACTGCGTGCATCAACAGTCATTCAAAGCAGCGGTAGTAATCACACAACCGGACAGTGTAGAAAGTCCCGTCAGTTAAAAATAGTAATCCAGTTTTTAAATCCATGTTAAAATCGGCAGGATATAAAGTTAGTTAGCTTAAAAAAAGTAGCAAACAGTGTCAAATGTGATGTGTTCAGATCAGCTCAGTAATATGATTAATGTGTTCAAATGCAACACAAAAAAAAAGAAATTTGAGATTTTGGTGAAAACTTGTTTTCCCAGCAATATAAAATAGATAGTAAAGATGGATTTATGACCTGTTTAACGTCCTATCTTGAGCTATGATCATCTTATCAGCAATTAACGCAATAATACAAGTTCTATTTCAACAAAATAATAGAAAAGTATCAATAGTGTTATCAATAAAGACTTGGATCGTTAAGGAGTCTTGAAAATGGTGTCAATTTCAATAAAAATTAACGATCTCCTGTCATCTGAGAGAAATTAAGATGATTTAATTTC
This sequence comes from Pollachius pollachius, assembly GCF_949987615.1. NCBI lineage: Eukaryota > Metazoa > Chordata > Actinopteri > Gadiformes > Gadidae > Pollachius > Pollachius pollachius. Next base: position 24,662,164 of record NC_136937.1, on the reverse strand, counting down.
TTTTCAACCGTTAGTATTTATAGGTTAAAGATCTTATCGGTTAACTGGTTAACCATGGACATCCCATATATATAAATAAATGTATATCATACATTGTATGTTTTTTTTATTTTTTTATTATTTAATATTACTTTTAATAGTTCCGGGACATTGGAGCAATAACCTGGTGTTTTAACACTTCAGTCTACACTGAATTTGAAGTAATGTTCAGTTTTTGAATAAAAATGCGGAAATTACAAATATTTCTTTTTTTATCCGATTCATCTAAAAAATTATCGACAGATTAATCGATTATTAAAATAATTGCTATGTAGCTAATTAGGTGATGTACACTCACGTTGCGGTGCCAGTGTTACTGAATGAGGTTACAGCTTTTTTGACTACACTAAAACACAGCAGGGGGCAGGGAGGGATTCAAACTGCCCCTCATATAATTTTATAAGCTAACTTTGAGTTGTATATTAATGTGCTTTTTGTCATCCTTCCGACAAGCGATGCGACGGGTGTGTAGCATCGTACATCTCTAGCTGTCACCTACCTTTTTGATGGATATGTTAACCGTGTGGCGTGTACGTCCCCGGCAGGTGTTTTGCGGTGGGCAGCAAGGACATGTCCACCTGGGTGTTTGGAGCCGAGCGCTGGGCCAACCTCATCTACTACTCACTCGGCGGCCACAAGGACCTGGTGGTGGCCTGCTTCTTCGAGAAGGACAGCCTGAACGTAAGACGGCTGCACCCCCATCATTTGTCTTTTGGTGATGGGTTTTGGCATGTTTTGGATTGCCTTTATCCTGTCCTCGCTAAGGGACCTGCCGTCCAGCGTGATGATGTGGCCCAGGAATTTTACCTTTGGCAATACAAACTGTGGTTTAGCTACACTGGCCTTGTGGCCTTGACTGGCTAAGTTATACAGTGGGGCAAAAAAGTATTTAGTCAGCCTCCAATTGTGCAAGTTCTCCCAGGTATACCTCAGCTATGAGAGACAAAATGAAAAAAAAAAATCTAGAAAATCACATTGTCTGATTTTTAAAGAATTTATTTGCAAATTATGGTGGAAAATAAGTATTTGGTCAATAACAAAAGGTCATCTCAATACTTTGTTACATGCCCTTTGTTGGCAATGACAGAGGTCAAACGTTTTCTGTAAGTCTTTACAAGGTTTTCACACACTGCTGCTGGTATTTTGGCCCATTCCTCCATGCAGATCTCCTCTAGAGCAGTGATGTTTTTGGGCCACACGGACTTTCAACTCCCTCCAAAGATTTTCTATGGGGTTGAGATCTGGAGACTGGCTAGGCCACTCCAGGACCTTGAAATGCTTCTTACGAAGCCACTCCTTCGTTGCCCGGGCGGTGTGTAGTTAGCAGGGGGACACGTCTGGCACTGCAGGATTTGAGTCCCTGGCGGCGTAGTGTGTTAGTGATGGTAGCCTTTGTTACTTTGGTCCCAGCTCCCTGGAGGTCATTCACTAGGTCCCCCCGTGTGGTTCTGGGATTTTTGTTCACCGTTCTTGTGATCATTTTGACCCCACAGGGTGAGATCTTGCGTGGAGCCCCAGATCGAGGGAGATTATCAGTGGTCTTGTATGTATTCCATTTCCTAATAATTGCTCCCACAGTTGATTTCTTCACACCAAGCTGCTTACCTATTGCAGATTCAGACTTCCAAGCCTGGTGCAGGTCTACAATTGTGTTTCTGGTGTCCTTTGGCAGCTCTTTGGACTTGGTCATAGTGGAGTTTGGAGTGTGACTGTTTGAGGTTGTGGACAGGTGTCTTTTATACTGATAAGGAGTTCAAACAGGTGCCATTAATACAGGTAACAAGTGGAGGACAGAGGAGCCTCTTAAAGAAGAAGTTACAGGTCTGTGACAGCCAGAAATCTTGCTGGTTTGTAGGTGACCAAATACTTATTTTCCACCATAATTTGCAAATAAATTCTTAAAAAATCAGACAATGTGATTTTCTGGATTTTCTTTTTCATTTTTTCTCTCATAGCTGAGGTTTACGTATGATGAAAATTACAGGCCTCTCTCGTCTTTTTAAGTGGGAGAACTTGCACAATTGGTGGCTGACTAAATACTTTTTTGCCCCACTGTATATAAATAGTGTAAAAAGTGTCCTGTTCGCACACGTCGGAGTCAGGTGAACAAACCAGGAGGTCGTCTACGTATTGAATCAACGTACTTCCCACTGGTATAACTAAATGAGCGAAATTGTCGTGCAGCGCTGCGGAAAAAATAGCCGGTGATTCACAATACCCATGTGGTATCCTAGTCCATGTATATGGTTTACCATTAAACTGAAAAGCAAACCAAAATTGGCTCTCTGAATCCACCGGTATGCTAAAGAACGCGTTTGCTAAGTCGACCACTGAAAACCCTTTACTATTCCCAAGTACCTGTGTTAATAGTGTGTGAGGATCAGGAACAATGGGTGTTCTAGGATGCACTGCATCGTTTACCATTTTTAAATCTTGCAAAAACCGCCATGCGGTAGGTTGCCCTTCAACAGGTGCCTTCTTCACTGGGAATATTGGGGTACAGCATGGTGAATACGGATACGGGATTATGACCCCGGCTTCCAACAATGAGTTGAAAAAAGGTGTTGATCACCTCTTGGCGCAGCCTGTGTTGGGGTTGTTTTGGCCTGTATGTTGATTTGGGAGACACCACTACGGGCTCCACATTTTGTGTGTGGCCCACGTCGTACTTGTTTTTAGCCCACAGGGTGGGAGGGACCTCAGCCAATTGTGGGTTATCCACCATCATCTGTGGGAGTAAAAACTCTGGCAACTCCCCCGTAGCACCACGCATTTTGAGTGTCGGGTTTCGAAAGCTCCACCCCACGTGTCTCAGACCTGTTGCGGGTGAGAAATATTGTCCCTCAGGACCATGCGGGTCTTGTATCCAATCACATGCGTGGCCCCCCCACATGCGACAGCCCATGGGCCCAATTCAGCCCATGTCATGTCGGTTCTTTTTGCAAGGGACACGTGGGGCTGAGCCTGGGATTCTATAGAATCCCTTTACTTCTTTGTCAGAAGCTACGTTTAACATGCAAAACTTCTCATTCCAGAGCAACAATTGTCCCATCATCATAGCTGTATCACAATCATCTTTGAACCACAGTTCCTCGACCTCTGCTGATTGTCTATCATAAGACATTCTGGTAGTACAATGCAAATCATCTGTGGGCATGTATTGTATTCTGGCTGGTTCCGCATGCAGTGGTGTGCGTTTGTTATCAGTATGTCAGCTATTGCTCCTGGTCCCTCTTGCAGCAAGTCCCATGAATAAAAGCATGCTAGGATCATGGGACTTGCATCGGATGTAACCGTGATGCCTGTGTCGGTGCAAATGACACTCAAGACACATTAAATCTCTCCCCAACAGGTTTGTCGGACATTGGTCTGACAGAACGAATGTTTGAGTTGTTTATCGGCATCCTGTACGGGGAGCGGGACCGGGAATTTTACCGTAAAGGGTTGTCCGCACGCCCCAACCAATCGTACAATGCGACCACTCAGTTTTGTTACATATTTCCATTCCTTGGAGGACAACACTGAGTGTATTGCCCCTGAATCAACTAGGAATGTTTTGTCTTTAGCCATTTACAACTATGCTTGGGAAGGTGCGGACTGCCAGCCGGCCGCTTCATCGTTTTCCTCCTTTCTGACGGGACAATCTTTGATCCAATGATCCTTAGTGCCACAATGAAAACAGTCCTGCCTTCTTTCTTCATGAAGAGGTTTTCTGCTTGGGTGGCGTGACTTATAATCAAAGCAAGTCTGGCGGTACGCCACCCAATGCAGTGTCTCTATTAATTCTGATATTTCGTCGGCCAACGCATCCAGGAAGGCGGCGGTGAGGTTTTCTTCGTACGGAGTCTGAACTCGGTTGGTACAGGCATTCCACCATGGATCTTGAACACCTTTTCAACGCGGTCCACCAGGTCAGCCACCTTCTTGCCTTCTTGTTCTTTGACCTGGCGAATAGCGGTCCATTCCCTAACCATGGGGAACGCCCCCCTGGCCCGATCGCAGAGTCCCTCCACCAGCCGGCTGTATACGGATCCTTGGTCCCAATTGAACATTACATCAGCTTCATCACTCCCGGGAATGTCGCCTTGAATGCGACCCCACCATGTTCAGTCTGTACATACAGAGTTAGCGCACTTTGCGCATTTCGTTGGCGTACTGGATGCCTTGTGTTGTAGGGCCATCTCAAGGAGAGATGTGGCGAAGGCAGCCCCTCCCACTGCAGATGGGTCTGGGAGCCATTCTTCTATGTCCTTAATGTCACTGGGTCTCCATGCACGGAAAATGTATGCCGGACTGCCATCCTGGGCGTTCAGTACTTCGATCATGGGGAATAGTCCATCCCCCCGTCCCCGTTTTGAGGAGTTGAGGAGAACGCCATTCCCTGGCTCTTTAAGCGGCTGGCGACGGGTTCCCGCTTGGTCGGTGTGGCCGTCGCTTGCTGGAATGATAGTTGAGTTTGCCCCTTGCTACGAGTGGTAACTCCTGTTGCGCTGCCTGTGGGTACTTCCTCCTCTGCTTTGAGGTCAGGATAGAGATTGTCTGATGGGGCGGTGTCCTGGGCGCTGTCATACGGTGGAGGTGCATGTGGTCCGCCGGTGCAGTCGAGGCCCGGGTCTACATCTCGGGGGACATTGAGATTAAAAATCCCTACACTCTCTATGCTCTCTGTCCCTGGTTGATTTTTTTTTTTCCTATCCTGGCCCTCTCTTTCCCACAAAGAAAATGCACACCAAAATTTAAAACTTTTCTTTTTGTTCTCTGACTCCAACTACCGTCCCTCTAACTCATGGTTTCTCAACGGGGGCGTTCTCACAACCTAGGGGGGTGCTGGGAACGTGATTATTTGTTTAATTTGTTGGGGGGGATTTTGAACTTTCATGC
>NC_136937.1:24257244-24654744 GCF_949987615.1 Pollachius pollachius | reverse complement strand
AAATCCAACCTCCATATTTCTTCATGACTCATTAATCTATCTATACATCGACCGATCTACTGGCTTAACAGTTCTATTCTTATTCTAATGATCAAACAATGCAGTTATCTTCTGGTCAGTCTGACATACCTTAAGCCATTCCAGGTTTATTTTCTCCCTCCGCTGGTTGAGGTCCGTGGTGAAGGCAGCCTTGAATCGCACAATATAGGCAGGATCATCATCTGAGATCTTCATCGCATGCTGGAGGTGGCACAGGGCAGGTAGAACCACAGAGCACGATACATACTTATCCCCACCAAGGAGCTCAGTGATGTACCTACACAGACAGACAGACAGACACAGAGCAATAATTAATTAATGACTAATTCATTTAACTCAGATTACACATTTTTAAAGTTCTTAATCACATTACATTTAACTTGTATGCCAATTCATGAACACGCTATATTTGTAGACCATACCTGCATGGCTCCAGCTGTTTCTCTAGCTTTGCCAACTTCTCATATTCAGCATTTGTTGGGAGGGCCAGATTGTGCTTCTGCTGAGACAGCGTTGTGTGCAGTGCGTCTCTGTTGCGCCTCACACGCTTGATCATCTCAAGGGTGGAATTCCACCGTGTTGGAACATCTTGCACGAGTTGCTCCTGATCTTGTCCAAGGGAGGCTTGCTGGGCATTCAGCTCGTCTGAGTTGGCCGGACTGTGTTTGAAATGTCCGACCACTTTACGGCACTTGGCCAGTGCACCATCAAAACCACCTTCCCGAAGTGAAATTACAATAGCTCTCTGTACAACATGCGCAACACAGGGCACATGCTCGAATGGCAGTATCCTCCCTGCTGCCACCATATTAGGAGCGCTGTCTGTTCCAATAGTGCTGATTTTGTCAGTTATCCCCCACTGATTAGCGACGTCGAGAAACTGCCTAGCACACGCTTCGGCAAAGTGACGCTCCTCTGTTTTCATCACACCTAACGGACAGACAAAGTAGATCAGAATAAGTTCACTAGTAGTAGTAAACAACTAGCAATCATCAAGAAGCAAACATAATGTTGTGGTGGTAATTCATGGTGTTGTGGTAATTAATAAGTAATTAAATTAAATGATGTAATTTAAAATTCAGTGTTGGGCAGTAGCTTCACTACTTGTAGCTAAGCTAGTTACTAACTACAAATCTCAGTAGCTTGGTGGTAGCTTCACTATTTCTTGAATCAAGTAACTTTTCAGTCTTTTCACTTCTGGCGTTATAATTGATTTACCTCGGGTGTACTGTGGAGTGGGCAAGACTGTTTTATTAGCAGGCTAGCATTGCCCGTTGACTTGCGCTAGCCTAGCATGAGCGAACTCTGCAACTAGAAGGACTGAATGAAATGTGTTGAAAACTGTCTCCAATGACAAAGAACACCAAGGCTAACTTGGGAATCAGGCCCTATGTCCAAAATTCCGAACTACCCCTTTAACTTCTTGAAGTAGCTTGGCCACTATTTCTGGGGTATTTTTGTGGCTAAACACAGCGCAGCCATTAGTATAGAGAATATCCCTGCAACATACTTGAACTTGTTGGCCTATCTTTGGAATTTGGAGACTTCTTATTAATCACAGATTCAATCCAAATTTGAACACACATTTCCTTGAAATTTGGTTCAACTTAAACATGTATGTTGAAATTGAATGAACTACTTTTGCTGTGTAACTTAGCTTGTTCGCCTACATTTGCCTGGGTGGTAGCTTTTGTGTAGTGAAGCTTTATTTATGGTAGAGTAACTGATAGCTAAGCTTGCCCAACACTGTTAAAATTACATAACGTAGCCTACCTAGAGCGAAGGAGATGAGTTCCCAGCTGGCATCGATGAGGTGTACAGTAACGCCGAGGTAGTTATCGTTATTGACAGATGTCCAATGGTCCCCAGTCAGTGCTACACACGTCGCCTCTACCATCTTCTCATCTTTTGTGGCTTTCTCTGCGGCGTGCTGGTCATTTATTCTTCTCATGATAGTTCGCCTTGCAGGTAGTTTGTAAGATGGGTCACCTGTGGCCGCCTGGAGAACAAGCTCGATCCCATCATCTTCAACCACGCTGATGGGCCGGCAGCTGGTGGCGATCCACTGAGCGAGGAGATTCGTTAGATTGTCTGATAAAGCTGTGCTGACGGGCTTGCCTCGGTTGCACTCAAACATAGTAGTTTGACGAACACGACTCTTCCCCTGCGCTACAGCACTGCTTGGCTTGGCATGTTCCGCATTAGCTAAGGGGTGCTTTGCGTTTAGGTGGTACTTGAGACTGGAAGAACTCCTACAGTAAACTAATTCTGCATTGCACAAGGTGCAAACAACCTTAGTTTTGTCAAGGTTTCCATTGGGAAGCTTCTTAAAAATAAACTTTCCCTTTAGCAAACACGGCGGCTTCATAGCTGCATCCATGTCAGCACTAGTGTTGACTCGTTCGCGAACGAATCAGTTCGAATGAACGAATCGTTAAGACGAACGAACTGAACTGGTTCCCCATCTCGCCTCGTTCGTGTCGTTCGCCTCGTTCGTTCTCAGAGTCGACTCCTCCCAGACCCACTAGTCGCTGACTCGCTGACAGTTCGTTCACTCACTGTGTGAGTGGTGAGGAGGGACTGACTGAGAGACGTCACGACTCACGAGAGCCAGCCAATCGTATGCTGTTCTAGGACTGAGTCTAGGATGCTCTCGTTGAATGTTAGTCAATGAGAGACAGAAATCAACAGGTTAAATGGGGAAAAAACAAATGGGCTTAGTGAGCGAGCTATCTATTATTCACATTGGCCATCTGTTGCATGGACGTATTTAAAGGATGCATTGTACATATTTATAATTCGAAATTCGTCCCAGCCTTTATACCACATTTTTCACAACCTACCAGCTCTCGTTGTGAAGACTACTCACCGCGCAATTCGTTTCAATGGAAATCGCGACAGTATACTTTCAACATAAAGTGTACATATTTATCATTTGAAATTCGTCCCAGTCTTTATACCAGAAACTCTAGAGTCTATAGTGTAGCGACCCTGGGACATTTAAAGAGTTGGTGTGTTATGTGTTGCATTGTATTTCGTTGTCCGTTATGCCAGTTGTTCTCTGTGCATGCATTGGATGTTCTTCTTGTCAATCAGTGTGGGGGGCGAATCATCAGGTCAGCTGGGGGAGGGCCTTGGGAGAACAGGAGGGTGGGGGCTTGCACGTTGAAGGGACCGGGTTGGGGGGTTGCCCGGGTAACCGGTTGTTGTTAGTGTGGCTTTTTGCCTTTGGTTACGGGTTTTCAGTGACCTGGTTTGTCACCGGCGTGGTCATTACAATAGCGTATAACTGCGTTGTCTGATGACAGTTTAATGCATTTTTCACAATTAACCAGCTCTCGTTTTGAAGGCAGTGTTAATTTTGGCAGCTAGATTTAGTCTTTGGCTGCACAGGGTTCTGTTTATGGGAGCCTAAAACACCCGGGACACCCACCATCATTGCTAAATCAAGTCTATTATTTTGCTGATATGTCAAACATCCAATAATCAACTACACCCCCCATCCCGCTGCGTTTGGTTAAAGTTGTAATGTTGACGTATGAGAATGAGAACGAGGGAGGCGCTGAGTCTGAGCCGTTCATTCCATGATTCTACCGGAAACTCGACTGAACCGGAAACTCGACTGAACGAACGAACGAACGAGGGGCTGAGTCTGACTGACTCAGAGAACCATGTATGATTCGATTCACCGCTACCGGAAACTCGACTGAACGAACGAACGAACGATTCGCGAACGACTCCCCTTGGCGAACTGAATCACGCGAACTGGTTCGCGGAAACGAATCAATGAATCCATCTCTAGTCAGCACGTCACGTTTGATGTGGTAATTTGACAGTAGGCATACACTGGTTCGAAGTCTGACTCGTTCTCGCCCCCTACAGTGCAATTCGCCAGGTTTTCACCCAACTTTGAGAATAGATTAACGGCGATATTTTTTTTATCGCCGATAAAGAGTCTCGCGTTAATGCAGCCGTTAACGCCGATAACGGCCCACCACTGATATATGTATATATATAAATGTATATATGTATATATATGTATATATGTATATATATGTATATGTATATATATATATATATATATATATATATATATGTGTATATATATACATATATATATATTGATGGAACGGAGTTTCTTAACCGTTCCTATAACAAGAGTTCATTGAACTATTGTTCAGATATACATTACCAAAACATGTATATATCATTACCTAAACAGACTCTTCTCTAGCTTATACAAGTATTGTGATCTCACCTGCTCAAATTCTTTTTCCCTCTGGATACCGTACTGAAAAGCCTTTAGGCTATTCCCCACAGGCACCCTTTTCTCACCCGAGTAGCTGGTTGCAGTCACCTGGTGGCGAGGTAGAGCTCTGGGAGCCAATCCTCCTGGGGGCTGTCTTGGAGTAATATTTCGTAGAATCTTCAGGTTAGGTATCCCAGACAAGCCCCGCAATTGTCGTGGCATTTCCTTTATCAGATATTGCGTCTAAAACAGATGAGATATTTAAATGCAAAAAGCACACAATACTTGTGGACAATTATGGTCATATATATTTGTAAAAATAGAACAAACAACGATGCATCACAACATGCATCAACAAACAATAGAATAGGCATACAATACAATAATCTGAGGCCTAAGATGGGTGGCTAAAGTCAGGAGTTCTTATACACTTCTGTCAGGTTTCCGAGGGCAGCGGTCCCCCAATAAACCAAAAAACCTTTGCTAAAGGGTAACTCCGGTGTAAAATGGATTTGGGATATGTTTTGTATGATAACGAGTTGAAACATTCGTTTTGGAGCACAAAAACCGCATATTGACGCTTTCTTCAGTTGGCTGTTTTTAGCCGATTCTATCAAAACGCTATAAACTTGGAACGATGGGGGCACTGGTTATGGTAAAAACTAAATCGCTACTTTAAACCACTTAAAAGGCTAAAAGTAGCCCGACACTTCTTTGGTAGTATAATAAGGGTCTTAACATATAAAACGAGGCACTGAGAACTTTGTAAGTGTACAGATTGTTTATTAAAAATGACATTTTATATACACAATACCATCAGTAGATCACCCGTCGACGCCATTTTGTTTTTAAGACTCGATAAGTAGATTTGCAAACACAGAGCTTGCGTGTTGCAGACGGATGTCACAATCTCTTTGTTCGTCAATCTACCTATCGAGTCTTAAAAACAAAATTCCTACCGGTCCCTAAACCACAGTGCAGGTCTGCAATGGGGTGCAACCCAGACACAGCTCTGAAAGGTTTGGGTTTGTGTTCCAGCTGTACACGGTGAGCCAGGACGGAGCGCTGTGTGTATGGGAGAGCGACACAGAGCCCAGCGGCCTGGTCCTCACGAAGAAGGTGGCAGAGAAGGAGAAGGAGGAGGAGGAGTGTTCGTCGGAGGAGGTTGAGGAAGCGGAGGTGGACGGGATCAGGACCCAGGTCATCAGGGGGAAAGCGGACGGCCCCAAAGACTCTGAGATCAAGAATGTCCGCTACCTGCAGAAGAGCAAGTAAGGAGAGATGACCTGCCGCACCTCCATTAAACACCACTTTTGGCTCAAGAGAAGCAAAACAATATAGCACAATTTATTGTTGTCGTCATGGTTACAAACGTTAATGTGAACTGGGAAGCACCGTCAAGTTAAAGATTTGGTGATGGAGACGTCTTTAAACACTTAACACGTTGATATTTGTCATAAAACTTTAACTGGATAAGTGTGTGTGTGTGTGTGGGTCCTAAAGATGCAAAACTAGCACCATCTTCACCATTCTTTCGGTGTCATCACAAACTTTTACTGTGAACCGGCACGCAATCAAACGTGGTGCGTGTTATCGAAGCTGTGGAGGTCTCCGGTCCGAAACTCCTCTGTCTCTTCCAGGCATTTCTTCAACAAGGAGGGCGAGTTCAACAACCTGACCTGCGCCTCCTTCCACAAGGACACGCACATTCTGGTCACCGGCTTCGCCTCCGGGGTCTTCCACCTCCACGAGCTCCCAGAGTTTAACCTGATCCACTCCCTCAGGTACACACACCGAGGATGCACACGCACAAACAACCTCAATAAGTTGTGAATGAATATCCAGTTTAGAAAAGTGTCACTGATTTTGAAAAGTTGGATACAGAATTCTTTGTTCCATTGAATAATTAAATGTGTTGAGGATTAACTGTGTGTGTGTGTGTGTGTGTGTGTGTGTGTGTTTGCTCAGTATTTCAGACCAGAGGATATCCTCAGTGGTGATGAACTGCTCTGGGGACTGGATCGGCTTTGGCTGCTCGGGTATGATGACATGACTTACCATCGCATATCTCACTTTATAGTATCACTGTAGTGGTTCTGCAGTGTGTGTGTGCGCATGTTGAGAGCTGACGTGTGTGTGTGTGTGTGTGTGTGTGTGTGGGGTGTAACGCTTGTGTGTATTTTTGTTTGTCAATCTGTATTTGCATGTGTTTTATGAATGGAAGTGTGTTTGTGCATATCTGTATATGCAAATGTGTGTCTCATGGGTCTGTGCTAATGTCTCTCCTCTTTGTGTGTGTGTGTGTGTGTGTGTGTGTGTGTGTGTGTGTGTGTGTGTGTGTGTGTGTGTGTGTGTGTGTGTGTGTGTGTGTAGGGATGGGCCAGCTGCTGGTGTGGGAGTGGCAGAGTGAGTCGTACGTCTTCAAGCAGCAGGGTCACTTCAACAACATGGCCTCCCTGGCCTACTCCCCCGATGGACAGTACATCGTAACCGGCGGCGACGACGGCAAGGTCAGCCCCGTCTCCCTAGTAACCATGGAACCTAGCGTATTTGTAACACAATTGTTCTCACCTGCCAAAGATCTTAGTTGAACTTGTCGCATGTGTTTCTTGTGTCGAGTGTGTGTTGGAGCGTTTTAGCTGGTTGACTGTGTAAGTATCTTGAATCTGTTATCTGGTTGAACTGTTAGCGTGTTGTGTCTGTTAGCGTGCAAGCCTGTTGGATCTCTGAGCGCGATGCGTCCATTAGTGTGCTAGCCTGTTGGATCTGTTAGCACATTGCATCCGTTAGCGTGCTAGCCTTTAGGATCTGTTTTGCACATTGTGTCTGTTAGCGTACTAGCCTGTTGGGTCTGTGAGCGCTGTGTTGCCGTTGCGTCTCCAGGTGAAGGTGTGGAACACCAACAGCGGCCTGTGCTTTGTCACGTTCACGGAGCACACCAGCAGCATCACCCATGTCACCTTCACCTCCAGTGGGTTCGTCATCGTCAGCGCGTCCCTGGATGGCACGGTGCGGGCGTACGACCTCCACAGGTGACGGACAGAGAGGGTGTGTGTGTGTGTGTGTGTGTGTGTGTGTGTGATGTACAAATATCACAACAAACACTTTCTTTGGTATGATTGGCTACGGTTAAGGAATCTGAATCTCTTTTTTTGGATTGAATACACTGTCTGGATGTAGTTTGGATTATTGAATGAGAGGATTTGAGGCACCAGAATGTAATTAATAGTGAGGAAAAGTAGAGGTGAATACTAGTTTTGCTTTTGTCAATGAAAAAAATATGACTAAATATCGTCGTCAACAAACCTTTATGACGTGAGGAAAGCAAGACGAGGCGCAACGTAAATGCTGTAGATGTGACAATAACTATAATTAAATACATAATGCAATATTATTGACGAATAAAAACGAGATTAAATGTCTTAAAATGTCTACTTCCTGAAGCACAGAGAAATCATCATTTCACCTGCAATTTTTGTTTAGATGAGCGTCTTGGTCATGGACCTATTAAGGTCTCGAGCGCAAGCTTGTGGCAGCATCATAGCAGTGTCATGGCAACCGAACGCCATCGTATCTGAAAGCCTCCGTCTACCCTGACCACACTATAAAGAGAATCCAGCGTTTTCACATTTATTAACCTCAGCGATCGTTTTTGAAATGTATCGTTTTCAGTGTCGAATTCGCCGTTCTAATGTGGACGGAACATGTTTGGGTGGTAAAATAAATACGTTATAAATTCATATCAGAGTGTCTTCCGTGTCTGGAATGGATGTATTCTTGAGTCGATAAGGTAACAATAATATTATAATAAGATTACCTTGTTTGGTTTGTGAAATGGGCTTGGCAAAAATAAGATGTTGGTTTTGTCAATACTACTAGGTACTTATACTATATTGACTGAGTTAAATATAATTGCATCACAAAAAAGTGACTAATACAATTTAATTTGACTTAAAGTAGACTAGTCATGGATAATTCGGACTAAAATAAGACTAAAATGCTCAGACTTTTAGTCGACTGAAACTTGACTAGACTGAAACGAGTAAGAACATGACTAAAACGAATAAACTAAAATGACAGCTTGAAACAAAGACTAGCCTAAAACTAAAATTAAAACAGGCCGCCAAAAACAACATTAGTTTATACCGACGTGGATGTGGATGTTTAAGTGCTCTCGGTTACGATGGCGTCTCTCTGCGTGCACAGGTACCGCAACTTCCGCACGTTCACCTCGCCGCGCCCCGTGCAGTTCTCCTCCCTGGCTGTCGATTTCAGCGGTGAGCTGGTGAGCGCCGGAGCCCAGGACTCCTTCGAGATCTTCATCTGGTCCATGCAGACGGGCAGGCTGCTGGAGGTGAGCCCCTGGTCTCAGGGATGGCCGTGCGCTGTGGTCAAATGTGTGCGATGGGAGGAACCCTGCTCCGTGCAATGTATTAAAGTCCTGCAATTGGTGGATCGTGCATTATGAGGACAATGCAATGTGAAATATTCTATGTTGGGGCCGTGCAATGGGATTATCAGAAGAGCATAATTTTCAATGCAGCAAAACACAAACAGGCAAACGTTTCAGTTTACAAGAAAGTGTTTTATTGAATATACCATTATTCATGACGAAATGTGTTCGAACAGCTTGCATGTTTCATTGAAGCTCCTGATTTTCATCAATATATAGGAAATGCCTTGGGTAATTATACTAGATTTGGTGAAGTTTAGTTGGTTACGGTAAGGTCAAAGATCTAGGGAGGAAGCAATGCATTTTGGGACTCCCCATAGAAGTCTCCATAAGGCTTTCTGACCGTACGTGTGCCTGTCGTCAGGTGCTGGCGGGCCATGTGGGGCCGGTCAGCAGCCTGTGTTTCAGTCCGGTCCAGTCCGTCCTGGCCAGCGCTTCCTGGGACAAGACAGTCCGCATCTGGGACATGATTGACAGCTGGCAGACCAAGGAGACGCTGCCCCTCCCCGCCGACGGTACAGTGTACCCCTCCAGATAGCATCCGATCACACCTGGTTCAAATCTAGTTCCGATTATTTTAGATGTAGTTCGGATTGTTAAAAATGTAGTTCCGATTATTTTAGATCAAATTCAGATTATTTTAGTTCGAGTTCAGATTGATTTAGATTTAGTTCAGATTATTTTAGAACAAATTCAGATAATGTCAATTTGTATTAAATCTAGTTCAGATTACGTCTAGGTCAGATAACATCTAGTTCAGTTTACATATTGTTCAGATTATGTACAATCTAGTTCAGATTAAATGTAGTTCAGATTTCTTTTTGATCTATTTCAGATTATTTTAGATCTAGTTCCGATTATTTTAGATCTACTTACTTAGATCTACTAGATCTAACATTTCGGATGAAATCAAGGTTCGATTATTCAAAGTTCAGTCTAGATTAGATCAATTTCAGAATATTAAACTCTAGTCCAGATTAAATCTCATTCAGATTACACCTATACAAAATATATCCAGGTCAAATTGGATGTAGTTCAGATAACACTGTTCATATTAAATCTAGTTTACATTAGATTACATCTAATAGATAAACTATAGTTCTGAATACATATAGTTCCTATTTAATCAAGTTTATATTAGATTTGTATTTACTCTAGTCTATAATCGATTATAGCTCATGGATCTTCGCATTAGGTTCAGAACAGAATCAAATGCGCTTCTACTCACTTTTCACTTTTAAGAAATGTCCAAACATTAAAAAGGTGCTTACACTGTAACTCTTAAAAATATCTGTTTGAGATTGAACACGTTTTGTGTTATGTTGTTTTTGTTTTAACTACGATTGTATGGGTGCCGGCTAGACCTTGTTCCATTAACATGAGCGTGAACTGGTCTGGTCCCCAGGTCTGGCCGTCTCCTACCGACCCGACGGACAGGAGCTGGCTGTGGCCACTCTGGATGGGGAGATCTCCTTCTGGGTACCCCAGGACGCCACGCAGACGGGCTCCATCGCCGGGCGTCACGACCTGGTGATGGGCCGCAAGGAGACGGAGAAGGTCACCGCCAAGCAGTCGGCCAAGGGCAAGTGAGTCCCCGCCCACCAGAGATCACACAGCTCTTTCTGATTGGCCGCAACGGGTGCAGAGTTACTTGTCATCGTAACTCGCTGTTGTTTTTATTTGACATCTTATTTGAAAGCTATTTACAGCGTACTGTCCTTCATGTCATTCACAACAGTTTGTCTTTTGCTGCGTTCTGTGTCTTGTTTGAAGGTAGTTAACAGCGTTCTGTGTCTAGTCTCAAAGTGGTTTAAGGAGTTCTGTGTCTAGTCTCAAAGTGGTTTAAGGTGTCCTGTGTCTAGTCACAAAGTGCTTTACAGCGTTCTCTGTCTAGTCTCAAAGCTGTTTAAGGTGTCCTGTGTCTAGTATAAAAGTGGTTTACGGCGTTCTACGTCCTGTTTGAAGGTCTTTTACGGCGTTGTGCTACTCTGCGGACGGGGAGTCCATCTTGGCAGGCGGTCAGTCCAGGTTTGTGTGCATCTACAACGTCAAGGAGCAGATCCTCATGAAGAAGTTCGAGGTCTCCTGCAACCTGTCGTTTGACGCCATGGAGGTACCGTATAGTCTGTTTGACTTTTGCTATTTACTTGCATTTTCTGTCTGTTAATGTCTGTTCCATTAATATACAGTATTGCCATCTTATCGGTTCAACTCAACATGATCAATACACATTTCTCTTCTTGCGTAGACTGCAGCGTTTTTCTCATCTCCTCAAATGATTTAATTCATTAAGTGACCACCTCTATTGATGAATGTTTTCTTTACTTCTGACACAGTTTAAAAAGCTGGCGCTCTGCCCGCCACAGTAGATCTAGTCTGAGGGTCTGAAGTGGTGCCATGTCTTAATGAAGCTAATGTAAACGGGTTGTGAAGTGGTGTCACGTCTGAATGAAGCTAATGGGAACAGGTTGTGAAGTGGTGTAACAACTGAATGAAGACCTGCTGATGAATGGGTTGTGAAGTGGTGTCACGTCTGAATGAGGCTAATGTGAACGGGTTGTGAAATGCTGTCACGTCTGAATGAAGCTAATGTGAACGGGTTGTGAAGTGGTGTAACAACTGAATGAAGACCTGCTGATGAACGGGTTGTGAAGTGGTGTCACGTCTGAATGAGGCTAATGTGAACGGGTTGTGAAATGCTGTCACGTCTGAATGAAGCTTATGTGAACGGGTTGTGAAGTGGTGTCACGTCTGAATGAAGCCCTGCTGATCTAAACTGGTTGTCTTCTCCAGGAGTTCCTCGACCGGCGGAAGATGACAGAGTTCGGCAGTCTGGCGCTGGTGGACGAGGGCACCGGGGACGGAGACGGAGTTCAGCTCAGCCTGCCTGGCGTCAGGAAAGGTGAGAGGCTGGCCCAGTGTCTCAAGTACCAACCCCCATGTCGCTCAGTTCAAAATAACTAAAAACTAAACATGAGTGACGTTCAGATTTAGTACTTCAATGATCGCGGGGAACGTGTACCCTCAGAAGTCCCCTGCTCAGAGGTAGGAACATCATAAAAAAAGAGAATAGAAATTTGTGATGGCAATAAAATCTGTATAGTATAGGAAAAGTATAGAAAAATAGGCATCCACAGAAATGAACTCAAAATATAACTTAAAACTCTTACTATAATGTGCTTCAGATGCTGGGATATCAAGTTTTCTGATTTGAAGCACTGTTTTATTTGCATGGAACACTGCAATATAAATTATAGTTATATAGTCAGTTATATTCGTTGAATGATGTCCGATATTCATTGCCTGTTGGTGGGATTTAGATGCATGACTATTGTCTGTCTCTCTCTCACTCTATTTCTCTCTGTCTCTCTCCCTCTCTCTTCTCTCTCTAGGAGATATGAGCTCCAGACACTTCAAGCCGGAGATCAGGGTCAGCTCTCTGCGGTTCTCCCCGACTGGTGAGTAATGGTTGTGACATCACAAATGGCAGTGCCCACCGGGATGTGTGATGGTTGGTGCTCACAGCCTACCCAGTGTGGGATGTGTGATGGTTAGTGCTCACAGCCTACCCAGAGTGGGCCCCACTGGCCCCACTGTGGGCCCACTCAGTCCAATCCATCAACAACTGGTCAGAGTCTACCCAGCATACATCTGGGGGATACTCCCACAGGTTGATCGTTAAAGGGGTGATATCATGCTTTTTCAACTTTTCCCTTTGCTTTAGACTGTTATAGGTATTTTTTGTTGTTTTATGTCTGCTAAACATATCTGCTAGTCAAATATAAGTCTGAGACAGGGGTATTTGTGCCCACTGAGAACGCCCCTCATTAAGTGCGTGAAACGGCTTGTTTGCTCTCAAACTATTCTTCGGTAACAGTGTGACGTCAGACAGTGCAGTGGGCGTTGCTAAAGTGCAGAAGTCGGGCCTCCCAGCTACCCGCAATGATTACAACTTCTCGGGGGTGTGAATTTGCTAACACATGTGCAATGCGTTCGACCAATCACAGCAGACTGGGCTTTTGAAAGATGCTGAAATGGTTTTACAGAAATGAACAGTGAGAATAATGAGGGGTATTTCTAACATGCAGGCAACCCTACTACTGTAACCCTACTCTAGTATTACTCCCAAATGCAATTATTAACCCTAAAAAAGCATGATATGATATGTAGAAAACATGATCTTTAATGGCTGGTAACGACATATCGACAAAAAAACGGATGCCCTTCAAAGACGGGATTAAGTGTGAGTTCTTGCGTGGAGACCTTTTGACCTCGGTCACCAGGTCGCAGCTGGGCTGCCACGACGACGGAGGGCCTGCTGGTCTACTCTCTGGACGGCTCGATGATCTTCGACCCCTACGACCTGGACCTGGATGTGACCCCCGCCAGCGTGCGCCGCCAGCTGCGGCTCAAGGAGTGGACGTCGGCCATCGTGCTGGCATTCCGTCTCAATGAGCACGCCCTCACGCAGGAGGTCCTGGAGACGGTCCCACACAAAGAGAGTGAGTCCCCGCCCCGTAGGGCGTCTAAACCCCTGCACTGTCAACCCTCGCACCCTGACCCCTTGCACCCTGACACTTGACCCTCAAACCCTCCTACCCCTAACTCCAATGTCCTAGAACCCTAACCCCTTCAACTTAAACGCCAACCCTTGAACCCTTCCACTCTTAACTGTAGGTATTTAAAATAAATGAATGATTTGGTAGCAGATCATCTTACCCATGTGTGCACTAACGTGTGTGTGTGTCTGCGCCCTTATGTGTTTGTGTTAGTCCCCGTGGTGTGTGGCTCGCTCCCCGACGTGTACGTGGAGAAGCTGCTGTTCTTCCTGGCGGGCTGTCTGGAGAAGTCTGCCCACCTGCAGTTCTACCTGAGCTGGGCCCAGAACTTGCTGCTGTTGCACGGACAGAAGCTCAAGAACAGGTGACCTTTCACCCTTAAAAGAAGCACTAGCTTGGGGCTACATGGCATTGTGTCGCCGGCATATAGTAATTGAGCCAGCATATATAATATAGCCATCATATTCCCAGAATGTAGCCACATAGCCATCACAGAGCAACTTAGCAATATAAAGCCACTAACACACATAGCTATTAAATAGCCAACGTATACCAATTTATAGTTCTATAGGCTTCATGTAACAATTTTGCATCGTAATCGACTAGGCATTTTATAGCCAGTTGGCATTATATAGCCATCACATAACAACTTATTATCAAATAGCCATCACATAGCAACTTAACATATAGGAACTTACTATAATGTAGCCAGCACTTAGCCATCATATAGCAACTTAGCAACCTATAATACAGATGGTACTATTTGATTAATCTCTGAGGGGAAACTTGGTTGTCTAAGTAGAAAGTACCATGGTAAAATAAATGTACATATAGTATATACAGTATGTGTGTAATGTGTTTACAATATTGTGTAAACACATTGAGACTTATAGAACTATAAAGTAATATAAAGTATTAAGTCATTGGGCATGGGCTAACTAGTGGGCTAACAGCTAGTTGGCTAACTCTTGTGTCTCTTTTCTCTCCTCTTCCAGATCGGGAGCCATCCTGCCCACCATCCAGTCCTTACAGAAGAGTCTACAGAGACATTTTGAAAGTCTCTCCAAGCTGTAAGCCTCCAACCCACAACAAACTATACTTGGTCACACCCAACCCCTGAAATTTCCTAAAAGCCACCTATGCCCCTCTGTCAGTTAAACGTATACTATCGTAACATGGCATAGTCAAGCGTCTTAATGTTATATCTTGGTTTATATAAAAAGGCTTATGTTATTAAAGCTTAGCAGTTTAAATTTGGAAGGGTTAAACACAAGTGTTCTGCATCTGGAAATTAGAATGTCTTGGTAGACATGCCAAGTGTGTTGTAGCTCCTACAGTGCCCCCTATTGGCCCCTAGGGGGAGCGCCATCCTCACTCAGAGTAATTGCTGTATGCCAGGGGTTTAACTAGTTTCTTATGAGGGACAGTTTAGTCAACCATAAATTGGAGGGGTGGTGACATTTTAAGGTTAATTATCTTACCATATCATTTATATGGTATCATGAAAAGACACTTAATACCATTAATGTATCAATGTTGTCATTAACATGGCGTGAATCAACTTATAACATTCATCAATGATGAATTGCTGTGCTGAAGCACTGCAGAGGTACACTTGGCCGCGTTTTTTTTCTAAACATCAGTGACTTGAAATTACTTATTTGACTTGGCAGGAACTGCAACGTTAGACTCTGTAGTGGATCACTTGTAAGAGAGGAATGAGGGTTTGTTTTGATGGCGTTCATATGCGAGAGGCTGGACTCTCAAGTATATGTCAAACCAAACCTAGATCCTAGGTTTGTTTTGATGTGCAGCCTATGGAAGTAAATCTGTGTCATCGGATTTTGAAGATAAAAAAGCCATTGAATTTTAAGCACTGAATATTTATGCATTGAAATAACGTATCTGGATTTTTTGCCTATGAAGTTAACTCTTAAAATGTTCAATGAATCATTTTCAGCTTTATTTTTCAATGTTAAAAAATTCAAAATCAAATATTCAACGTTAAAAAATTAAACTTTCAACGTCCACAAATTCAACATGCCAAAGTCAGCTGCAAAATTCAATGTATGAAATTCAGCGTTAACATCGGGGAACCCAAGGAAGACCAATCGATCCTAGATGCCAGATCGCGGCCAATCAAGGAGAGCGAGCGGATTTTACACAGAATTCTGCGACCCACTGAAAAGTGTGACCCCAGGGGGGCGCTGTTGCACATTTTTTGCAACTTGCATGAGTTTGAAGTGTTGACAGGAATGAAGTCGTTCACGTGCGGAAACATGCACGAGTTTAAAACGTAACGTTTTTATCATCGATCACTCGGATTGGGGGTATTCGTTTTGTGACACTGGCCGCCCGATAAGTGGCTGGAGCAAAACGGTATATGACTGGTGGCATAACAAGAGCGCGCAGAGCCAACACTGTTCTGCACCGAGTGGCATGATACAGATTTGAGGATGACAAATAAAATGCAGGTTGCTGTCGGGCGCTTCTTCCCGAGGCACGCCATGCTTCCACAGGAACCACAGGCTGCTTTCGCTTCAGTTGTGCAATACTGTTGGCTCTGCGCTCTCGTTCCACAGTGGGCAGCGGGCTTCAAATCGCCCCAGCATCACACCAAACGTAGGCAAAGGGACCTCGGATCGCCCCAAATTGGTGCCCTAATAAATTGGGCTCCTTCGTACATTTCTTGTTATTAAATGTGCTTAATAAATACATTTTATTTGATAAGCATTGTACAGACCGATACAATGGATAGGGCATTTAGTATGTCCACCACCGTTGTTTCTCTCCCCATAAAAAGCTGCAGTCAGTGTTTAATGACGTTGATTTACCTTTGCGCATTTCCTATTATAGGCTACTGTGTAAAATGCTGTTTAGAATTAACGTTTGTATCAAGAAAAAAAAGAAAAAGGTAAAAAGAAAGAACCTGCAAGTGACGCTCTTATTGCTGCTTTCCTTGCTTGACCATGATCTAGCTTCTAAGATAGATTGCTCTTTCTTGGGTCCACGTAGCCTGGCTCCGCCCGCCTAAGTACTTCCGCTCAATTTTGATTTCCCTTCAGTACTAGGTCTGGGTCTGTTAGTTGGTTTTCTCTTTCAAAGATTTCTCCGTCCAATCAGCGAACAGAGGGAGTGGCTGAGAACAATGACGTTAAAGTCAGCTCTCGTTGACGGACATCTTCACGCACGGTGTTTCGTTTGTTTACACCCTGCGCACAACGTGATTCCCGGCCAAAAGTTAGCGATTGGCTATGGCAGATCCAGAGTGCACTGGGCAGATCCAATAGTTTTAAACTTCAACAGACACCCGCCTTCAAGTGAGTTAACGTTTGTCAATTGAGTAGGTCTAGACTCTGTGCAAATGAAATACAATGCCGTGTTCCAATATCCATACTATCCGTACTTACTAGCCTAAGTTTGAGTACGTATGGCGTTCCGATTCAGATCGATGTGAAGGGCCACAGTCTCCTGACGCAGTCAAGCTACACTTACGTAGTCATCTAACGGCATTGTGTAAAAATAATCTCCCCCCCTCAGCTGACAGATCTCATGGAAGTTTGCGGAACGGGCGGTGCTGTACGCTTGATGCTGCAGTCAGCAGGTTTATCAGTGACATACCGCTGTCCGTTGTGCTCTACAACTTGCCGCTGACTTTTGTACAGAGCAGGCTTTGATGGGTGCGGGCAGCCATGCCCTGCACTCAACCCAGATCGCCACTAAAAGAATAAACATGGATTCTAGATAAGGATAGGCAGAGTTACAGAATATATATAAGTATAATTGCGAGTGAAATGTAACTCAATTCGCTGTGCCTACAAATGTTCAAAGAGACTTCAAAGGTCATGTTGACACACAATAGTTGGTTGTCAGACGTGGCATAATGGCAACATAATTTATGAGTACAAAATGAAGGTACAGACGGTCAAAGTTGTTTAATAAATACTGCTGGATGGATGGTACATTTTCGTCGGCCGTTGACAATGTTTTTGTTGTCTCTTTTCAGATGCGAGTGGAACATTTACACGATCCGTTACGCGGTGGCCCTGTCGAAACAGAGAGGACTGAAGCGAAGCGCAGAACAGCTGGAGGAGGGGGGAGAGGTGGTGGAGGAGGAGGACGAAGTGGTGGAGGAAGAGGATTTGTTTGAAGGGATGAGCCAGGCCTCTATGGAAGACACCGTCATGGTTATGTAAAAGGCTGGGTCCAATCTCGAGTCATCTTCATTCCTTTGTGATGCCTGATTTGAAAAAAAAATGCTTTGTTTGACTGTTGACTGAAGTTATTGTAAAAGTTTTTTATTAAAGAGATTGTATGAAAGGGAATGTTCAAATGTGCTGATTTTAATGGTTGAATTTCAAAGGAGATTTAGAATTTGTGTGTATGTATATGTATGTATATATGTATATATATATATATATATATATGTGTGTGTATGTATGTATGTATATGTGTATATGTGTATATGTATGTATGTATATATATATACACTAAATATTTTATTTTTTTAAAACCTTATTTGATGGAAAATATAAAAAAAGGTCAACATTCAAAAACTCAAAAACAATAGGTATCCACCATGGGACCTATATGGTATTCACAGATACTATGTGAATGCCGAGTTAGCGATGTAATTTCTCGGGTGAGTGGGCGTTGCACTAGCCTCTTCACGGACGGAAAGGGCGGAGACTGAGGCGGAAGAGGCTGAGACCGCGCAAAATGAGGGAAAACAAGAACATGGTCGAGTCCCCTTCGCCGGCGGCGGGAAAAGAGATGCCTGCAAAGAAACAAAAGTTGAGCAGCGACGAGAACAGTAACCCCGATCTGTCGGGAGACGAGAACGTAAGTATCTCCGTCGTTTTGTGTTTGGGGAAAACGCTGTCAACAGAGCGCCCGTTTAGATAGCTTAATGCTAAAGTAGTTAGCCGACGAGCTAGGTAGCCGGCTAGCCGAAGTGACTTCACTGAATTGCTATGCTGCTAGATAATTAGCCGGCTAGCTAGCCGAAATGGCTTGACTGAAAGGATTTGCATCTAGCCCTCTAGCCGGGTGTGCTAAACAGCTAGTAGTCTCCTCATAGCGCACTTTCTCGTTTCCATTAACAAAATCCACATCTGTGTCCATGCGTGTCCATC
The DNA here is from genome assembly GCF_949987615.1 of Pollachius pollachius. NCBI lineage: Eukaryota > Metazoa > Chordata > Actinopteri > Gadiformes > Gadidae > Pollachius > Pollachius pollachius. The sequence continues at coordinate 24,636,309 of NC_136937.1, read as the reverse complement.
ATTATGTTGTTGTAGGTTTTGCCTCATAGTACAGTTTCCTTGAAGTATACCACTGTCTGTTTCTGGCCCAAATTAAACTTCATAACACAGAATCTGAATCACTTTTATTTCATCTTATTTTACGAGTACACAAGAGTACAATTCTTAGGCTTGATTCCTCAACAGTCACATAGCAGCAACCATACAAGATAAAGTAAATATAAGTACAAGTATGTACAAGTTAATGGAAGCATGGATGACAATAATAAATAATATAATACTAGAAAATGCATTTCTTGCAGAAAATTCGGTGAGTAATGTAGTACAAAGTGAGGTTGAAAATATTTTTAATAAAGCCACATAGATTAAGACATAAAGAAACCTTAAATAGCTTAAATCAAGTAAACAAAACTTAAAAAGTCTAAATGGAGTAAACATGCACACCATTTAAGAAAATGTAAATGGTTGGAAACAAATAAAGGGACAGCCGAATGAAAAGCGCCAAGCATTGCAAAAAATGCAGAAATGTTAAATGAATTGGAACTGAAGATTCTGATAGGTCGTCTGTGTGTGTGTGTGTGAGAGAGAGAATAGCGAGCTGGTGCCTGATTAAAAGTAGCCCAATAGAACGGGAAAAACTTTCAATCTGACAACACTGCCTGAACGTCCTCCGCCGTCCTCCCATTGACTCCCATGTTAAAAGAAAAGTTAGTATTTTAAAAGCAGAATATCTTAAAAAAAGTTTAAAAAAATCAGAGAATAGTGCGATTCCAAGCTATTCTGAACATTTTAAAATTTGAATGGAGTCTCTAGGTGAAAAATTGAGGAAGGAGATCCCAAAGTTTGAGAATAATAAAGAGGAAAGAATAAAACTGCATGCGCTGCATGCAGCACTCACCTAAATATACAATAAGTAATAATAAGAGAAACTAAAACAGTGATAGGATATGAGGTGTAGTGAAGTGTAAGACACTGTTCAAGCTGGGACTCTTCCCGCAGTGATTACAAAATGTGTTTGGTTATTCAGAAGTCCAGATAGATGGATAGGTCTGTCCTTCCTCTTTGTTTATCCTTGGAGGTTTTCCTTTTAATGATGGTGTTCTTTGAACAGAAACAACTATGTCCATCTTGATCTTAAAGGTCCCATGGCATGCCACCAGGTGTGGTGTGATTAGCCGATACAAGCCGTTTTGGAAATATGCCCCTTATGACATCACAGTTGGGCGTGACCACCTAGATGTGTGCTGGATAGATCAGTCTACCAGCCTACCCAGTGGACTGTAGCAAATGTTGCTCACCTATCCGTCACACATCTAGGTGGACACGCACACCTGTGATGTCATAAGGGGCAGATTTCCAAAACGGCTTGTACCGGCTAATCACACCACACCTGGTGGCATGCCATGGAACCTTTAAAATCTCCCCAGAGCTGCCCTTATAGTAGAGGCATAATAATTATATAATTGCCATAATTGTTAACACATTGATTCAATTGATGCCATACTTTAAAAACACTCCAAGTTAATTGGCTTTTCAAAAACATTATGTATGCCTTTTAGCAACTAAATCCCATTGGATGGACTACTGAAGCCATAGTTGTTATTGCTGGTGATGCCATCCTTAACTAAAGGGGTGATATCTGATTAGCCATTACAAGCAGTTGGAAAGTCTGACCTTCTCTGTGCCTTAGTGACATCACAAGTGGGAGTGTCTGCCTAGATGTATGCTGGATAGATCAGTCCACCAGCTTACCCAGTGGACTGTTGCTTATCTGTCCATCATACATCTATGTGGACACGCCCACTTGTGATGTCATAAGGGGCACGGGAAAAGGCAGATTTTCAAACGGCGTGTAATGGCTAATCCCACTCAAACCTGGTGGCATAATATAACCCCTTTTACACTCAAACTCATTGGCTGCAGTCATTATTCTATACGATACGATACAACTTTATTAATCCCCCTTAGGAGAAATTTGTTTGTTGCAATAGCCCAGCAGCACTAGAAAAAAACAGGATAAAAAAAAATAATACAATAAGAATACAAAGTGCTAACACAAACAAAAGTAGAAACTAAGGGAAAATGGTAAACGAAATGCTAAAAGTAAGGACAAGACAAAAAGAACAAGCAACACTTTCACACAAACATTCACACTTGATGATGGCATCACAATACTTCCATGCAATTAGCCAGTCAATGCCCTTGGTTTGTACCACTCCACGAACCCATTGGCGAGAAAATCCCAGTCAATTATGTTACGATCCTATTGGCAAGACTTTCCCTTCACTATCAATGCTTTCACCCCATTGGCTGGACATCTCATCCATCACTGTTTACGCTTTGAACCCATTGGCTGCGGGATGGCATCCGTTGTTAACTCTGTGACCCCATTGGTAGGATGACGCGGTAAGCGTTGAGAGTGGGACCAACGTGGAGCGCCCGGACACGCCCACCAACACAGCCAACGCCCCGGGCCGGCGGAGCTGGGGGAAGGGGAAGTGGAAGTCCAAAAAGTGCAGATACTCCTTCAAGTGTGTGAACAGCCTCAGGGTGAGCAGCCGTCACCCATGTGATAACCAACCTTGCGTTCGGCGGGGAAGAGCGGCTGTATAGGTCACCGGAAGGGGCTCCACAGTCACCGGCTCTGTCTGAACAACAAAAGCTTGAGTTCTCAATGGTGATGAAAGCTCGAGCCAACTGGCCACTTTCACTCATGAAATAAGATAATTTTTTTAACGTAAAATGTTTTCAATGTTCAAAGACATGTTTCATGTGTAGCACATATTTACATTTATATACTTACATACTATATGGAATCATCATTTATCAATAACATTGATATAGATATCGTATATTGATGATCTCCATATTGCGATTTTGATTTGACGTCCTCATTTTCTTGGTCTTACAGATTATATCACACTTTATGTATCCCTTTTCATGCCAGATGGCAATATAACATGCGAGGGAAACAAGTCATTGAAACGATCACAGGATATATCTGAGAAAAAAAGCATAGAAAGAAGCATGTGTGTAAAGTCCACCACCTCCGTGTGTCTTGGTTTCAGGAGGACCACGGACAGCCCTTGTTCGGGGTCCAGTTCAACTGGCACAGCAAGGAGGGGGATCCGCTGGTGTTCGCTACCGTGGGCAGCAACAGGGTGAGTGGGGATAAAGACGGCGTGATGCGCGCACCTTGGAGCTTACTTTTAATGTCGTACTTTCCATTGTGGCGTCAGATTGTAACGTTGGTTATTAAGTACATGAAGTCAATTGGCAGCCAATTCTCAGTCATGTGGTTTTTTTTTTGAGTCACACTTTTTGGTGGATACTTTAATCCAAAGTGGTTTACAATAATGTGACGGTTTAATGTCAATGAAAAGTCCTACCTGAACATGGCTTCTCTGCCTGGCTTACTGACTGTTTCTCTGCCGTCTCTCTATAGGTGACCCTGTATGAGTGCCACTCTCAGGGAGAGGTCAGACTGCTGCAGTCTTACGTTGACGCGGACGTATCCTTTCACCCGCAAACTCGTTCATTAGTCTTGTTCCCCTTGTACGTATGTGGGTCAACTCTTTGCAACAACTTCACTGTTTGTCGTTTAACATGTAAACATACACACATTTAACATCCAAAGTGACTTGCAGTGAGTTCAGATATGTTATAAGGATCAGATAGGTGTTAGGGAGCTCTTGTTAATGGATTATTCTATGAAAAGCAATTCTTTTTCCGAAGTAATTTCAACAGCTGGATGAAACGACGGCAAACACCGCAGAACCAGTTGCTCTCCCCATCCTTTAGGCTCTGCTTTATGTGGTTTCACCAGAATACATACGTTTCCAAAAGAGCCACTAGCTTCTACAAGGTTACCACAGCTCACCACAAGTTACTACAGGTTACTATGACTACGGTCACCATTACAAGTACTTCTAAACATGGTTTGAGTCTTGTGGTAGTTGAGGAAGTAGGGTTTGGGTCAACCTCTCTGTAAGCAAGGATCACCTCTTCTGACCTTTGACTCGTGTCCTGACCATTCCACCCAATTACCGCTGAAGTGCGCATGTGATAGGCCTGTTGGCGTCACAACGTTCTGCCTGCCTGTTCGCCTGGTTCTGAATTGGGGTCTGTTTCTCCTTGACCTTTGACCCTCCCCCACTCAAAGGCAGATGAGAACTTCTACACCTGCGCCTGGACCTTTGACACCAACACCAGCCACCCCCTGCTGGCCGTGGCGGGCTCCCGCGGAATCATCCGGATCATCAACCACATCTCCATGCAGTGCATCAAGGTGAGCCTTGGGGTAGTAGTGGGGAGGGGGCTTCAACCTGTACCGGTCATCGCAGACACTCAGGCCTCACCTGGTTGGTTCCATCACATATGACGTCATAAGTTTGGTTTGCGATGATTCTCGCGTAGCGTATGTTAACTTACATTTGACCAAAGTTTCGATATAGATTTATTTTAACATGGAGAGTTATCGAGCATTGAAAGTAGTATGTATCTAGTGTTACTCAGGCAGGCAGGGGCAAATCTAGTGAAAAGATTAACATGAAGTAATTTAAGATGCAGTACATCTGGTTTAATCTAGTTTGAACATGAACTGAGTTAGGGTACAGTAGGGCTGGGCGATATGGACCAAAAGTCATATCTCGATATCTTCAAGCAGAATATCGATTTAAGATAAATAACTATATTTGTCGACGGGGGGGGGGGGCGTCGCGTCGATTTACCATTACTATTTCTACCGTTTGGAATTAAATACAGTTTGATGGTTGAATAAACCCTGGACTAGACACTGCCTCCGACTCGTATTTGAGAACATTATAATATATAATATCACGACCAAAAGCTGTGTGCGCCTCCGAAATATTATGAATCGTAACGACTGTGTGGGGGGGGGGGGGGGGGCGTTGCTAGGTTGCTAGTTTATGTTTTATGTTTGGGTCTTGCGGAGTGAGAAACCTTGAAGTTAGTTACTGTGGAGTTACCGTTATTACTATACCTACCTACCGTTTGGATTTACCATTACTATTCCTACCGTTCGGAATTGAATACAGTTTGATGGTTGAATAAACCCCTATGGAGCCGTTGGTCTTTCGCTTACAAACAAGCCGCTCGGAGCCGCTTGTGCCGGCGGATTCCATGTTTCGCGATTTCAAAAAGTGACGTGAGTGGAAGGGGGGGGGAGGGGCAGAGACTGATTTTGTGAGCCGGAGGCCGAGCGGGAGAGACATAAGCAGAGTTACGAAATAGCAGGCGGCAGCCGCAGTTCGAAACTGCTGTTATTTGGAACAAATGTGCTGTAATTTCAACGCAAATTAAATTATATTGATGTTGACCATATGGTCTCGTTCCATATCGCGTTTGAAAAAATATCGATTTATCTTAAAAATCGATATATTGCCCAGCCCAAGGGTACAGTATGTCTAGTTGAATTCAGATAAACCTTAATTCAGTTAGGATACAGTATGTCTAGTTGAATTCCGATTATCATGAACTGAATTATGGTACAATATGTCTAGTTTAATTCAGATAAACATGTAGAGAGAATGGAGTAGTCTTACTCACTCTACGATAAGTATAAAACCTTCAAAAAAAATAGTATAGTCACATTTTTTTGTTTTTTAATTTTGGCATCTACTTGATACATGAGTATCGGTTCTCATTAGGGATGTGCATTTCTGGCAAAAATACTATTCAATATTTGCTGAGAAGTATTCGAATAATATCCGAAAAATCGGTCAATTAAGAACCCTGCACACACGCACCTTGTATACATGCACACACAATGACACAGGGAGAGGCTTTTATGATTTGTATGAAAACAATCTGTTTATTTCAACAACTGCTCCATCAACATTCAACATCAAAATTATTGTGGACTTAGGCAGGTAGGCCTACATGCGCCGAAAACAGATCACTATTTATTTTACTGAACACAGCCTGCATGACGGTGAACTAGACACGTCTTTAGCATATGGAAATTATGGCCAAAAAAATAACTTCACACGGTGTGTCTTTTTACAATTTATTTGATACCTGCATTCGTAGTGTTGATCAGCAGAGAAATAGTCCGCCAAAGACCTTGACGTCACTTAGCAACCGAGGACGATGTGGTTGATAAGTTACTGGACTACTTAGGGGGTGATACGACAGAAAGAGAAAAAAAAAATCCACTTCCCTTGACAGCGGCCATTATATGCTTAGCAACAGTGAATTATCAAAAACATTTCTACGTGACTCTGAGTATTCGACTATTCAACGATCGTTGCCCATCCCTAGTTCTCATGACATCTCTACAGCTGATTGTAGCCGGGCTGTTAAGGAAATGTGTTGGGTTTCAATTTGAATGGTGGCTCTGAGATAACCCCCTGTGGGATACATTTGCGAGCCGGAGTACAGGTTCTGTGATGAGGTAACGTAAGGACACAGTATCAGCTGTGTTGACATAACAAGGCTTGAAGGGCCTTTTTACAATTTATTTGATATCTGCATTCGTAGTGTTGATCAGCAGAGAAATAGTCTGCCAAAGACCTTGACGTCACTTAGCAACCGAGGACGATGTGGTTGATAAGTTACTGGACTACTTAGGGGGTGATACGACAGAAAAAGAAAAAAAAATCCACTTCCCTTGACGGCGGTCATTATATGCTTAGCAACGGTGATTTATCAAAAACATTTCTACGTGACTCTGAGTATTCGACTATTCAACGATCGTTGCCCATCCCTAGTTCTCATGACATCTCTACAGCTGATTGTAGCCGGGCTGTTAAGGAAATGTGTTGGGTTTCAATTTGAATGGTGGCTCTGAGATAACCCCCTGTGGGATAAATTTGCGAGCCGGAGTACCGGTTCTGTGATGAGGTAACGTAAGGACACGGTATCAGCTGTGTTGACATAACAAGGCTTGAAGGGCCAGGTGCGTGCGGATCACTGACTCCCTGTTGTGCTTCATCCAGCACTATGTAGGTCACGGAAACGCCATCAACGAGCTCAAGTTCCACCCTCGCGACCCCAACCTGCTGCTCTCAGTCAGCAAAGGTAAGGCGACCACGGGAAGGTAACCCTCGGTTACCCTGTTTCTACGGTAACCATTCCCATGGTTCCATTTCCACATAGAAGCATATATACAACTAAATTACATTTAGGGCATTTAGCAAACCAAGCAGGGCAACAGCTAGCTCGTCAGGAGCAGTCAGGGTGAGTCGTCTTGCTCAGGGACACCTCGACACTCGGCTAGGAGGAGCCAGGCGTCGATCTAGCAACCTTCCGGTTACAAGTCAACCTGCTCGACCTCCTGATCTAAGCCGAGGATATTGGATGCCCATTGCCATGGTCCAATAGTTCTATTGTAAAGTGTGTGTGTGTGTGTGTGTGTGTGTGTGTGTGTGTGTTTTCTCTCCACAGACCACGCCCTCCGCTTGTGGAACATCCACACAGACACGCTGGTGGCCATCCTGGGCGGTGTGGAGGGCCATCGCGACGAGGTGCTGAGTGCCGTGAGTAGCACTCAAACCTTCAATCAATCACTTAATACACGTCGTCAGTAAGGACGCCCTGGCCCCGGGGACAAGTCTGCGGTTCACCTCGGGAGCGCCTCGCCATTTTATAAAGATCGGAAACAAGTAAATGTCATTCGTTTTCAGCCCCTTGTCTCTCAAAGAGCTTCACAGGCCACGTTTTAGGACCCGGCCCCCTGACCTTGCGTCAGAGGAAAGCAACAATGTATATTAGTGTCTGAATCTATCTGTGTCCTCTGAAGCTCATCTGGTGGAGCATAATAGGAACACTAAGCTAGGGTTAGGGCTTTATTTGTTATTGAAGTGGTCAAAAGTTGGACCATTGACGCCCAGCATTTTAGTTGTCCAAATTAGTTCTCCACCACCGTGCTTTAATTTATTCAAAATTTTCTGCGGAAAACAGGAGGTTGATTTTGGGTGGTGGTGTTTGTGTGTGTTTAGGACTTTGACCTGCTCGGGGAGAAGATCATGTCGTGTGGCATGGACCACTCTCTGAAGCTGTGGCGTATCGATTCGGAGAGGATGAAGAAAGCCATCCGGGGATCCTACGAGTACAACCCCTCCAAGACCAACAGGTAAGACGACAACGACAACAACAAGCGGTAAATAACAACACACCACACCCTAAACACTCAGACTGTAAACAGAGGTCTGTTTATACAGGGTCTTTCCAGTCTCGGCTCATTTTGTTCTGCACGGTCATTATTAAGGCTGGGAATCACGATACAATGCACGATACATGGCCCGCGAAACCGATAATATTGCGTGAAGCGATTCTGCAATAATCAATATATTGTAAGACAATCCTACAACGATACATCATGATATAAGTCTTAACAATGAATACAAAACGACTGAAAAGGTAAAGTGCTGGATTTAGGTCTTTATTATTGGTCCAAACCGAGGTTTTCAGTTACTCGTCGATGGTAAGTTAACTTCAAGTTTTATTTCATTCATGTGTTGAGTGCCACCTCAAGGAGCAGGGAAATCAGTTTAGAGCGCCTTATTTATTAATAAAATAAATCTGTGTTCGGGGCCTGTCTAACTCATGAATAAAGCATAAAAATGCAAAAATAAATAAGAAATATTGAGAAATTGGGAAAATATGTCTATTTGGCGCCATTCTATCCAATCTTGTATCGCACTAAAAAAGGCGATGCTATATCGGTGTACCGATATTTTGTCCCACCTCTACTCATCATATTCAATAACTTTCCCTGAAGAGAAACGAGGTCATGCAGTGCCTGGCGTCTCCATTGTATGCTGTGATTGTTAACCTGTTGCTTCAGAGGAGAGTGATAGCTGAAGACTCAGTGTTACTGCAAACAACGACTCGGTGTATTTCATTTAGTTACTAATGGTTTGTCGTTTGTCACGTTCTCTTCCAAGGCCATTCGTGTCGCAGAAGATTCACTTCCCGGACTTCTCGACGCGAGACATCCACAGGAACTACGTGGACTGTGTGCGCTGGCTGGGAGACCTGCTGCTCTCTAAGGTGAAGACCCCAACCGACACACACATCCCCGTTGCCACGGCGACTGGGGTATGATGTGATTACAAGTCTCAAGTCACTGTGTGTGCGACTGAAAGGACAATTCCAGTATTTTGAACATTGAACCCCCTTTCTGGTTTGTCTAGGATGAAATAGAGTGGTTAACACCGAAATTTTGAATATTGGTTCTGTCTCGGGTATATGGCTTATTTCGAATCGCCCCTGTCTGCGTCACAATGGGTGGCTATGGGCATTCATAAACCTATCCTAAACGTTAGATTTCATAAATGTGAAACTCACTGAGTGGTTAGTGATATTCGTTGATGTTCCTAATCAAGTATTGTAGCGAAAGTATTGTAGTCGTGTTTTATTTGGCCTTTTGTAAATCCATTGAAACCGAAACGGAAAGGGGGGCTTGTTGAAGTCTTTTCGCTCGGTTCTAGCCCTACTGTTGAGACGCAGAACCGAGCGAAAAGACAACAACCAGCCCTCCCTTCCGTGTCCGGTTCCGGTTCCCGTTCCAATGGATTTGAAGGCAGGCAGGGGCGATTCGAAATTAGCCAAATACCTGAGACAGTACCAACATTTAAAATTTTGGTGTTAACCAATATTTCATCCTAGACGAATAAGAAAGGGGGCTCAATGTTCGAAATACCGGAATTGTCCTTTACGTGTGACCCGAATCCCCATCTGTTTGTTTGTGTAGTCATGTGAGAACGCCATCGTGTGCTGGAAGCCGGGCAAGATGGAGGACGACATCGACCGCATCAAGGCCAACGAGTCCAACGTGACGGTGCTGGGCCGCTTTGATTATAGCCAGTGTGACATCTGGTACATGCGCTTCTCCATGGACTTCTGGCAGAAGGTCGGCATCCACACCTTTTTACATTATTATTGGATATGATTCATACTTTGAGGCTGCCTTTGTGTGGTACAAAAACCATCAATTAGTGCTTGATCATTGATCAAGTTTAGTAATAATAATGGTGCCGTCAAAGGAGAATAAAGAAAAAGGTTAAAGCAAAGGTCCGAAACTCTGTAAACGTTAAATATAATTTTAGAAGGTCGGACCTCGAAGGGGATTTTTGAATTGCTACTATCGATGATGAGCCTCTTAGACCATTTGTTTGTCCTGAAGTTAGCTCAACTTTGACCATCTTGGCAATCCCATTTGTGCTTGGACCTATGCTTTCTGCTCAATGAACAACCTATCGTCCTCTGATTTGAAGATGCTCGCGCTGGGGAACCAGGTGGGCAAGCTCTACGTCTGGGACCTGGAGGTGGAAGACCCCCACAAAGCCAAGTAAGCATCACCCAACCGATCAGGGAGCAAGACATGACGTACATGACTGCAGTGCCATTGGCCCTGGCACCGCAGTGGGTCCACGGATACTGCACTGTGGCTGCCCACTGCTGCTAGTGCTTCTAGTGATTGGTTGAACGCAGAGATAACATTTTGTTGTACTAATCTTGTTTTTCTAATCTAAGCTGGTACTCACCGCTTGTACAATCCCAAAGCCAGACAGGCCTCATGTGATGGATAAAAACACCATGCATGCCTCGCGTGACCAGTCTGTTCCTTATCATTAATCCTGAGAGTGCCCCATACATATATGGGTGATGAAGACTAACTTATTTTTAGGACACATTCAATTTAAATTTAGAGCAATGATTGGGAGATACTGGCAGCAAAACGACCACGCCTACTGTTAATCAGTCCCTCCAGAAAAACGTGAATATGCGATCGCATAATTCAACGCATAATCAGCCAAAGTCTGCATATTCATGCAGGGGCCACATTTTTTCAAATATGCCGCACTTTCACTACATAAATTGCAGATTTCCGCGCAAAATATGCGGGACTTGCATGATTTCATAATCCCCGCATTTTCGTTGCAAATAAGTCACATATATCTTAGCAGATAGTTGAAAAATGTTGCGTTTACTTCACAGAAGAGCTGCCATTTTCCCCCTGTTGCCATGGGAACGTTATGAAGTGACGTAGTTACGCGACGTGAACTGCATCGAAAAGCTGCATTTTTTGCAAGTTCCTGCAATTTCATTGCATAAAATTGCATAAATATGCCGCAGATTTCATCGCATTTTTTAAGAAAACGTGCCGCATAATCAAGTATTCTTGGCCGCAACAATCACAAAGAAACGCTGCATTTTTCTATATATTGACCCTCGTAACCAGCAGATGTTGTGCTGGTTACGATGTAACTATAGGGCTACAGACTGATAATGCACCATGTGCTATTCACTCTAAAACATTGAATTAATTTCAGGCAGTTTGAAATTTTCCACTAAGGTTGTATGCTCGGCTTAGCTCAGGAGGTAGAGCAGTTGCCTTGTAACCGAAAGGTCGCTAGTTCGATCCCCAGCTCCTCCTAGCTGATTGTTGATGTGTCCCTGAGCAAGACACTTAACCCTTTGAGTTGGTCCCGTTGAAGCCGTCTGGCCAGCCTCTGACACTTAAATCATTGTTCAACCATTTACCTTCGTTCAAAAAATATAACAAATCTACACACTTGTATCTGCAATAATATCTAAACTGAATTTTGATATAATTTATGCTTTCTTCAGAATCACAGTTAAAGTTTCATATTGGCTTTGTTTCAGTTGGTCTCATTGATTTACGTTGACGCTGGAGGTGAGGACGTTCAGCACTGTTGCCAGATTGGGCGTTTTTTACCGACCTATTGGCCTACGTTTTAGGCCAATAGGCCTACTTTTAAAAACATACGATTTCGGCGCATGCGCATATCATAACACATTTGAAGACAGAAACAATGAACATATTATAACTGTTGATAATAAATGACTGTACATTAGAGTGATATGTTGAAATTATGATCAATAGCCTAATAATGACATTAAGTAAAAAAAAACATGATGACTTGTTCAAGACTTGAAAAAGTTTGGGACTTGGACTTGGACTCGACTTGGCTTTGGTGTGACTTTGACTTGGACTCGACTTGGCTTTGGTGTGACTTTGACTTGGACTCGACTTGCCTTTCCCTGTCTTGACTTGGGACTTAACTCGGACTTGACTGCTAAGACTTGGGACTTGCTTGGGACTTGCCAAACAGTGACTTTGTCCCATCTCTGCTAAAAGGCGCTTCGTCATTGGCTGAGGGTGAAGCCCTTCTCAGAACCTAGAAGGGAGAGAGCGCTTGGGAGTGCTTTTAAACCATGGACCTATGTTTAAACTCAAAGAACAAAGTCGCATTTGTCAGTTGGACTCGGCTCATAAAAAAAAAAGAGAATCGAATTGATCGATTAATTTAAAACTTAAATCGACACGGGGGTGAATCGAGATCGCGATTTTTATCGACGTTTTATCGTGCAGCCCTAGTAGCTGTGCAGAAATACTCTGAGTGACAAAGAGGTTAAAGCGTTCACCAGGAAATGACGAAAGAAACAATCAGTGCAATTATATGCAGAGTCATAATTGGGTAAATAAACGGATAAGACCTCACCAGGACTTTTAAAATGCATGCAAACACCTTTATCAGATCTACTTCAGACAGAAATCAGTACATGAACGGACAAGCGAAATCGGATAAGAACACCTAGATAACTCGTTCATAGTCCGCTTTCTACCTGCATGTAAACCAGCATCATGACGCTGTTGGCGTTCTGCGCGTGCTCGAGATCTTGCAGCCGGGGGATTTGAGCGGGAAGTAGAAGGAGACGGTAGTTGTGTTGTTGTCGCCATAGACATATAAACAGTTCTTATTTCTTTATAAATCTAAATATTTAATTATTTCTTTGGATGTTTATGGTTGACGCCGTCGGAAAACAAGAAACGCGATTTATTTAAAAAGGTGACGCAGAAGATGGAGGAAGCCGGTGTCATGCCATTACCCCCTACGAAAAGTGGATCATCATCAACATGCATTCAGTACACACGACGCTTCGATTTCACCCAAGGCTGAATTAAAAGTACATGTTTTCCTAATCGTTGGTCTTTAACGAGGTTGTAAACTAGTAACTTCGGGCACATCTGTCAAAATAAATGTTTTTTTCATCTGACGGACATACGATCTTTATTCATTGCGCCGCGACCGAAGTGACGGGGATATTCTCTGATATTATGAATCTTAAAGACTGTCGGGTTCTCCGAATCTCAGGTACTTCCACAACAAAGACTCGTACTGAGGGTTATCTCGGCCATGGTGGAGAAGGAATTGGGGGGAAAGGGACTTTGACTCTCTGAAGTACAGATTGAAACGCTACATGGAGGAGAAAGGGATTGTTGCCTTATGCGGGACAGCTGTCAGTTGACTTCGGGTCCATTTCATTTCTCCGACGCTCCATTGTTCCGACCTCTCGGTTGTATGCGGACTCCTCCGGCTGGACTCCTCCCGACTCTCCGCTGCCGGAGTCCGCATACGACCGAGAGGTTGGAACAATGGAGCATTGGGGAAATGACATGGACCCGAAGTGAACTGACAGCTGTCTATTGAAAACATCTTTCTCGAATACCGCCTGAGCTTCTTGTTGCTGGTGACGTAAAGAGGTCAGCTGACGGCTCTACTACCACTTGTTGAAAGGGCTACAGCGCCAACTAGCGTAGGGGTGTCAGCCATGCTCCGGCCATTTTTCAATTCTCTGAAAGGCCATGTACATTCAGACAAGGTCCGTTCGAGTAGCAAAATCGGTATATGGCTTAACCCGATCTAGCTGTCCCATGTAAACACACTGAGTGACGCATTGGGTTCAATAGAAGCAGGTGGGTGGGGGGGTGGTTGTCGAACATTGTAAAAACCCACGTCACACTCCCTCGAGCGTGAATCAGATGGTGGAACAGCCTCTGAAGTAGTGTTTGTAGATAAAGGTGGGAGGCTTACATTTTCCGTAGAATCTTCCCCTTGGGAGGTGTTGCACAGGAGAGTCCACTGAAAGTACAGGTAGTCTACTACAGGTGTCCTTTTTCTAGGTCTATGGGTATCAGATCATATCCATTTTTTCTACTGCCCGTGATTTAGCGGCTTCCTCAATCCTGGGCGCAATGGCTCAGGAGGTAGAGCGGGTTGACTGGCAACCAGAAGGTTTATAGTTCCATCCCCGGCTGTGTCGGGGTGTCCCTGAGCAAGACTCCCTAACCGTTCAAGACGATCTGGCTGTCCCCTAACATGGTTGACACCTTCAACCACCAGTTCACACAGTCGGTGTGTGAATGTGTGTACGACCTGGTCAATGTCAGTCTATTTAGCATTTACATTTTGGGGATTTTGCTGATGCTTTTATCCAAAGCGACTTACAACCATTCACACATTCACACACCAACGGCGGAGTCAACCACGCAGGGCGACAGCAGTCAGCTGCTCAGGAGCAGTCAGGGTCTTGCTCGGGGACACCTTGACACTCGGCTATGTCTCTCTCCAGATGCATCACCCTGACCCTGCCCCGCTGCACCTCGGCCATCCGCCAGACCAGCTTCAGCCGGGACAGCAGCATCCTGATCGCCGTGTGTGACGACGCCTCCATCTGGCGCTGGGACCGCCAGCGCTGAGCGCCCTCCCTCCATATCTCCGCCGCTTGCCACCTTCACCCGTTCAACCATAGGGTCCCTGCCCTGTGCAGCCGCCACGGGGGTCTTTTCCCCATGGGTCAGAAACAGTTGTTATTTTTTAGAAAGTGTTTCGTTCAACAAACTGAAACCTGACCCTGGATGAGTGTTGTCTTGGGAGGGGCTGTACCCCCTTCCCTTTGAGAGACGGAATTACGCGTCACACAGCGCTAAACACAGGTCGCCCATTTTCTGGCTATTGAAATAGACTGTTCAGGTGAGTCTGTCTCAATAAAATCCCTTTTTTTTTTTTTCATTATGTACATCTCGATTTGTTTTCATTTGCTGTAGAATATCTTCGCTGGCAGACATGCGTCCAAACGTCTTACTCTGAAAGGAGCAAATCGCAACCGCTATACACCCAAGAGATACAAATACCATGTACAACTACTCTCTTTTTTCCCTTTTTTTTTTATCAAACAATACCGCAATAATAGACTATGCTAAACCTAAACATGGTTCACATTCTCTTCCCCCTTGATTGTACAACCCCATTAAGATCAGTCTGGCTACAAAGAGACTTCGGGTTTATCAGAACGATGGAAGAAACAGGAATGTTTTTAAATGTCACACGCAATGGAATAATGTATTGATAAAGGTGTCGTCATTCAGGCCTGTCCTGCATTGCACTAACAGTATCCTTAGTCATAGGTTTGCTACCCTTTTGCTTTTGCTTTTGTTTCACTAGAAATCAGAAGTATGTTTTGGGAGTTTCCAAACATTTAAATCTGTCACACCTACATTTGTTGCAAGCAAATGCTTTCAATTTGTTTTGTTTAGCTTGGAGGTCTTCATGATGATACAATATAAATTCAATGTTTTGCATTAGTGTGTCTCTTTACTAATAACATGTATCTTATGTGATTTTGACTTCAAATAAAACCTATTTTTCTACGGAGGTATTGAGTCGAATGGCATTTCCTCTTGAAGGAAGGAACTTCATTGCTGCCAGCTAGCGGGGCAAACCGCTGATAAGAAACAATACCTTGTGATAAGGCAGAGAAGTTATCTGTGGTTCTTGATTTAATTTATATTAGTCTGCTTCATTTTGACCATATTTCAAGCTAACACCAGTTATAAATGGTTTCTTCTCCACATAGTAGACAACACCATATAAATATCACCTTATGTGGTTCTGGTCTTCTGGTTATGACATCGAGAATGTGAGTCATTCAATTTGAGTCATTTTGATGACTGGTTTCGCCCTCGTGATGACTGGTTTTCATCGTCGTGGTGACAACGAGACGGCTTGCCAGTGATGACGTTCACGCAAACAAGTGTTCCCGACAGCGACCGTACTGCGTTGGGAATCTAATGGTAAGTTCCTGAATCCTCGTACCTTCGAGAAATCCCGCAAGAAAGCTGGGAGATCTTTCACTTCAAGAACCGACCATCTGATATCAAGAGCGTCATGAGGTAATTTCCAGCGATATAAACGCACCATATTTAAAGGTCCAGAGGAGAAAAAAACAGTGAACAGACCCTACAAGACTCCGCATTGATGTTGAAAGCAGCCTACCTTATCACCGTGTCCGTGCTTACGGGTGAGTCAAAACGCTCACCTGAAGCAGTTTGCTTTATTAAGAATAATACATTTCCTGCTCTCAGCGCTGGACGTCTAAAGCTGGACGCTACGGGTGACATATTATATAATGTTTTTATACCGTTTGTTTTGTTTGCCCTGTTTGTTCTGTTTGTATTCACTTTAGCGTCTATTTTTGTTTTCATTAGTACTTTGCATTTTTTTTGTAGGCCTATTGTATCTTGTGCTTTCCACTGCTGCTGGCTGTTGTTATAACAAAGGAATTTAACAATAAAGTGGTAATCTTATCTTATCTTATCTTATCTGCTGAACAGTATCCAGGAATCACAGCTGTGAGC
Organism: Pollachius pollachius; assembly: GCF_949987615.1. Lineage (NCBI taxonomy): Eukaryota > Metazoa > Chordata > Actinopteri > Gadiformes > Gadidae > Pollachius > Pollachius pollachius. Next base: position 24,619,859 of record NC_136937.1, on the reverse strand, counting down.
GGTGTTAATTAGCGATTTTGTCAGCTTAATGTTACATTAAACTGTAATCAGAAAATGTGGTTATATGCTATAGACCCTATAGTATATGTGGTACAAAGGCTGGGACGACTTTCCAATTATGAATATGTACACTTTATGTTGAAAGAATAGACCGTCGCGATTCCCATTGAAACAAATGGCGCGGTGATTATTCTTCAAAATCGAGAGCTGGTCAATTGTAAAAAAAAAAAAATGAATTAAACTGTAATCAGACAACGCGGTTATATGCTATAGACCCTAGAGTATCTGTGGTATAAAGGCTGGGACGAATTTCGAATTATAAATATGTACAATCCAATGCGTTAGCTCTCTGGCTCATAGCTCAGCGGACTAGAATGCCTCCCGTTGCCAATTCATAGCTACGGTCCGTCCTATTTATGTGAAAAACTTTATATTTGGATTGTAAAACGCATGAAAATATAAATGAATGATCTTAATTTATTTTCTTTGGCAAGTGACCATGGTGGGATAAGAGGGATAATGCCCTTCGAGGTGTCAAAAACATGTTTGATCGATCGTAATAGGGGACTTTTTGAGGGAGATGAACTCAAACAGAGTATACATTTAATAAGCATGATATACGAATAAGAAAAAGCATAATTATTAATGTATTTGAATTGTTTTATTATGTTGGCAAGCAAGAAGTAGAATAAATGGCATAATCAGTCTTATTAAAAGGGTTTGTGCAACCAACCGCACAACAAGACATGATTGCGGCTCTTGTCGCTCTCGTCTCTTTCTGCAAACGACATGCGCGTAGAGCGGGGAGTGACGTAGAGTGACGTAGACTGGTAATCCCTCTATAGATGCCCCAGGACCAGAACCAACCGAGCAAAAAAACGATTTGTTCCCATGGCAACAACTCAATTAAACAAGATGTGGTTTCGGCCCTGCTGCCACCGACGCTCCCAGGACCTCTCGTGGCACTTGGCAACCACTGCCGTGATCGCCACAATAATATAATAACATATTTTTATCAATACAGCGGAGTGACTTATATGTAACAAAACTGAACTATGAAAATCAAAGTTCAGATTTGTATAATTTATGATGAACGTTGACCGTTGATTGGTTGATTCGTACCGTATTATAGTGTGTAGTATTATCTGTTATTATTATTATATTATGATAGCTCTCATAATCATAATTCTTGGGCGCTGCTACTGTTTGGTAGTGGTGGGTCAGGGAAAATACATGGACTAGGCGACGTGATATACACGGATACATAGGGTGCAGTTAACTTTAAATGCCTGCCTGCATTGTAATGTCGTTTATGATGGCTGCTATAGATTATCTGGGACTGTTGTTTTTGTTTGTCTGATGTGCTTTTGATGTGGATGCGTCTGTGTGTTCTGTGCTGTACCACAAATTGCCTCTTTGAGTACATTAAAGTCTGAGTCATCGTCATTCGAAAATGACAGGATAACAAAAATAAAACACTTGAAATACATTTCAACACAAATACTTTCTGAGCATGACTAGTGTGCTGATAACCTGACGGTCGTGACTCTCTTGATACATAGCCGGCGTCCAGGCACTGCTCCCTGCGGGAGTCTTAACGGTGGACTTCGGGCAGGACGCAGAGCTCAACTGGCTGCTGCCGGGGTCTGATGCCGTCGCGCAGGTCAACGTGCAGAAGAGACGGAAGACCAACAACGCTTCTCCTGAGTACATAGGGAGCTACAGCAAGCGGCATGGACTGGTGATATCTGACCCGTTCCAGGGCAAAGTCAAGTGGGGTCTTCCATCCACCTCCGCCCCGGCCATCACCATAAAGAACGTGACGTGGAGCGACGAGGCGTGTTACATATGTACCTTTAATGTCTACACTACTGGCTCCCAAATCCAGAAAACCTGTCTCAGTGTTCAAGGTAAACCCCATCTAGCTCCATTTTTTTCGGCCGTCTTTTAACATAATTTCAAATAACAAGGCTATATACCTAATCTTACTATAGACGATATCAATGAAAGATCTACAACAAAGCTAAACTAAATCTAAATCTAAATGGTTAAGTTTAAGTATACGCTTAGAGATGGGTATGAGATTAGATCTGGTTAAGTTTAGGTGTTGGATTAAAGATAGTTAAGTTTAGGCATTAGACTGAACTCGGATAAATCTAAGGTCGCTATCTGAAAACGAAAATTCAGCTCTTCCCTGAATCCTGAATAAACATATCCGGTTAACCTGGTAATCAAGCTTCTTGAAACAGGGCCCATAAGTACAACTTTGCTCTATGTCCCTTCAAAAAAGAACCATAGATTTCCATAGCAAATACTCTCAAGCCGCAGAAAAGAAGCAGAGGTAGTCTTCAATTCACGATTCTCTAAGCTGCCACTATGCCAAATGTCAGGGCAAGTTACTCATTAGAGGGCAGATAAAGGGCATCCTCTAGGCAGTAAAACAAAGCCAAGTGGCAGGCTGGAGCAATCCCCCTCTCACACACTGTAGTACATATAAAATGTTTGCCCAATTTTTGACTACATAGCCACAGGGGGGTATGCCCCCCCCCCAAACCCAAACCCATTCAAGAATTAGTAAACAAACAAGATAAACAAGACTGCCTTGTTTTTTACCCAGGTATATCAAACATAACGATGGATGTGAAACAAACCAAGCCCAGAGAACTGGTGGTCAGCTGTGCCGCTACGGGGAAACCAGCGCCAAACATCAGCTGGGACACCGCCGGGATCGATAACGCCACAGAAACCCCCAGTCTCCGGGTAGAGAACGCTGACACCACGGTCACGGTCAGCAGTGAGCTTACACTGGTGCTGCCTGCCTCGGTGGACTCGGTGGGCTGTCTGGTCGACGGTGGCTCCAGCGGGACGAGGCGGGAGCAGATCTTACTCCCCCTTTCAAACAAAAGAGGAGACAAGGAGGTAGAGAATGGTACGTAGAATAGTAGGACCACCATCGACACAATAACATTGGGCAATTACGGCCTCGATAGGCTTACAATGTAAGAAGGGTTTTGGGAAGAGAGTCCGAGGAAGCAGGGGCAACATGTGATCTAAGGGCCTGAAAAAAGGGGCGGCAGTAGCTCAGGAGGTAGAGCGGGTTGACTGATAACCAAAAGGTTTGTAGTTCGATCGCCAGCTCCTCCTAGCTGAGTGTCAAGGTGTTCCTGAGCAAGACGCCTCTGCTGAGGAAATTGCTGTTGCCCTGCGTGTTTGACTCTGTGAATGCGTGAAGGAATGGTTGAAAGTCGCTTTGGATAAAAGCATCATCAAAGATCATGTAAATGTAAATGAAAAGGCGTTTCGATGCACTTTGAGTTTGGAGCACAAGACGGTCACAAACTGTTTGGCGGATACTGGTAAAAAAAAAAAGGATTGCCTGTTTATCTTAATAAACATGGAAGATGCACGTCTATGGAACTAGTACTATTCCATCTGGGAGCGCCAGGCATCCGGTGTCAGAGAAGCAGAATGACTTTCACTCTTGTTTTCATGGATAATCACGTGGGGTAGCTTGGACGGCTGACTAGCAGAAAATGTGCCTCCAATAACGTGGGAACAGACATCCTCTTTCATGAAATATTTAATCCATTTCCATATAATTGTCCGATTGTTGACTCTGGTATTTTTTTTCAGGAAGTCAAAGCTCTGCTGGCACGAAATATGGCATCATATTATCTTTATGCGGTATGATTGCTATCGCCATTGTGGCTCTAATGGTCTGGAAAGGAAAGAAGGTATTGCACATCAATGTTTTCTTTTAATACCTGTTATGAAAGATTTTGATTCAGGAGTTATAAAGAAATCGAGAACAAGATTTTGAAAATAAATAATAAAAAGAAACATCCCCTCCCTGTCTGCTCCCTCCCTCCCTACGTTTCTATGCTATTGAAATGTTGCAGTTCACCCACCACCTGTGGTTGGCTAGCAGGAGGGACTCACCAAACTAGTGACAAAAAACATGCCCTGATTGTTCAGAAACGAGCCGGGAGCCGTCTGAAACCTACATGGTCTCATACACAGTCACGTGCAGTCGGATTTTGATCGGTTATAGCTGGCGGATGGCTAGGCCATTTCTAACAAATTGCTCTCAAATAATCACTCTTTAATCTGATCTACTGGACCTTAAGTAGACAATTTCTTAAGATAATGTTTCTGGATTTTCCTGCACTTAAACTGCTTTTTTTTTTTTCAGAGGATACCTTTCACAAAACAGAGTATGTCTTCATCTATGTCAAACTTGTGTAAGTTAACCTTTGACTATTTGTAAATAAATACTTGTGTTTGGGATGATGTTGAAGTTTATACTAACTATCATTTGTTTCCCTAGGTTTATGTGGACAGAAGTCGGCCGGTCATATGAAAGAAGAAATGGAATTTGAAGGAGGGACAGAAATAGTGTAACCTTATAATTCACATTGTTTGCATTATTTTCATTTTCATTTAAATGATACTGTTATTTTATTATTATTAAATTTACACATTTTTATATAACATTTAAATAGATAGTTATGTTGAGAAGATATTGGTTCCTACTAGGGGTGTGCATCTCTCCTTTATAGGACGATCCGATACGTATCTAGATAGGCCTACATGTGCTACGATACGATTCAGGGACGATACATTTTAGTATGGAATGATTCGATGCGATCCGATTTAAAGTTCTAACGATCCGGTGAGATTTGATAAATATGAATATCGATTCAGGGGCCCACGTATCGATGTTGTCGCATCTGTTTTAATCCGACCGGACACCGATTCCTATCGGTGAATCGTTACACCCCTAGTTCCTACCCACCATTTTGTTTTAGGGGGAACAGTTAAGTGGTGTAAACATTTCATAAATTATAAGACTACATATCAATCAATCAACTTTTCATTCAAGACACAGGAAGGTCCATAAAGACAGCACAATACATATATATATAAAATATTTATATTTAAAACAATGCAAAACATTAAAGAAGGATGCAAATGAGGTATCAACAATTATAATACAAACACATTTAAAAGACATACAAGCTTCTATTCCAATGTTTCCAGAAGCAAGATGAGTACCTTGTGTCACTCTGAGAAACATCAGTTAGACACAATAATCTTATGTTATTTATATTTTGAAATGCTCTCTGTGAGATGCTTTTTATGTTGGGCGTACTAAACGACGACTACAATACCGCCTTGCTGAACATAGGTATGCCGCAAAAATAGGAAACTGTGATTATGCTATGACAAGACACTTCAAAGGAGGTGAATAATGATAACGGCATACTGTTCACGCCATAGGGATGGATCATGTGCCCCTTACCTCTAGGAAGGCTGAACACTAAACCAAAAAGAAAGTCGCTGGAACTATAAACTAGATGCTATGGCATTCCCAGGATTGAATGATTCTATTGAAATAGTGGTCTTCCTTTAGACTGACCTGTTTTGTGACTGTTTAAATTATTATGTTTGGGTAACGCTTCATATTAAGGTCCTTTAATTAAGCCTTAGTTCATATGTAACCGTTATTACAACTATTATATTATACATTATATATATATTACCCTTATTATACGTTATAATAACATAATATACATGTCTATTGTGAGATTATAAGACTTTTATAAGCACTTATTGATTACTTAATAACATTAATAATGGTCTTATATATAATAATGAGATTATAGTTGTTAATAAACGCATTACAAACCCATTTATTGAGTCTTACTAACTTACCTATTATGTAATTGTTAAATCTTTACTAAGCATTTGTTATGCTTATTAAGGTTAATAAATCCTTTATTAAACTGCTAATCATGCATTTTGCAGGTACAGGATCTAAAGCGGGATCCATGCTTATTAAGGTTAAGAATCCTTTATTAAACTGCTAATTATGCATTTTGCAGGTACGGGATCTAAAGCGGGAACAATGCTTATTAAGGTTAATAAGTCCTTTATAACTGTTAATGAGTACCTACTATATGTTATCAAGGTTGATAAAAGGTAAAATAAAAAATACATATACCGTAAATACAATGTTACGGCGGTAAAGCAAATCTTTTGAAAAATATATATATTTTTAATTTTAAAAAATTTAGAACGTTTTCTTGAAAATAAACATCTTAAAAAAACGGACTAGACAAATCCGAGTCCGGCTTCTCCATGGCCTCAGGGAATGGTTGGAAATTCTTCTGGCTGGTCTTTCTTGTTGCTGTATAAAGAAACACAAAGATCATTGACCACAATAAACAGTTAGCAGTTTCATATGATAGCATAAGCTAAACGTTAGCTCAAATGTAGCATGCCAAGCATCTGAAATAAAGTAATGTAAGCCAAAAAAGTTCGCTAGCAAACAGCTAGCTAGCTAGAACCAGCTACCGTTACCATAGCATAACATTCTTAAACTTACCAGAGAGTCATGCTGTAATCCATTTGGATGGTACGTTGGTACGTGCAAGTCGTAAGTTGCAAATCTCCCAGCTTTCTTGCGGAATTTGCGGAGGCACATCCCCTAGTATATTTCCCGTTTCTCATTGCCTAGTCATTGTTATTGTTAGCTACATTAGCCTCTTTAGCAAACCAGCTCGAAAACAAATGATGAAATACACTCCTCGATGTCAATCTTCTTATTTTATGACAACGATGAAGAAGCCCTGCAGCAATACACAAAATAACAACATAAGCTACAACCAGTAATTCCTACATGCACATGTATAACATAAATATCTTCAGGAACTTAACCAACCTTGACAAAAACAACTATAGTAATCAAGAATGATAATGGACTTACATGAATTATGTTAACAGCTTATTATCCTCTGTAACAGGAACGTCTGTAAGGCTGGCAAACACAATAAGGTAGACTCCTAACTGAGCCGGTCAGCGGTCTGCAATCCAATGCTATCCCTAGTACTATCCCCCGGTGGTATCCCCCGGTGGTAAACTCTGCATCCCCGCCAGTCCGGAAAGCTATGAATGGGAATAGGTTAACGGACTCAGTCCTGTATCCAATGGCCTTTCTCAGGCTCGTAGCGTCTGGGTGGCCTCCTCGCATGGCACAGCTGTCCAAGATGGGGCAGCAACGACGGTGCCTGCGATGCTGGAAGCGATGCATCCGGGCCGACGCCTGTAGGAACGGGGACATCCCGGGCCCCGAGACCAGAGGATGCCTCACCAGGGGGCTCCGGCGGGGAGGTGTCCAAAGCCGTGTCATAGGGTCTATCTGCTGCCTGTGGAACGACACCCTGGTGCATCACCGGCCCCGGGTGGACAGGCAGGGGCTGGCGGTCCAGGGTCGTGGGTGGCGGCAACAGGGCAGTTGGCTGCTGTCGGGCGTAGGGGGTGGCTGGAGTGTAGCTGCGAAGGAATTGCCGATTGCGCAAAGTCAGGCGCCCCGACCTGTCAACTCTAACCTGATACTGATCGTGACCCAGCGACTCCACCACGACCCCTGACCTGTCCCACTTGTGTGGACTTGGGCCCTGCTGATTCTGCAGGAATACGGTCTCAGCAAGAACCAATGGGCGGAGTGGTCTTGAGTGAGCCCTCAAATATTCAGTGGTGCGGGACATCCGGGTCCGAACGGCATCCTCCTTCGCCGCCCATGCCTGACGCCAGAGCAGCCGGATATGAGGGTTTGAGAACTTTTGTAGTCTGTTGATGAACAAAAATGAGTCTCGAAGGGACGACCAAATATAATCTGCGCCAGTGAGAGGTTGCAGTCGGGGTCAGGTGTGTTGCGCAACTGTAACATGGCACACAAAAAGCGATCATGATCAAGACCGCCAGTTGGGCCAGTGTTGGACACCAGAAGGCGCTTAGCAGTCTTTACCGCAACCTCCGCCCTCCCATTCGTCCTCTGTATGGCTAGCTTTGAATTGGACCACCATCGCTCAAAAGTTCCACCGGCACGCCAAAGGTGGCTAAGAACGTGCGCAGGTGGCAAACCAAGCCAGCCGAGCCTCTTGATCAGTTCCTGCTGTGGAGCATAGGACCTCCATCCAGGTCGAGAGTCGATCTCCGATAACCAGGTAGTGGAGGCCTCCAAATCAAAGAAGTCAGCAAACACTGCATCGAATGGGGTGGAAGGTGGTGATGATGGTAGGGGAGGCGTGGCTGCCTGTGACGGAGCATTGCGCGTACAGTCCGAACATCCATACCTGGTGGCCTGGATGTCCCTCGACGTCCCGGGCCACAAGACGATGGCACGGGCAAACTGTTCCATCGCAGAAGCTCCTTGGTGGGCAGCATGCAGTTGCCGAAGGACTCTTTCACAGAGGGACGGTGGAACCACGACACGGTCGTAATAAAGGAGGAAGCCATCCTGGGCATAGATGGACCCACAGACTGGCGACAGACTCTCTAGGACAGGGTCATTAACATCAACCCTACCCTCATGCTCGATCAGGTACAGAAGGCGGCCGAGGCACGCGTCAGCTGCCGTCTCTCGTGCGAGAAGGGACCATGAGATGGCTCCTAGTCCTTGTACATTGTCACGGATGGAAGCCATAAATGCTGATTCTACGGCGTCAGGTACGCTTGGCGATCCCAACGAGAGGCCGTTTGCCGAGCCCGAGAGGGAAGAATGCCTCGAAGTCGCATCAGCGGCATGGTTGCTCTTGCCAGGCAGGTACACAATATCAAAGCGCCATGGGAGGGTACGCTGCTTGATTCTGAACAGGCGTGAGTTTGTTATCTCATCTAATCTGCGGTCCCCGAAGATCTTCACAAGGGGCTAATGATTGGGTGACTACGACGAGGTTGTCACATCCTTGTGTGAAATACTGTGTCTGCTCCAGGCCCCGGGCCACGGCCAGGGCCTCTCCTTCGATGGCCGCATAGCGTTGCTCCGCCGAGGATAGTAACCGTGAACCGGCGAGTCAGGGTGGAGGCAGGTGTGCCTCCGCATGTCGTAGATCTCCACGCCCTCAAGGATGGCCCCAATTATGGCTTGTGTGGACGCTTGGAAGGTTTCCTGCAGTTCAGGGGACCACGAGAACTTGCAGCGTGGGCTGAGGAACGGCCTGAATAGCGCCATAGTGTCGCGCAACTGGGCCTAGTTCGCCACCTGGTTGACAAGGCCGAACCAGCTTCAGTGTCATAGTGGACATCCACACAACGTTCTTTGCGCTCGAAGTCCGAGAGGACAGCGTCAAAACGACGGTTGTAGCCGTCCCCAGATGTAAGGAAACCTTAAGGCGCTCTGGTGTAGTGCCAGCGGCCGAAGGGCGTGATGAAGGTGGTCAGACGACGATCCGATACACTATGGTAGCCGTTCCAGGCGTCCGTGACGGTTTTCCAGGTGTCCCCTGGGATGCGACGCGCGAGGTGGAATGGGGATTCAGTGGCGAAGGTCTCACGTTGGCAGAACTTGTTGAGAGGTGAGAGGTCCACGGTCCTGCGGGGGGAGTCATCGTGCTTCCTTGTGACTACCATACAATGGTGCCATGTCACTGGTTCGCCATATGGCACACGTTCAATGACTTCAAGGGCTTTAGAGTCAATAATGGCGACACTATTGAAATCTTTGCCAAATAAAAATTCCTAAAAAATAAGAAGAGATATATTTTACAAAACTAATGGTTGTAGTAAGACCCTATAGAGGCCATCCCTATATGAAACAAGTTTTGGGGCTATAGAGTAAAAAATGGCGACGCTATTGAAATCTTTGCCCAATAAAAATTCCTCAAAAATAAGAAGAGATATATTTTTTAAAAGTAAAGGTTGTAGTAAGACCATATAGAGGCCATCCTTATATGGAACAAGTTTTGGGGCAATAGAGTCAAAAATAGCAACGCTTTTGAAATTTGTGCCCAATAAAAATTCCTCAAAAATAAGAAGAGATATATTTTTAAAACTAATGGTTGTAGTAAGACCACATAGAGGCCATACCTATATGGAACAAGTTTTGGGGCTATAGAATCAAAAATGGCGATGATATTGACGTTTTTATATATAAATATAAAAATTCCTCAAGAACAAGAAGAGATATTGTTCTGGACCCTATTCGTCGCTGTTTTTATGCTGAGGCTTTAATTTAATCGAGCTGTCTTTATTTGTTAGTACATCCAGTCGGACCGGAAGTGGCTATTCCGGAAGTGATTTCCCTGAGTACTGAGTTACACTAACACTAGAGAAATCACATCTTCCACCATCCTAGTCTTGCTAGCTGTATGATCGCAATGTTTGTAAGGACTGCAGCTTGTTAGGTCCTTAGCTACGCATATATATATATATTCAAATGTAAAGGTTGTAGTAAGACCATATAGAGGCCATGCCTATATAGAACAAGTTTTGGGGCTATAGAGTCAATGATGGCGACGCTATTGAAAATTTTGCCAAATAAAAATTCCTCAAAAATAAGAAAAGATATATTTTTCAAATGTACAGGTTGTAGTAAGACCATATAGAGGCCATGCCTATATAGAACAAGTTTTGGGGCTATAGAGTCAATGATGGCGACGATATTGAAATTTTTGCCAAATAAAAATTCCTCAAAAATATAAGAAGAGATATATTTTTCAAAACTTATGTTTGTATTTAGGCCATATAGAGGCCATGCCTATATGGAATAAATTGTAGGGCTCTAGAGTCAATAATGGTGACGCTATTGGAATTTTTGCCAAATGAAAAATCCTCAAAAATAAGAAAAGATATATTTTTCGAATGTAAAGGTTGTAGTAAGACCATATAGAGGCCATGCCTATAAAGAACAAGTTTTGGGGCTATAGAGTCAATGATGGCGACGCTATTGAAAATTTTGCCAAATAAAAATATCTCAAAAATAAGAAAATATATATTTTTCAAATGTACAGGTTGTAGTAAGACCATATAGAGGCCATGCCTATATAGAACAAGTTTTGGGGCTATAGAGTCAATGATGGCGACGATATTGAAATTTTTGCCAAATAACAATTCCTCAAAAAAATAAGAATAGATATATTTTTGAAAACTAATAGTTGTATTTAGGCCATATAGAGGCCATGCCTATATGGTATAAATTGTAGGGCTCTAGAGTCAATAATGGCGACGCTATTGAAATTTTTGCCAAATAAAAAATCCTCAAAAATAAGAAGACATATATTTTTAAAAACCAAAGGTTGTAGTAAAACTATATTGAGGCCTTTCTCATATAGAACAAGTTTTTGGGCTCTAGAGTAAAAAATGGCGACGCTATTGAAATCTTTGCCAAATAAAAATTCCTCAAACATAAAAAGAGATATATCTTTCAAACCTAAAGGTTGTAGTAAGACCATATATAGGCCATGCCTATATGCAACAAGTTTTGGGGCTATAGAATTAATAATGGCGACGCTATTGAAATTTCTGCCAAATAAAAAAATCCTAGAAAATAAGAAGAGATATCTTTATCAAAACTAATGGTTGTAATCAGACCATATAGAGGCCATGCCTATATGGAACAAGTTTTGGGGCTATAGAATCAATAACGGCGATGCTATTGAAATTTCTGCCAAATAAAAAAATCCTAGAAAATAAGAAGAGATATTTTTATCAAAACTAATGGTTGTAATCAGACCATATAGAGGCCATGCCTATATGGAACAAGTTTTGGGGCTATAGAATCAATAACGGCGATGCTATTGAAATTTCTGCCAAATAAAAAATCCTAGAAAATAAGAAGAGATATATTTTTCAAAACTAATGGTTGTAATCAGACCATATAGAGACCATCTCCATATTGAACAAGTTTTGGGGCTATAGAGTCAAAATTGGTGACTCTATTGCAATTTTTGCCAAATAAAAATCCTCAAAAATAAGAAAAGATATGTTTTTCAAATGTAAAGGTTGTAGTAAGACCATATAGAGGCCATGCCTATAAAGAACAAGTTGTGGGGCTATAGAGTCAATGATGGCGACGCTATTGAAAATTTTGCCAAATAAAAATTCCTCAAAAATAAGAAAAGATATATTTTTCAAATGTACAGGTTGTAGTAAGACCATATAGAGGCCATGCCTATATAGAACAAGTTTTGGGGCTATAGAGTCAATGATGGCGACGATATTGAAATTTTTGCCAAATAGAAATTCCTCAAAAAAATAAGAATAGATATATTTTTCAAAACTAATAGTTGTATTTAGGCCATATAGAGGCCATGCCTATATGGTATAAATTGTAGGGCTCTAGAGTCAATAATGGCGACGCTATTGAAATATTTGCCAAATAAAAAATCCTCAAAAATAAGAAGACATATATTTTTAAAAACCAAAGGTTGTAGTAAAACTATATTGAGGCCTTTCTCATATAGAACAAGTTTTTGGGCTCTAGAGTCAAAAATGGCGACGCTATTGAAATCTTTGCCAAATAAAAATTCCTCAAACATAAAAAGAGATATATCTTTCAAAACTAAAGGTTGTAGTAAGACCATATATAGGCCATGCCTATATGCAACAAGTTTTGGGGCTATAGAATTAATAATGGCGACGCTATTGAAATTTCTGCCAAATAAAAAAATCCTAGAAAATAAGAAGAGATATCTTTTTCAAAACTTATGGTTGTAATCAGACCATATAGAGGCCATGCCTATATGGAACAAGTTTTGGGGCTATAGAATCAATAACGGCGATGCTATTGAAATTTCTGCCAAATAAAAAATCCTAGAAAATAAGAAGAGATATATTTTTCAAAACTAATGGTTGTAATCAGACCATATAGAGACCATCTCTATATTGAACAAGTTTTGGGGCTATAGAGTCAAAATTGGTGACGCTATTGCAATTTTTGCCAAATAAAAATCCTCAAAAATAAGAAGAGATATATTTTTAAAAAACAAAGGTTTTAGTAAGACTATATAGAGGCCATGCCTATATGGAACAAGTTGTGGGGCTCTAGAGTCAATAATGGCGACGCTATTGAAATTTGAGTTTTCCGTTTTGCACTTTGCAGATGTTCCCTAAGCTCGCCGCTGAAAGCCGACAGCTCACAGAAGCCAATGCAGTTCACCGTTCGCTAAAGACGGCTTGTTTGGATGAAAACAAGGTTGTAGTTGGTTCTCTAGGTTAATACATTTAATTAGAGGTGTCATTTGTGTCGCAACAGTGTTTCACTGATGATCTATTGAACCGCAAACTCCGAATCATCCAATTTCTTTCCATCTTTACGGAAGTTCCTCACTTCAATAAATCTGAGCAGTTAACAAAAAAGTTACATGGTGAAGTTATTCCTGTGTCATCCCTCATACAGTTTAAGATTGTTTGTCTGTTTGTTGTGTCTGTTCAAATTTCATGAACAGATGACAAATGACCCACGTAATGACTTACAAAACCTGCATGTGTTTGTGTGTGTGTGTGTGTGTGTGTGTGTGTGCGTGTGTGTGCGTGTGTGCGTGTGCGTGTGTGCGTGTAATAACGTGTGTATGTGTGTCTGTGTGTATGTGGAAACCATGTAAATCATGGAACCCCCCTCTCTCACGATAACGCTATGAATGAGTTGAGAGGCGCTTGTTGACAGTTTGTGTCAGGTGACACCTGTCAACGATGCTTTTTAACGAAGCGCTTTTTTCTTTTTGTCCCGTGTCGGCTGCCGTTCGCTCTGCCGTTGTTGACAGCGTCACGTGACATAAAATGTCAACATCTTCCCTCGCTGCTCGCTCTTCTGATGTCAGACATTTGGGTTCATTTTGGGAATGTTCCGCTAATAAACAGTGCTGTTAGATTGTCCTATTAAAGGTACGTATCCCGAAGGTTTGGGGTGTTAAAAGTGATCAAATAACTTTGCACTACACTGTCTATTTTCCCACTGTGATGAAGGTACGTGTACTGTTGTGTGTTGTTGTGTACGGAAACATGACGGTGGGGTTGAGGGGATCGCGGCACGGATCCTAAGGGTTAGTTAAGGGGACTTAAATGCACCAAACACCAAGGTCACGTCGTCAAGGACCGACTTCCGACTCTTATATTATTAAACATTTGTTTTATTTAAGTAGGGGGGCTGAGGGGGAGTTTAAAAGGGAAGAGGCAGATGAATGGTACATGGTTAATGGACTGCAATGGGCTGCAATTATGCAGCGCTTCTCAAATGGCCACTCAAAGCGCTTTACAATATTGCCTCACATGCACACATTCACAGACCGACGGCGGTGTCAACCACGCCAGGTGACAGCCAGAGCAGTCAGGGTGAGGTGGCTCGCTCTGGGACACCTCGACACTCAGCTAGGAGGAGGGGGGATCGAACTAGCAACCATCCGGTTACCAGCCAACCCGCTCCTGAGACACAGGACGCCCAATAGTGAATGCACCTATGTTTTGTAGGCATAACAAAGCAAAGTGAAAATATACCCCCTGTCACATGCTCACATACTACTGGGATCCGCAGGGCTGCAGTTACGGACATGTGACGACACACACACGCACACACACACACACACACACACACACACACACACACACACACACACACACACACACACACACACACACACACACACAGACCACATTCTAGTGTTGTGATGTCCTGGTGTGTGTCGTTGGGTTTTCAGGATGGCTGTTGCACACACAGGCATGTCCTCCCTTGTCCACAGCCTGGCCGCGCTGCTCCGAAACGATGGTAACACTCACACTCACACTTACCCTTATTTTGCATATCTAAACAATGTTTTTAACCATTGGACTACCGAAGTGGACAGGGCAGGTTAGTGCCCTGTCCTTTTATTAAGTCTGAGTTCCGTTATATATTCTTACCGGCCCCCTCTCCCCTCCACCTTCCCCTCTTCCCCTCCCCACCACCTCCCATCCCCTCTCCCCCTCCCCACCCTCCCTGCCCCCAGGGGGCGAGGTGCTGAGCGGCAGCAGCACCCTGACCCTTCAGGCGTCCACGCTGGCCCAGCTCACACTGCTGTTCGAGCAGTACCTGCTCTCCCGGCCCGGCGCCCCCCACGGCTTCCTGGCGCTGGCCTCCCACCCTGCCGACACACACTCCCTGCTGGAGCTGCAGTTCCTGTTTGACGTGCTGCAGAAGACCTTCTCGCTGAAGGTGTGTGTGGGGAGGGGGGGGGGGGGGGGGGGGGGGGGGAGAGGGGGAAGGAGGGAGGGAGGGAGAATGATGGATGGGGAAGAGGGAGAAAAAGAGAGGGAAGGATAAAGGGAGGGAGAAGAGGAGAGTGATTAAGGGATGGAGAGGGAGGAAAAGAGGAAGAGCGAAGGATGAAGGGAGTGAGGGAGAAGGGGAGGGAAGGATGGGGGAAGAGAGAAGGGTGAAGGAAGGGAGAGGAAAAAATACAGAGAAAAGGAGGATGGGGAGAGAAGGAAAGAGCCATATAGCTTGAGATGCACTCTATACACATTTCATTATTATAGAGTATTATTAGTATTACAATTTTAAACACGCATTTCTACAAGCATTTCTAGCAGTGGCGTTGTTTAGTGCATAATATAACGGTGTATTTAAATGGGGTTCATGGTGTTCAACGTTGTATTCTGATTTCCCAGCTGATAGAGGTGCCCGGGTCGAGGACTCAGTCTGCAGTGAAGATCTTCCCTTTCAAGTCCCTCAAGATCCTGGAGGTAAATATCTACCTCGCTTTAAGAATCTGCACCTCCACTTGATCAAAGAATACGTTCAGAACAATGGAATCAATTATACTTCCTTTTCATCTTCTTCTCCTATTTCTTCTTCTTCTTCTTCTTCTTCTTCTTCTTCTTCTTATTCTTCTTCTTCTTTCTCTCTCTCCTCCAGTTGAAGCGTATCCCTCCTCACCGTCTGGAGGGTCTGAGAGGAGTGTACTCACAGCTGGAGGTCTTCAAGTGCTCCAGAAGCCTCACCTCCCTGGAGGTACCACACGTGTGGGGGTGTGTGTGTGTGTATGTGTGTGTGTGTGTGTGTGTGTGTATAATAATAAGTGTGTGTGTGTGTGTGTGTGTGTGTGTGTGTGTGTGTCTTTGTGTAGGAGCTGCTGTCACTGTGTGGAGGGGACCTGAGTTCTGCACTCCCCTGGCTAGACCTCCACACTCTCAACTTCAGCTACAACTCTATCACCTGCCTCGACGCCTCGCTGGTCAGACACTCACACTCACACACACACACACACACACACACACACACACACACACACACACACACACACACACACACACACACACACACACACATACGCACGCATTAATACACACACACACACAGGCATGCATTAAAACACAAGCATGCATTTATACACACACACGCAGGCATTAATACACACACATGCACGCATTAATACACACAGGCGGACGCTCACACAGTGGTGATAAGTGTAATGTGTGTTTTCCTCAGAGTCTTCTGAATGTGCTGAGGTCTATGGATCTGAGTCACAACAAGATCCAGGACTGTGCTGAGTTCCTCAAGGTATCTCTCTCTCTCTCTCTCTCTCTCTCTCGCTCTCTCCATATTCGCTCTCTCCATATTCGCTCTCACCATATTCTCACTCTCTCTCTCTCTCTCCATATTCTCTCTCTCTCTCCATATTTACTCTCTCCATATTCTCACCCTCTCTCTCTCTCCATATTCTCTCTCTGTGCACTCTCCTTATCTGGGTCCTTCGCCACCTGTTTCTCTCGCTCTCACTCACAGCATCTTCTCTCTCTCGCTCTCACAATTCCTGCTTTGTATTTTTTCTCTTTATATCTCTCTTTGTTTACAGATGCAAAGGTCTTCGTTGATAGGAAAAGAATACATTTACATTGTCAAAGCACAACATTTTCCTCTCTCTTTCTCTCACGCTCTCTTTCTCAAGGTCAATTTAAAGAGCTTCATTGGCATGGAAAACATACATTTACATACATACAAACATTTTCAAATTATCTTACACTTATATTTAAATAAGATAACTTAAAATATGTCTTGCTCACTCTCTCTCTCTCTCCCACCCCCTTTCACACATGCAGCCCTCGCCGATAATATAATTAATGTTTGAAAGGGACTTTTCTCTCTCTCTTTCTCTTTCTCTCTTTTTGTCCCTCCCCCTCTTTCTCTTTCTCTCTATCTCTCCCTCTCTTTCTCTTTCTCTTTCTCATTCTATGTCTCACCCTCTTTTTCTCTTTCTCTCTCTTTGTCTCTCCCTCTTTCTCTTTCTCTCTCTCTTTCTGCCTCTCCCTCTCTTTCTCTTTCTCTCAATTTGTTTCTCCCTCTTTTTCTCTTTCTCTCTGTGGCTCCTTCTATTTCTCTTCTATTTCTATGTCTCTGTCTGTGTGTGTGTGTGAGAGATTCATCAAGATCAGATATCCTCTATTTTTGGTAAGATATAAGTGTGACTGACTTTGAGGTTTTGTAGTTTCTTTCCAATGTTTCTTTGTGGTATTTAATTTTTATTAATTGGTAACTTGGCGGGGCTGAACTGTCGGAGGGTTGTCCTGAAGCACTGACAGTCCTGGGCAGAGCTTCTGTATCGGCTGGCTGATGGACTTAAGGGTTAATCATGGTCCCACGTTCACGCAACGCAAGGGGGTTACGGACCCCTTACGTCCTTGCGTACCGTCCTTGCATCCACCGCAAGGGCCTGACCAAGCACCTCACAAAAATCGTTACCTTCCGTTGAGGCAACGCAGCCGCAAGGGCTGTGATTGGTCCACTCACTAAAACCTGACGCAGAACTATAAAGGTTCACGACTGCGTCGAACCGTCTGCGTGGTCATTGCGTTGCGTGAACGTGGGACCATAATCAGCCCTTTAACCTGGCTTACCTTGTCAGACTCTCTCCCATTCTCTCCTTGTCTATCTATGTATCTCTTATCTTTTGTCTGTCTGTCTGTCTGTCTTTTTGTCTGTCGTTCTGTCTGTCTGCGTGTCTCTATGTCTCTCAGCCTCTCAGTGAGTTGGAGTATTTGAACCTGGGCTACAACAACCTGCAGAGGGCGCCATCGCTTGCCCCTAGCGCTCGGGCCAAGCTGCACACACTCATCCTCCGCAACAACGAGCTGGAGACCATCAATGGTAACACACATATGTACACATACACACACACTTAAACACACGCATACGTTTATAATCACATATTCATTTATATGTGCGCACACAAACACACACTATGAAGGTAAACATGTTGCAGAATCAAAATATCCGCACACCCTTGTTCTTAATGTGGAGTCATGATAAATATTCACAACGGTTTTGATTGATATTTACATAAATACAATGAGAGCTGCAGAATTGTAATCCAACATTTACTGTGTGTGTGTGTGTGTGTGTGTGTTCCAGGTGTAGAACAGTTGTCGTCGCTGCAACATGTGGACCTTGCCTACAACCTGCTGCTAGAACATTCTCAGCTCGCTCCTCTGGCACTGCTGCATGTTCTCCACACGGTAACACACACACACACACACACACACACACACACACACACACACACACACACACACACACACACACACACACACACACACACACACGTGTGCTTCTGCGTTTAATACACACAAAAAC
The DNA here is from genome assembly GCF_949987615.1 of Pollachius pollachius. NCBI lineage: Eukaryota > Metazoa > Chordata > Actinopteri > Gadiformes > Gadidae > Pollachius > Pollachius pollachius. Next base: position 24,601,474 of record NC_136937.1, on the reverse strand, counting down.
AGTGTGTGACCCTAACGTGCTCCTCCTCCTCCTCCCCCAGCTCATCCTGGATGGGAACCCTCTGTTCTTCCAGAGGAACCACCGCACTGCAACCGTCCGTCACCTCTCCCCCCGGGCGGCCCACCTCAGGGTCAGTAGACCTCCTACACCCTGACACCCACCCTACACCCTCACATCCACCCCTAGACCCTCATAAACACCCTACACCCTCACATCCACCCTACACCCTCACATCCACCCTACACCCTCACATCCACCCTACACCCTCACATCCACCCTACACCCTCACATCCACCCTACACCCTCACACCCACCCTACTCCCTCACATCCACCCTACACCCTCACATCCACCCCTACACCCTCACATCCACCCTACACCCTCACATCCACCCTACACCTCACATCCACCCCTAGACCCTCATAAACACCCTACACCCTCACATCCACCCTACACCCTCACATCCACCCTACACCCTCACATCCACCCTACACCCTCACATCCACCCTACACCCTCACACCCACCCCTACACCCACCCCTACACCCTCACATCCACCCTAAACCCTCACACCCACCCCTACAGCCTCACATCCACCCTACACCCTCACACCCACCCCTACACCCTCACATCCACCCTACACCCTCACATCCACCCTACTCCCTCACATCCACCCTACACCCTCACATCCACCCTACACCCTCACATCCACCCTACACCCTCACACCCACCCTACACCCTCACACCCACCCCTACACCCACCCCTACAGCCTCACATCCACCCTACAGCATCACATCCACCCTTCACCCTCACATCCACCCCTACAGCCTCACATCCACCCTAAAGCCTCACATCCACCCCTACAGCCTCACATCCACCCCTACAGCCTCACATCCACCCTACAGCCTCACATCCACCCTACAGCCTCACATCCACCCCTAAAGCCTCACATCCACCCTACAGACTCACATCCACCCTACACCCTCACATCCACCCTACAGCCTCACATCTACCCTACACCCTCAAAGCCACTGTGTTTTGGTTTCAGCTCAAGCTGGACGGCTGCACGTTGACCTCATCAGAGCTGTCTGTAAGTCAATCATTTTCAAAGTACTTAGCATTAGACATTGTTTTGTAGAAATACTGCTACAACAATAACAAAAACAATGTATTTGTGAAACAACTTGTACAACAATTTTATTAATACAGTTCATTTTGATGAGTCAGTCAACAGCCAATCACGTTTCACTGTCTGACACTTCCCCTAAGGTCCTGCCCAAACCGGGGCAGCTCATTGGCCATTCCCAGGCCCCGCCCCCAGTTGCCAGGGAAACGGAGCGTGGTGCAGAGGAAGGGTCCAGTGGCGCGGGGGAGCTGAGCGACAGTATGTCCGTGGGCGAGGTGGCGGTGACGCGGGTCCGCAGGAAGAAGGCCAGGGTACGCTTCCTGCCTGAACAACGGAGAGTTATTGTAGAGGCCTTGGCCGGGCAGCAATAGATTTCCAAATATGGGCACGGCCTTTCAATGTTAAAATAACGTCCAGCCAATGAGAGTTACGCTCTTGCTCTCTTCACTCCGGTTGAATCCGGTTTGAAGTAGAGGTAAAAAATAATATTCCAATGTCAGAAAAGCCTTCGGTGGAGAATTTTTGTCATCTTTTAACAATGTTACTCAGTCCAATTAAGATAAAACAGTTTGGGTTGCTATAGTTTCCTTGGGGCGCCGCCATTGTTTATTTTACTTGGCAGACTGTGGCGCTCCTTGTTGGTCCCGAACAAATGACCCCCTCCCACCCAGGCCCTGATTGGTCATATCATGAGGCTTTGAACGGGATGGGGCCAACCTGACCAGAGAAACAGGATGGGCACCAGGGGCAGTATTACAGAAACTTCCTAATTCAAAAATCCTATCATATCTGTTTGGTAACTATGGTAACAAGGGTTAGGAAAAAAGTCATAACAGAACGGCCAATCCTAAAGCCAGGGTTCTTATCTTAACTCCAGATAGGAAATGTGTATTACAGAAATATCTTAAATTACCAAATATCAAATAAACTGTCCTAACTTTAGGATGACCCATCAGCTCTCCTTACTCTCATTTACTGTTACAAATTAGCGAGATGGCAGCTCTTTTATTACATGTAGCGCAGCAAAATTGTAGACGTAGGCCTAATGGTGATCGACGAAATATGTTTGTTGAAAGGCTTAATCCGTAATCCGACTCCGTAACTACGGAGACCCCTCGAGCATTCGAAGTTCTCTGTCGGGATGTCAGATATGCAATGCAATTCGCCGACCGATCGATCTTATATGTTGACTACAAACCATAGTGTTGTAAATAAAATTCCAAAGCTTTTCAAAACTTATTTGGTGTTTTATTGGTCCTTAATGTGCAAAGTAAACAATGTACAAAGTAAATAAGGTGCAAAGTCAAACCGGAGAAGTCATTCCGGAAATGACTTTGTTAGAGGACCAATCACAGTGCTTGCCGTCTCCGTTGCGTCGACGGATAGTTAAAAAATATTGGATGCGCACGTAAGCTTCATCTGTTGCTAGGTAACAGACATAAAAGCTGAATTATTTTATGTCGATTCTAGATTGCCTACTTAAGATATCTTAACCTGAGATAAGATAGGATTCCTAAATTAAGATAGGATATGTTTCTGTAATACCAAATTGAGAAAAATCCTATCTTACACTTCTCCTATCTTAACTTACGACTTAAGATAGGTAGTTTCTGTAATACGGGCCCAGGCTCCGTGCAGGCTAGTGTCCCTCTCCTTCACTGTCTCCCCTCCTCCTGCAGGCCAAGGTGAAGGTGAGGAGGGCCAGCATCTCTGAACCTAGCGACACAGATCACCAGCCCAGACCACGGACCTCCTCTCAAGGTAGGGGTGTGTGCGCGTCACCAGAAAACCCATATCTTTCAAAGTAAAAGTCCTCTCCTCGCAGTAAACATCGTGCTACCTCACCAGAAGGATGTATAAAAACCTTTCAAAGTAAAATTCCCCTCTCCTTCCGGTAGAGAAATATAGATAGATTTCAAAGTAAATGTCCAATCTCCTTCCGGTAGAAATATATACATACAGTACATTTCAAAGTAAAATTCCCCTCTCCTTCCGGTAGAGAAATATACATAGATTTCAAAGTAAATGTCCAATCTCCTTCCGGTAGACATATATACATACAGTACATTTCAAAGTAAAAGTCCTCTTTCCTCCCGGTAGACATCGTGCTCCCCCACCAGAAGGACATAGAGCGGATGGACAGCTTCCGGGAGCAGCTGGGGGAGGACTGGCTGCGCTACCAGCATCACCTTGAGGTGGCACCACCTACCACCTCCACTCCCCTCACCGCCAGCAGCAATGGCTTAGACCTCCCCCCAGACCGGGCACCAGAGCTCCCGGAGGTCCTGGAGGTCCCACCCCCGCCAGCCCCCTGCTCCCAGCCCAGGGAGGGGGCCTGGGCTGGGAGAGTGGAGCAGGAGACTGAGGAGTCCACCCTGCGGTGGAGCTGTCAGAGCCCGGGAGAGACCCAGTCCACCCTGGAGGGAGAGGACGGGTCCGGGCCCATGAAGAAGAGCGGGGACACCAGAGAAGAAGAGGAGGAGGAGGAGGAGGAGGAGGAGGACCTGGGAGGTAAAGTGGCGTTTCATTGGAGTACATTCTTCTTAATGTGTATTTTAATGTTCATCTAAATGTATCTAATCATCTTTAATCCTATCCTTTATTTACATATATTTTACTTCACGTAACTTATAGCGTATAATACGGAAGCCTACCATCCACACACTCCGTGGCCTTATACTACATGTGTCTGGGAAGCCTACCATCCACACACTCGTTGTGTCATAAAAGCTCTACCCGACAGAGCTCCTCTCATTCTTCATCATATCTGTGTTTGGAATGGGTGTGGTTATTCACCTGATAGAGGTTGGATTATGCTAATGTCCCTGGTCTCGATGTCAAGGCCAGGGATATTCAAAATGGCCTGTTCTATCAAACCGGATTTTGCTCCAATGCAAGTTGATGACACTCATATTCCGTGGCACACACACAGATCCCCGTATCAAAGACCCAGTCGACCACGGGCGCTTATCTCAAAATCTGTGGTGGCCTCACAGAATCACTTAAATTGTCTGTGATATGCCAACGGTATTTGCTCCAATGCAAGTTGATGACACTCATATTCCGTGGCACACACACATGGGTCCCCGTCTCAACGACCGAGTCAATCTGGTCTCACAGGGATCCGTGAAATGACCATATAGAATTAAATTCATATTGACGGTATGGCACTATATCCCTGTTCTCGCCCATGCACCCATCTTGAATTTAATAGACCATTTTCGTTGCTTCGAGGAGGTCTGGTGGTCTCCGTATATAATAAATAAATCTTTATATAACAAAATAAATAAATATCTATAAATACGTATGTGTATTTATATATATATAAATATATACATATATATATATCCACATACATATTTATCCATAGGCCTATATATTTATTTATTTTGTTGCTTCGAGGAGGTCTGGTGGTCTCCGTATATAATAAATAAATAAATATATATAAATAAATAGGTATGTATATACCTATTTACATACATACATATTTATATATATTTATTTATTATATACGCAGACCACCAGACCTCCTCGAAGCAACAAAAGTGGTATATTAAATTCAAGAAGGGCCGGCGAGAATAGGGATATAGTGCCATACCGTCAATATGAATTTCATTCATTTCCGAGAGGATGGTCAATGGTCAGATACAGATCTCGTTATAACAATAATTTGTATCGATGTAACGAGAAAGGATGTAATGATAACGCCAAGAAAATAAAGGCTACATGGTTATAATAATTTAAATAGAATTAACCTATAAAGCGTATAACAGACAACGAGACAATCTAGATGTGGGCCAGCAGAGGCTGCATTTTAACCAAATTTGGCCTATAACCTTATACATATAATAGTCTAACTCTATATTTCAAATGTATGATATGCTGTAGGCCTACATATAGGCTAGTTTTTTATATTATAAATATTTAAATATTGTCATACCACATTCCCCATAGAAAAAGCACACCGTGTTACTTGGTGTTACAACCCTCTTCGTTGATTGGATTGGTGGAAGTGGATTGTCAATGGTCAGATACAGATCTTGTTATAACGATAATAGCTACATGGTCTACTTATAATATTATAACTAAACAATTGTATATTCATTTATATATAATATATATTTTAATATTTCATTTCAATATTAAACCAATGCATTTAAATCGGGAGATTATTTTCGACTTCAGAAGGGGGGGGCGGGCTGCGCAGGATTCGTCAAACCAACAATCCAATTTATCAGATTGTTGAGCAGCCCCCTCAAAAACTGAAACTAACCACATTCCTTAAACCCAGTCTCACACCAGATTGTAGTAAATCTGCCCACAGCAGAAAACACATTACAATAACGGCTCTAAACATGTGACACGCCTGCGTTTTTTTGGCCTATTCTTTTCAACGGGCATGCGTCCATGTCACGTGACTATCATGGTTGCTATGGTGGTTGCCATCGACCCCCCCCCCCCCCCCCATATCTTTCAATTTTTCACAGTTTAGACTTGTAATTAATAAGTTACTTTTGAAATCAACTTGACAAATTTTTTTAATCACTGTCTGGTAGCTAGTTACGTCACTCTGAGAGATGCGCACGGACATATTTGGTAGTGACACAGCCTATAACCTATTTGTAAAAGAAAAACATCAAGCTCATTGATTGAACAAGGCAGGGTTATTTGAAATAATTCATTACGATATCATGTGTGAGAGGTCATTCCTCCCCCTGAGTGTGTATTGACTATTTCTGGTGATTGAATTGCTCATTGCAAGCTTCCTTTTCATGTCTAGTGTACCCTACTGTCCACAAGCACCCCCCCTCCCCATATGGATATGTAGAATTGTTGCCATGCCCCAGTGGTGGTGGTGTCATATCTATGAAAGAGGGCATTCCAAATATACTACAATGATCAATTAGGAGGCCGAAGCCCTAAAGGAAGTGATGCAATAGGTAACTTCTGAGTTAAGGACAGTAACAAGTAAGCTATAGACCTGGGGGCTCTTTTATATCAACGAGGGTCTCAAAGGACGCATACGATCATCAACTTAGGGATTCCAGCCCTACAAGAAATTACTCAGCAAGTGATTCATCTCGTTGCACCTCACCCAGCGGCTCGCTTGCAAGATTTTGGCCTGAAGTTCTTCCCAGACCTACACCCTAGCCATCTATGATCATATCTGAGAATCAGGCCTCTCTTTAATAATGACAAAAAGTTATGAGAGAAATTCAAATTAACTTTTTGTTATCTCATAAGGGGCGTGGTGCCGACTCATTTTGACCTTTTGACCCCAGACTACAAAATCTTGTCCACAGGCCAGCTGTATCTACACCCCTTAAGGCACATATTTACACCTCCATCCCACCAAAAATGGGGACCAGAACCTTACCTTTCTTATGCACATTTACCTTACTGTTGGAGGTCACGCCCCTTTTCCTGCCTTTTTAAGATAGCTAGAGATGCCAAAATGTATACGCACATTTTCCGGGGTCCTGAGAACGACATATCCGAGATTTGGATTTCTAGCCCTTAGAGAAAAAAAGTTTTCCAAAATTTAAGTTTTTTGGACAAAGCCTCTCAGTGTTGCCTGCAAGACCTAGTGGATCAGAATGTGGTTGAAAGACAGTTTTTGAGCTAGGAAGGTCCAACCGCCCTGAAACTTCACTACCTTATTCTAGGGCATAACTGGGATCCCCACACCGAAAGTTGGCCCTCTCTGACCCCGAGGGCAGGGAGGGGTGCGGGGGGGGGGGTTCGGAGGTTTTGGGTTAGGGTTAGGGTTAGGCAGGGCTGGACTGGGACAAAAATTCAGCCCTGGCATGAACTATGAACTCAAGGGCTAAAATTGACAGCTGTAGCAATCAATCAATCAATCAATCAATCTTTATTCATTATAGTGTCAAATCACAACAGAAGTTATATCATGACTAGGGGTGGGATGAGACTAACGGGAAGAACCCTCATGCTACCCTTTCAGTTTTTAGTCTGTGACTGTGAAAATCTTTTGGTGTAAGCCCAGCATTAGTTAAAACCAGACTCGGACAATAATAACAAAATATCCTGACGAATAATCTAAATGGAAACATATTACAGACAGTAGCAGCATTAGAGCTGAAACTCATTTGTTTTAACGGTGACTCGGTTATATGAAACCATTAATAGAGAATTTAATTTTTTATTTTTATCTATAGCTGTGAGAAAAAGTCGAAGACATCAATTACAGGTCTGAATAGATATGCATTCTCATATACGTGTATGTGCACATGTACAGTGGGGCAAAAAAGTATTTAGTCAGCCTCCAATTGTGCAAGTTCTCCCACTTAAAAAGATGAGAAAGGCCTGTAATTTTCATCATAGGTATACCTCAGCTATGAGAGACAAAATGAAAAAAAAAATCTAGAAAATCACATTGTCTGATTTTTAAAGAATTTATTTGCAAATTATGGTGGAAAATAAGTATTTGGTCAATAACAAAAGGTCATCTCAATACTTTGTTACATGCCCTTTGTTGGCAATGACAGAGGTCAAACGTTTTCTGTAAGTCTTTACAAGGTTTTCACACACTGCTGCTGGTATTTTGGCCCATTCCTCCATGCAGATCTCCTCTAGAGCAGTGATGTTTTTGGGCCTTCGCTGGGCAACACAGACTTTCAACTCCCTCCAAAGATTTTCTATGGGGTTGAGATCTGGAGACTGGCTAGGCCACTCCAGGACCTTGAAATGCTTCTTACGAAGCCACTCCTTAGTTGCCCGGGCGGTGTGTTTGGGGTCATTGTCATGCTGAAAGACCCAGCCACGTTTCATCTTCAGTGCCCTTGCTGATGGAAGATGGTTTTCACTCAAAATCTCACGATACATGGCCCCATTCATTCTTTCCTTCACACGGATCAGACGTCCTGGTCCCTTGGCAGAAAAACAGCCCCAAAGCATGTTTCCACCCCCATGCTTCACTGTAGGTATGGTGTTCTTTGGATGCAACTCAGCACTCTTTCTCCTCCAAACACGACGAGTTGAGTTTTTACCAAAAAGTTCTATTTTGGTTTCATCTGACCATATGACATTCTCCCAATCCTGTTCTGGATCATCCAAATGCTCTCTAGCAAACTTCAAACGGGCCCGGACATGCACTGGCTTTAGCAGGGGGACACGTCTGGCACTGCAGGATTTGAGTCCCTGGCGGCGTAGTGTGTTAGTGATGGTAGCCTTTGTTACTTTGGTCCCAGCTCTCTGGAGGTCATTCACTAGGTTCCCCCCGTGTGGTTCTGGGATTTTTGTTCACCGTTCTTGTGATCATTTTGACCCCAAAGGTGAGATCTTGCGTGGCGCCCCAGATCGAGGGAGATTATCAGTGGTCTTGTATGCATTCCATTTCCTAATAATTGCTCCCACAGTTGATTTCTTCACACCAAGCTGCTTACCTATTGCAGATTCAGACTTCCCAGCCTGGTGCAGGTCTACAATTGTGTTTCTGGTGTCCTTTGACAGCTCTTTGGTCTTGGTCATAGTGGAGTTTGGAGTGTGACTGTTTGAGGTTGTGGACAGGTGTCTTTTATACTAATAAGGAGTTCAAACAGGTGCCATTAATACAGGTAACAAGTGGAGTACAGAGGAGCCTCTTAAAGAAGAAGTTACAGGTCTGTGACAGCCAGAAATCTTGCTGGTTTGTAGGTGGCCAAATACTTATTTTCCACCATCATTTGCAAATAAATTCTTAAAAAATCAGACAATGTGATTTTCTGGATTATTTTTTTTTTTCATAGCTGAGGTTTACCTATGATGAAAATTACAGGCCTCTCTCGTCTTTTTAAGTGGGAGAACTTGCACAATTGGTGGCTGACTAAATACTTTTTTGCCCCACTGTATATATAAATACACATACATATTTATAGATATTTATTTATTTTGTTATATATAGATGTTTATTTATTTAATTATTATATACAAAGACCACCTCCTCGAAGCAACGAAAATGGTCTATTAAATTCAAGATGGGTGCATGGGCGAGAACAGGGATATAGTGCCATACCGTCAATATAAATTTCATTCTATATGGTCATTTCACAGATCCCTGTGAGACCAGGTTGACTCGGTCGTTGAGACAGGGATCTGTGTGTTTGTGCCACGGAATATGAGTGTCATTAACTTGCATTGGAGCAAATTCCGTTGGCATATCACAGACAATTTAAGTGATTCCGTGAGGCCACCAAGGATTTTGAGTTAAGCGCCCATGGTCGACTCGGTCGTTGATATGGGGATCTGTGTGTGTGCCACGGAATATGAGAGTCATTCACTTGCATTGGAGCAAATTCCATTGGTATATCAAAGGCAATTTAAGTGATTCCGTGAGGCCACCAGAGATTTTGAGTTAAGCACCTGTGGTCGACTCGTTTATTGAAACAGGGATCTGTGTGTGTGCCACGGAATATGAGTGTCATCAACTTGCATTGGAGCAAAATCCGCAGCCATATCATGGAAATTGGCGTGTTTCCGTGAGGATTCCACAGATTTTGAGTTAAGCGTCCGTGGTCATTTCACGGATTCCTGTGAGACCAGGTTGGTATGAAATGTCCTCTCTTACATCAGAAAACAGCAGAGGGTGGTGGTTCCCCTTTAAGTTATCCTGACTTATTGTTACTTTTCTTAACCAAACAAATCTTAATGTATTTTGATGTATTTTAACTGAATTTAACATATTTTAACTTGACTTATCTTAACCTAAGGTATCTTAACTTGACTTATCTTGATTTAAGGTATCTTTACTAAAGCTTACTTATTTAAGGGCCCAGACACACTGACCTGACCGCTGAGGTTATTTAATGGTGGTGCACACCCGCGGCCCCCTTGACGTCCATCTGATGGTCGGGGTCGTCTTGGGTTCCTCCCCTTCCTGTTTCCCAGTCCTAACTGGATTAAGCCAGTTAAAGGCGTTCATGTACCATAGTTTTATTAGCCAAATTGCATAAATGCCAAGAAGGAGAAGCATATGATTAGGAAGGAAAATTAAATTTTTATGTCTACCAAGTGATTTTCCATCAGGTGTTCCACCCATTCCGGCTTTACTTAACTCAATTGAACGTATCTTATCCTAACTTAACCTATCTAAAATGTACTTATCCTAATTTAACTCAATTTAACGTTTCTTAAATTAACTTAATTCAACTTATAGGTCCCATGGCATGCTACTTTATGGATGCTTATACATAGGTGTTAGTGGGCCCTTAATACAGTATTTGAAGACATTCAAGAAATTCAGCCTTGGTGCAGAATTACAGCCACTACGAGCCAGTCCCACAATAAGCTTTCCACAAACGTGCCGTTTTTTAGAGGCGGGTCAAGGTGGAGCGTGGGGGTGTGGCCCTGAGCAGCTTGCTGCCACCATGCGCTAGTGTTTACAGTGGATGTATCGCAATGGCTCGGATTCATAATATCATCTGGAGGAGCACACAGCTTTTGGCCGTGGTCTTGAAACATTCTAGAGAGGACGACATCGGGAGAACCCGACGCAGTCTAGTCTTTTGACCAAATGGGAGCTTTACGCAAACCTTACCTTATGTTGCTTGTTATGAGCCATAACACTAACAGCAGAACGTTTATCCAAATAACAAAGAAGTGTACAACACTTGCGTTTCAGCGTGTGTATTCACACACACACACACACACACACACACATGTGGCGCTCACACGGCTACTGCCTGTTGCCCGCTGCCGCGAGGCACCACCACCACATAGCACCATCGCTGCGGGGCCGAGGCACAGCGCTGAGGCAGCGGGCAGCGCCGAGGTGGTGGTCCCATGGCATGAAAGTCTTGAAATCTCACTTTATGAGGTTTTCTAACATTAACATAAAACTTGCGTTCGGTGTAAAGCGAGCACTTTGAAAAAATAGAAGCTCAGGTGCGCTGATTTGGAATGTGGCCCCATATGTTGTCATAAGGGGCCAAGCTACCTCCCCTTTCTCTGCCTTGCCCGACAATGAGACACGACCGTGCGAGCGCCACGTGTGTGTGGGATAACACACACTGTAACGCAAGTGTTGTACACTCTGCTGTTGGTGTTATGGTGCATAACACGTTGGTTCTCACGTCTCTGGTATTTCCACAACGATACTGTAGTGGGGGTTATCTCAGCCATGGTTGAGAAGGAATTGGGGGAAAGGAACTTTGGCTTTGACTCCCTGGAGTACATGAACTGCGACATGGAGGAGAAAGGGATTGTTGCCCGCGATTGTCTCCCGCCGGAGCCCTGCTGCCCGCTGCCCGCTGCCGTGAGGCACCACCGCTGCAAAGCACCGCCGGGCAGCGGAGCTCCAGTGAGAGACAATCGCGGGCAACAATCTCAATTACAATTACAATTAGGGCATTTGACACTTTTATCCAAAGCGACTTACATCGGTTAATACACACATTGACACACCTACAGCAGAGTCAACCATGCAAGGCGACAGCCAGCTCGTCAGGAGCAGTTAGGGTTAAGTGTCTTGCTCAGGGACACATCAACACTCAGCTAGGAGGAGCTGGGGATTGAACTAGCAACCTTTCGGTTACAAGACAACTGCTCTACCTCCTGAGCTAAGCCGACCCAATCTCTTTCTCCTCCAGTTCGTGGTTCAGTCTACTTCAGATGGATGTGGAAGTGGTAGAACCTGGGACGTCGGACGCAATCATTTGAGATTCATAATATCGTCTGGAGGCACACACAGCTTTTGGCCGTGATAATATATATTATATGATATGGATATCTATTTATAATAGGATATTATTGAGATATAGAGCTCCAGGACTCCCGCCGGAGCACCCAGGGTTTTCTAGAATATTTACAGAACACGGCCAATGGTGTGTGCGCCTCGCCATTGCGATACATCCACTGTAAACAGAGTGCATGGTACCTCGGCCGCAAGCTGCTCAAGGCCACACCCCCACCCTCCTCCGTATAATGTTTGACCCGCCTCTCTCCTCCTCATTTGAATTAGAGCTACAGACACCGAAACAGCGTGTTTGGGGAAAGCTCAATGTGCGACTGGCTAGTAGTGGCTGTAATTCTGCACCACGGCTGAATTTCGGGAACGACTTCAAATACTGTGTTAGGGGCCCACTAATATCTATATTAAAGCATACATAAAGTAGCATGCCATGGGACCTTTAAAATATCTTATCTTAACTCAACGTATCTTATCTTAATTCAATGTATCTCAACTTAAATTAACTTATCCTAATTCAACGTATTTTATCTGAATTTAAGGTATCTTAACTCACTGACTCTAGTGCTCATTGTCTCTCTCCCAGTGGACCTGTGTCCCCCCCTGCTGGTGGGAGTGCTGTCCAGCGGTGATGAGGAGCAGGAGGAGGAAGAAGAGGAGGAGGAGGAGGAGGAGGAGGAGAGCAGTAGGAGCAGGAGCCAGGGGAAGGAGGTGTTCCTGAGGGTGAAGCAGTCCCTCATGGTGGAGGTCGAGGTGCAGCGGGGCATGGAGCTCCGTCGGCTGGACCTGGACTCCCTGAGCAGACTGGAGGTCACACAGAACTCCTGGAGGAGGGAGGTGAGGAGGAGGAGGAGGAGGAGGAGAGGAGGAAGAGGAGAGGGGGGTGAAAGATCACACAGAACTCCTGGAGGAGGGAGGTGAGGAGGAGAGGGAGGGGGAGGAGAGGAGGAAGAGGAGAGGGGGGTGAAAGATCACACAGAACTCCTGGAGGAGGGAGGTGAGGAGGAGGAGAGGGAGGGGGAAAGGTCACACAGAACTCATGGAGGAGGAAGAGGAAGAGGGGGGGGTGAAAGGTCACACAGAACTCATGGAGGAGGGAGGTGAGTGAGGAGGAGGAGGAGAGGGGGGTGAAAGACCACACAGAACTCATGGAGGAGGGAGGTGAGGAGGAGGAGGGGGGTGAAAGGTCACATAGAACTCCTGGAGGTGAGGAGGAGAGGGGGGGTGAAAGGTCACACAGAACTCCTGGAAGAGGGAGGTGATGAGGATGATGAGGTGGAAGAGGAGGAGAGGGGGAGGAGGAGGGAGGGAGGGAAGAGGAGGGATGGTGAGGTGAGGAGGAGGAGGAGGGGGGGGCAATTCAAGTAGGTGTATAATCTATCTGTCTCTCGGTCTCTCTCTCTCACTCTCTCAGGGTCAGGTAGAGTCTCTTCCTGGTGTGGTTCTTCACTTCAGTGTGATCGGCCGAGAGAGGAGGCGGAGCTACGTCCTATTGGACGACAACCCACAGCACGCTATACAGGTTGGCACACACGCAGATGCACACTACATTGATGTGTACAATAGGGGTAGGAAAAATAATTGATTCTTCGATGCGTCGTGATTCTCTCTAGAACGATTCCGTCTCGATGCAGATAAATTAATAACCTTTTTTTTTATTTGTTCGCCTTCTGCAACTTTTTGTTCGCCATAGAGGGATAATTTTAGTAATTTTAAAATTATTTAATTTATCTTCAGTGTGTATTGGCCAATCTGATTTGTCTTGACACAATTGCGAATCAGCCTACGCATAGCATGCACGCGAACTCACAGCCAGACACAATTACTCCTTCTAATTCAAGAGCAGCTTTTTCTTTAATGGCATAGAAAAGAAAGATTAGAAAGAAAAGAAAACTGAAACCTATTTTTTACATACTTCCATAGTGTTGTAATGCAAGCTGCATTCTTCATAGAAAGTCATATTTGTGACAAAAGCTTTTTCTCTAATAAAATATTACATAAGTTAATTCATTTGTTGATGTCTTTAATGATCACAAAAGTAGGAAGTGATTAGCAAACTGTGAGTAGCAAACTCAGTTGCATATATATATTTTTATATATATATAAAATCACGCATGGAAATGTACATAAAAAAAATTGTTGCATCGAGATGCATCGATAATCGTTTTAGAATTGAATCGTTGACCTCATAATCAGAATCGAATCGTGAGTTGCCAAGAGATTCCCACCCCTAGTGTACAATCACACACATAAACACACGCACACACGTCAAATGCTCCTTAAAAACAATCTAAAAATACCTCCCTGCATGTCTCTTTTGGGCAACAGCCTATCGTACAGCTAGCCTGCTCCTACAAGACTCTCGTACTTCATTTCATTTGCACAGAGTCTGGACTTACTCAATTGACAAACGTTAACTCACTTGAAGGCGGGTGTCTGTTGAAGTTTAAAACTATTGGATCTGCACAGTGCCACTCTGGATCTGGATGGAGAAAACCCACTAACATACCGCAGACCCAGACGTAGTACTGAAGGGAAATTCAAATTGAGCGGGCGGGCGGAGCCAGGCTATAGTACAGCGACAGGCCCACTCAAACGTTGTCACTTCCTGTCTCCCATCCTCAGATACTGTCTGACATTCTGTGTGGTGTGGTTGAGCTGAACCGTCAGCGTGATGTGGTCATGGCGGTGGGCCGTCCGAGCGGCGCCCGGTGGCTGCAGTGTCTCCGCTGCTGTTCAGAGTTCACCCTGCAGGGGGCCGTGGCCGAGGCCCTGAGGGAGAGGCCAGATGAGGAGGAGGGCAGGGGTGAGACACTTTAACACATCCCCTGTGTGTGTGTGTGTGTGTCCAGGCTGGAGTGAGTGTGTGTGTTTGTGTGTGTGTGTGTGTGTGTGTGTGTGTGTATCCAGGCTTTTGTGTGGGTGTGTGTGTGTGTTTGTCCAGGCTTGTTTGTGTCTGTTTGTCAAGGCTTGTGTGTGTGTCAGTCTGGGCGGGGGGGTGGTAACAGTTTCCTTTGCAGGGTCATTTGGTCCGCCCAGACTTCCAGTCAGTGCATACAGAACAGAGATTTGCATTAACATTACAATTAAAATCAAGACACAATCACTGACCAGCAGCAGAAACGTCATTAAAACCATCAAACATCCCTATGAGCCGCCAGTCTTCTGGTTAGCCTGCCTCCAAACCCCTCCGTTCCCAGACCCCCATCCCCAGGTGGGCGGGTGGTAATCGCCGGCTGGGCTAGGTGGTGGTTATCTGCCTGCTCTTACACGACCGAGCAGACCTGCTGTCTGGCTGCGTCTCCGGCTCTCTAATCAGCCCACCTCCCCAGACCATACCCAGCTCTCCCGGGCGGCGTGCCCAGGAACGTGCCTCAGAGTCAGGCCTGAATGCCGGACCTGCTGCGGCACGCTCTGGAGCCCCTGCTGGGCCCCCCGGGGGGGCGGGGAGAGACCCGGGTCTGAGCAGCAAGCTTGTGTGCGGGTCTTTACGACTGCTCACTGCTCAACATCTCACTGTCTCATTATACGACTTTGTATTTACATTTACATTTTACATTTAGGGCATTTAGCAGACACTTTCATCCAAAGCAACTTACAACAAGTCCATTTTTCAGAAGAAGGTGAAGCAATAATATATCGCTGTCGGTACAGTAAGAATGTTCATAGAACCAAGTGATAAGCACTTACAATCGCTAGGTTAACTCATTCCCCGTATACAACAAAGATAGCTAGGATAAGATCCTACACAACTATAACTATAACTAAGTACCACATACAACGAGTGCGTAAATTAAGTGCCAGGACGTACAACATACAATAAGTAGGCGGGTGGGAGAGTGTGGCTATTGGCTATTGGTGACGCTTTTCTCTAACAAGACTTGATGTTTTGTCATTGAGTCCCAGGTAGGGGTCTTGGGGCATCTTGTCCCAGGATGCCTTCAGGTAGGACTGCAGAGATTCTGAACCTTGGTGCGGGGAACAAAGCAGCCTATCCCCAGGATGTGGCTCCGTCTTGTGTGGACACGTCCTCTCAGTGAAACATACCATGCACCACACGCCTATTCTGTTGGACCGCGATGTGCGAGGTCACTCCGAGGCCTTCTATGGAACAACGTACTGAACGAGGCTCCCGGTACGGTATCATTATACAAGCGTGATTTGAACGTGTACACGCATCTGATGAGTCAGTCACGTAGCCCGCGGCAACATTCTTTAGTGTTGGAAGGCTACCAGCAGTGTGAGAGAAGGTGAGGCCGGTGAAGGGTTGTTGAAACATGAGCTGGAGATTAGCCGTGATAGAGATTATACCCAGGACACACTCATACGTCTCTCTTCAAATCCCACCCCATGGACACATTTGGCACGTGCCGTTTTCACTTCATTTATCAAGAAGATTCAATCAGTTGTCGTCTGAAATGTCAAGGAGTCAGGGAGTGAGTGTTGAGATAGAAAGCAAAAATGTGGTGTTTCGTTTCATTAAAATCAATCAAATCGTCAGAACCACATTCACTTCCCTCTGACAAGATGTTGGGGTTGTGTCTCTTAAGGGGGGGCAGGTTCTAACTGACCCCAGTCCAATCCTGAAGACTGGAATCCAACACTCATTTATCCTGCGAGAATAAAATGAGAATAACCCATTTCAAGTGATACTTTAGGTTACCTTAGTAACCCTTTGGGCTGGATTTTCTTAAAACAGTTTGTCCCTGTCAGGGATCATCGAGTTTTTGTTCCAAAAATAATTGGTCTAATGGATTTTCATGTACCTACATGGGTGTTGCCAAGTTAAAAAATGGCCTCTGGTTAAAAATACAAAACACAATGTTACACAACATCAATTCATTGCTGTTGTGTGGTTCAATTCTTGAGAACTGTAGCATCCCAACCGATGAATGGTCCAGACTTAAACTGATGGTTTTCTTGTTTTATTGAAATCCTTCCTTAGTCCATCAATAAACCACCATAAGAGCTATAGGCAGAGCGCAAATACAATACATTAACTACCTAGCTAATGTAATGTATTAACTTAACAAAACATTTGGTACAATTACGTGGTATATGAACGCATGTGTGAAATGTCTTATTATAGTACAAAATCATTTCAAATAACATTAACATATGTTAACCGTATATCATTACATGAACACTGACCTTGTGCCTCTTCGGCGGGTGCTAAGTCAATTCAGTATTTAACCTTAACTATATCACTATCCTTCTTTCCCTGTTTACGTTTCTGTTGCGTTCTGTTCTTTTCCTTCGTTCGCGCTAGGAACTCACTCTCCATATGGCACGTCGTATCAAAATAAAAGTCCTTTCAACAAGGCAGAATATAAGTCCATATAAATTCACCAAAAAATAAAATAATAATTATAGCTTGTGACTACTCAATAGTGCCGTGTATTCTGTAGAACAAATGTAGAAATTGGGTCCTTTACAAAAACTGTTGAGCAATTCATACATTTCCCATTGAATAACTACAGATAACAAAATACTCAGATGAGATAATGTTAAGCAATGCGTGAGATATTTATTATAAGTTATTAAAGGGTAACTTTTGATGAAAGATATCAAATAGATCTTTGTTTTTGAACAGAAAACAGCACGGTGTGTCCAGAGTGTGGCGGCGATCATGTGGTCGATCTGGCCGTCCAATCAGCTCCCTCCAGCAGCACACCAATCAAACACGCCAGAGACCGGGAGAGCCCTGCCCATGTCAGCTCGTCTCTAGTAAGTCACAAACCTGTCATTCTAACATTATTTAAAAGAGAAAGGTAACGGGAACACTTTCCCTTCCCTCGTCTGGGTTCCTTCTCTTGGGGGGGACTTTCCTTGTCCTTTATTGGGCTTCTGGATATCATATCATAATGTATCATTATGTATAATAATGTGTGTGTGTCTGTGTGTGTGTGTGTGTGTGTGGGGAGCCCTCTGAGGCTGTTCCTGTGATTGAGGTCAAGACTGATACATTTACTCTGAACAGCGCAATGCACAACACCATCCAAAGATTTTTAAGGAATTATTCTACACAACACCTCCAAAAGTACTTTCTAAAATAAATGCGCTGCTTTTCGCCATAGAATTCCTTCTCCGACGATCTGTTGTCCCGTGACGCAAACCCCAGCAGCAGTCCAATACCAGAGTACACCCTCAATGCCACCGCCGTCTCCACCTCCTTCAGCGCCTCTCAAGACCCCTCATCCCTGTTCGTCACGGCTCAGGAGAGCTCCCTCCAGGCCGGGCAGGACCAGGTGGATTCCTGGGCCGAGACCCACGGCAAAGAAGAGCTAGCAGGGAGCTACTGCTACGCTAGCACTGGGATTAGCATGGCGGCTAGCGGCGATGAACTGAGTGGAGCAGAGCAGCCTGATAGGTCGAGCCCCAACGGTACGATTCTACAATTTATACATGTATCATGATTTATGATTCATGATGATGAAATCATGTAATGTTACGTTTGGCTGTTTTCTAATATGTGTACAATGTACTGCTAATATAAGACAACTGACAATTGCAGAAAAGTTGTAAAAAAAAATACAAAGATTGGTCTAAAGATTTGACAAATAACTTTTTTATTTTCGAAAAATTGGACCACAAATTATTCCAATTTGGTAAGAACGCGATCCCTCACGGATGCCGTCAATGGTCCAACGTTTCTTCACTTTCTCCCACCACGTGTATGAAGCAGTACTCTCTCATATGAGGAAACAGCCAACCGGGGCCGCGCCCCTTTATGATATCCGACCATCCCATGCTGATGGTTGTTGCCGGTTGCAGGTGACCTGGACGTGCTGGCGGAGGACTACGACGCCGTGGACCACCGACTGCAGCTCTTCCTCGACATGGAGGTGTTTGAGGAGGAGGAGGAGGAGCTGCACTCCTTCCTCAAGGTAGGAAGATGGCAGTGACATTGTCAACGATGCATGTCCTGAGACAAGACTGTCCCAATATGATACCATATATGTCCTGATACAATACTGTCCCAATATGATACAATATGTTGTGATACAAGACTCAGTCCGATACCATGTGTGTCCAGATGCAAGACTCAGTCCAGATACATGTATGTCGGGATACAAGGCTCAGTCCAAACCATGTATGCCGTGATACAAGACTCAGTCCTGGTACCATGTATGTTGTGATACAGGACTCAGTCCAATACCATGTATGTCGTGATTAGAGAAGCTCCGATTGATCGGATGCCGGCAGATTTTGGCTAAAAATAGCTTGATCGGAGAACCCCAAAAGCACCGATCAAGAAAGCCGATCACGTGAGATAACTCACGCGATCTTGCCAGTGGTAGCATGAGCTGTATGTCGTGATACAAGACTCAGTCCTGATACCATGCATGTTGTGATACAGGACTCCCGGTACCATAACTTAAAACTAATGTGACTAAATAATTAAAGTACCTACTAAGAATGTATCTGATCCAAGGCAGAAACAGGAAGGGTTTGTTTATTTCGTTGTGTTTGTTTGTTTCCAGATGTCCACGGTTAGATTTGGCCAACTGGGGGAGTCTCCCTCTCTTCTGGTCGTGTCCAATCAGAGGATCTACTTCCTGGAGATGTCATCGTCCACCCAGTGAGTATGAGTAGTTGTGTGTGATGAAATGTATATATATGATTAAGACACGCACATGATTAGAAAAGTAGGTGTGCTTTGACTTAGTTTGTGGTAGAGACTCTTAGAAAGTTTAGATATAGTATTGAATATCATGTCAACTTACAATCTCACTACAATATTTAATTTCATTTAATGTATTAATTATTAGTAAAAGTAGTGAAGATGGCTAGCCGTGTGTTTATAAGTGCACTATAACTAAACACAGATGCACACCTGACACCATTTTGAGCCAATCAGAGGACAGCTCTGTCTTCCTACGAGTTAATACCATTCTCCAATCCCCATCCTTCTTCGTGTTTCCGCCCAGCAACGGCCAGCTGTCCGACCGGCTACAGAAGAGGGACAGCCATCCAATCACGGAGCTGAGCTACCTGGAGGTGGGCCTGTGCTCCCAGACCATCCACATGGAGTTTGAGGAAGGGGGCGGGGCTTACACCCTGCTGGTGCGGGACGACGCCCGCTGCAAACGCTTCTTCGGCCGCCTGACCGGTGTGTGCACACGACGCAGGAGCCCCAAAGTGTAGGGGCCCGCTCTGAAGTGACTCTATTCACAAACAGAGGCACCCCTCTCTCTCTGTCCCACTCCTGTGATGCCTCGCACGCCCCCCTGCTTGTCCTTGTCACGCTCAATCTCATGCTTCTAGAGGTACCTGCTGTATTGTGCTCCATAGGCATCCCCACCCACCCCTATTTGGCAGTAGAAATCCTAGCCTGCAGCATGGGCCATTTTGGTTGTGTTTCTATTGTTTGGGTGTGTTTAGGGGTTACGTGTTTGCTTGGATCTCTTATTTTGAAGGTCTCACAGTGGTACCTACAAATTAAAAGACACCAGCTACTGTTAGTGTCCTCGCTCCCTTTTTCGGCTTTTGTCTTGTGAACGTACGTGTGAAATGTTGTGTTGTGTGTTAACAGGTGTAGTATTGACCTGTGTTGTAATGTTGTGTTGTGTGTTAACAGTAGTAGTACTGAGTTGTGTTGTGTGTTGACAGCTAATGTTGTGCTGTTTGTTGACAGGTGTAGTATTGTGTTATAATGTTGTGTTGTGTGTTAACAGGTGTAGTACGTGAGTTGGCTCCGAAGTCCAGCAGCAAACTGAAGTCTATCTCCAACTCCCGCCTCCACCCCCAGCATCACCTCTGGTACCGTGTGTGTGTGTGTGTGTGTGTGTGTGTGTGTGTGTGTGTGTGTGTGTGTGTGTGTGTCTGTATTTGATAAGTGTAATAATAATGTATTAATGATGCCATAATAGTATGTTGGTAGTATATTTGTGTATTAATAGTGTATTGGTCTTATATTTGTGTAATATTAGTTTATTTTTGGAATAATAGTGTATTGGTAGTGTATTTCTGTAAAAATAGTGTATTGGTAGTGTATTTAGGTGAGTGCATGCAGCGCTCAACTATTGTTCTTCATAAGTTTTATTCTTTCTTTCTTTCTTTCTTTCTTTCTTTCTTTCTTTCTTTCTTTCTTTCTTTCTTTCTTTATTATTCTCTACAAACTTTGGGACCTATCTCCTTCCTCAATTTTTCACCTAGAGACTCCATTCAAATTTTAAAATATTCAGAATAGCTTGGAATTGCACGCTTCTTTTCAGATTTTTTAAATATATTATACTTTTTAAATATTATCTTTTTTTTAACATAGGAGTCAATGGGAGGACGGCAGAGTCGTCCTCTGGTACTTCAAACAGTTAGATGTAACTAAATCAATTTTCAACCGTTTATCTTCGTTCAAACCATTTAACAAATCTACACACTTGTATTTTCAAAACACAAACGGAATTTCGATATCATTTTAAATTTCTTCAGAATCACAGTTTTAGTTTCAAACCATCATATTCTACAGTTGGTCCCATTGAAGCCGTCTGCCCATTCTGACATTTAAATTACTAAGACATCGTAACTCGGTCAAATTTGAACCGTTTACCATCATTCAAACCATTAAACGAATCAACACACTTGTATCTTCCAAGCAGAATTTCGATATCATTTAAACTTTATTCAGAATCACAGTTTTAGTTTCATACTGGCTTCGTTTTTAGTTGGTCTCATTGATTTACGTTGACGCTGGAGCATGAGGACGTTCAGCAGTGTTGCCTGATTGGGCGTTTTTTCTCGCCGGATTGGGCTAGTTTCGGAGGACGTTCAGGCAGTGTTGCCAGATTGGGCGGTTTTTCCCCACTCTATTGAGCACACACACACACACACACGCACACGCGCACGCACACGCACACACACACACACCAGCAGTGCAGGGCAATACATTTGACCATTCAGATTCTTCAGTTCAATTCATTTCACATTTCTGCATTTTTAGCAATGCTTTGCACTTTTCATTCAGCTGTCACTTTATTTGTTTCCAACCATTTACTTTTTCTTAAATGGTGTGCATGTTTACATTGTTTACTCCATTTAGACTTTTGAACTTTTGTTCAAATCCCTTCAGTTGATTTAAGCAATTTAACGTTTCTTTATGCCTTAATCTATGTGGCTTTATTAAAAAAGTATTTTCAACCTCACTTTGCACTACAGCACTCACCGCATTTTCTAGTTGTGTAATAATAGTGTAATGGCAGTGTATTTGTGTAATAATAATGTATTTGTTTAATAATGGTGTCATGATTTTGATAATCAAAGTTGTGTATTAATTGTTCCTCCCAGGCATGTGGTGTGTGTATTGGTAGTAAATTGGTTGTAAATTGATCATGTATTGATGGTATAACTTGTTCCAGGCCTCTGGTGTGTGAAGACGAAACCGAAGCAGAAGACGGTCATCTTCACTTCTTCTATCTCCTAGCGTTCCTATTTCAAGGTGTGTGTGTGTGTGTGTGTGTGTGTGTGTGTGTGTGTGTGTGTGTGTGTGTGTGTGTGTGTGTGTGTGTGCATGTGTGTGTGTGTGTGTGTGCATGTATGGGTCTGTGTGTGTGCGCATGGATACACACACGCAGACACTGCAGCTGATAAGCCAACAGATGTTTTTGCTCGCACACACACTCACACACACACACACCCACACACACACACACACACACACACACACACAGACAAGCATTGGTTTCTCCCCCTCCAGGGCGTGCTGTTAGGAACACGGCCGTCGGCTACACAGCTGTAGACATGTAGAGGGAAGCTGGGGCAGCATGTCCCAGCATGCAGTTCAGCCACGTACGTGGGGCCCGGCCAGCGCTGAACACGTGTCCAACCCACGCCCACGCCAGTGGTTTGACATAGTTATAAAAAATATTTGGCACACCACAAACGTTTTTCAAAGGTTCGCTAAACATCGGCCACATTGAGGTTTGAACCCTCAACCTTTGGGCCTGCTGCCGAACACCCTGATTACACTATCCTGCGAACACGGACGTCGGAATGCTGCAGTGCTCAGCAGGATTTAGGATTTGTGAAATTAAACAATAAAAATAAACCTGAAATTAATAATAATCATGTTTGTCTCTTCTTTTAGACAACAGCTGGACTCCACTGACTGTGCTGGTTACCAAGGAGACGCTTTACTTGCTTGACGAAGACCACCAATGGTGTAAGAGCCCGGCGACCGTCGAAGCCAATGACAGTGTGGAACCATCGAGTGGGGCAGCGACCGTCCTGGAGAGCCAGCCAATCAGCTGCGTGAGCTCGGCAAAACTCTGGCCCTCTGACGCATGCAGGATGGACATTCAACTGTACGACGAGGTGGGAACAGCTCCTAGATCAGTTACTAGTTCAGCCCTAGACGAGGTGGGTCCGTCCAACAGCTCCTAGATCAGTTACTTGTTCAGCCCTACAGGAGGCGGGTCTTAAGGTGCGTTCAAACCAAAAGACACATTTGTCGCCCGTTCGCATTGTCGCCCAAGTTTTATCGCGCCACAAATCATAAACTGTCACTGTGCATGTTTTGTCAGGCGAATTTGCTGCGGTTCACCCCAGACTGCACTGCAGGGAACGGTTTGCCGGTTGAACGCTGATTGGCTGTCATCACGCAAATGTCGCGGCAAAGTTGAAATATTTAAACTCGAGCGAATTTGTCGCGCTACTAATCCTCGTGAACGCACTTGCCTGTGCAGGGCGAAAGTGTGGCGTGACAACTTGTCGCCGGTTTTCTCTAGCGAATAATTCGCCCGATTCGCGTCTCTACGTTCACTTTGTATTGGATCTTGTCGCCCCTTCGCGTTTGGTGTGAACACACCTTTACAGTGAGATGGGTCTAGCAGTTAGAGAGAGGTCGGGACTTTCATTGACATGGGTCTAGCGCAGTGGTTTTCAAACTGTGAGGCGCGCCTCCCCTGGGGGGTGCCAGAGTTCCTCGGGGGGGGGCGCGACGTGAGAAAAAATAAACCAGAAAAAGTAACAGAAAAAATATGTGAAGACGCAAAGTTAAAGCTGTGTTTGAAATCGTTCCCTATTCACTCACTCACTATTCCCTATATAGTGTTTATGATATAGTGCACTATATAGGGAGCGAACAAACGACAATTCGGACACTACGCTGAACATTTCTAAACGTCATTAGCGTCAGTAAATGCGCCGGGTATTTGTGTGATTCAGACAGATGCGCCCATATCATGTACACAAACCGGGCACTCACGAGAAAAGCTGGAGGTTGAATTGATGTTGAGTGTTACATTTCCTTGATCAAGTTTTTTTTTAAATTCATTTTGAATGTAACATTTTCTATTTTAAATCCCAAATAAATTGTTGACATTTCTAAATGAAAGCCAGAGACTCCATCATTAAATGTATACTTTTTTGCGGTTATTCAGCTTCTTCTTCTCCTCCGGAAACACACGGCCGCATTGCATTGTGGTATACGGGAGTAACATGTAGAGAACATCGTATGTTTACTCAAATTTTGGGTATTTTAAGTCCACTATATAGTGAATGAAATTTACCACTGCGAATTCGAACACCACTACAAAATGGCGAGCACCCTATATAGTGCACTATATCCGTGATAGGGAACGATTTCGAACACAGCTAAAGACGCAAACTCATTGCTCCCACCCTAGAGGTGAGCTAAAAAGAATGCTAAACTGGCAGTTTACAGATTAAGCTGTTCAAATGTATTTAAAAAAGTTAAGCAAAAACATGCTTAGATAAAGATGTTCAAATGTGTTAAGAAATGTGTTTAAAAACGCACAAAGATGATTAGAACGATTCAAAAATATGTTTAAAATGTTTCAAAAATATCTTTAAAATGTTTCAAAAATATGATCAGAGATATTTAAAATGTGTAAAATATGATCAGAGATGTTTAAGATATGATCAGAGATGTTTAAAATGTGTAAAATAATTAAAAGATCTTATAAAACACAGGGATTTAGAACATTTTTTTTGGGGGGGGGGCTCAGCTGAAATTTGTTCTCTGAGGGGGGGCTCACTCTCTCATACTTTGAAAACCCCTGGTCTAGGTTATAAAGAGGGTGGGAATTTCAGCAATAAGTCTAGTGGTGAGAGAGAGAGAGGGACTTCAAGTGACATGGTACTAGTGGTGAGAGAGAGGAAGGGGCTTTCATTGACATGGGTTTAGATGTGAGAGAGAGGGGGCGGGACTTTCAGTGATATGGGTCAAGTGGTGAGACAGAGGGCGGGACTTTCAGTGACATGGGTCTAGTGGTGAGAGAGAGGGCGGGACTTTCATTGACATGGTCTAGAGGCGAGAGAGAGGGGGCGGGACTTCCGGGAAAGGGAAATGTTTCAGTTACGTTTGGGATATTTTCTCGCTCCGGGAACTGCATCCTACTAAAAACAGTGACTGTACCTCAGAAGTAGTCTGCGACAGGTGCGGGTGGGCTGCTGGTTTAACCGTGTGTGTGTGTGTGTGTGTGTGTGTGTGTGCTTGCCTGTGTGTGCTTGCCTGTGTGTGTCTCTGTGTGTGCGTGCCTGTGTGTGCGTTCCTGTATATGTGTGTGTGGTCCTCACCCAGACGCTGAAGGAGGAGAGGACCTGGAGCCTGCGCTCCGAGACCCCCCAGCTCACAGCCCACCTGCTCACCTGCATCCGCAACCAATGGGAAACCATGTTCGGAGTCGCACTCGCAACCACCCTGCACGACCCCACCACCTCCTGAGTTGGCCTGAGTGTGTGTGTGTGTTTTAATGCTGTTGTATTCGCTACGCAATGTGACGTAATCATATTAAAACATTTTAAAGCTTGGTTTAAAGCTGTGCCTTTGAAACACCTTAACCTTCTCTGGCTGAAGGGGGGGATCTGTGTGTGGGGGGGAGGGCGTGCGTGTACATGCGTGTGTGTGTGTGTGTGTGTGTGCGTGCACGCGTGCGAGTAGAGGGGCAGGGGGATGCGCCCACATGCGTGCCTAACTAAGCCATGCCGCCTCCCTCGTCTTGGAGGTCAAAAGGTCACCCGCGGTCATGGCGACCATGAAGGTGACCTTGGGCATGACCTCAGCACCCATGTAGGGTCACGTGAAAAAAAAGCTTTCCTCAAAGCGAGAGCTGCTCTGTGGCGGGTGAGCGGTTATGGGTGCGAGCGAGTGGGCGTGTTGTTGTGTTGGGCGTGGCGGTCGCAACAGTGTAATTCCGTTGAGGATGATGAGGTTCGTCGCCTTCGGTAACCGTAATTTATTTGGATCAAATTGTTTTTGAAATTTCTAACAAAAGTATATTTTTCTATACGAGAACAATGTGTGATGAATAAAATGAAATGTTATCGTCGTGAACAACGTTTCACTTTGTATACTTTGTATGGGTTGTTTGTTTATGGACAAAAGAGAAACTTAAAGCTATGGACGGGACTAAAGTCAATGAGAACAGCCTATAGTGAACTCTTGAATATTTACTCAACCGATTGGGATAAAACATGTCAAGTGTTTTAAATCAACAAGTTAGGGGTTTTAGATTAACATGTTAAGTTTATGTGGCCTGGGAATGGCAAGTCTGTGGCCCCCTGCTAGAGATGCTGCCCCCGACCCGACCTTGGATTAGCGGTTTGAAGATGGGGATGAGGAAGTTAAGTTTATAATATTTCAATCACAAACCTCAAATATTTCAAACCCCACCTCCCACTCCATGCCTTGTAGACTCCCTCACCACTGAATGCCTTCCTGTATTAAAAAGGTTTTTCTTATAAACGTCTAGCTACATTTTGTGTAATAATCCAATCCCTATTACAGACGACTCTGTAAAGCACATTTTAAATGTGCCTAACATCTAAGTTGCAATGTATGCAGGGGGTCTTTTAACGCAAGATTTAAGACAACATCAAGGCATATAAGAATGTTATATAATCATAAGCAAGTGGCAAACTACACCTCGTATAATATTACGGATAAATTGCCACGCCCAATATTTACACTTTGAGGTACTTCAAAGTAAAAGCCCCGCCTTCTCTGGGCACTAATTGAGATTCCAGATGTTGGTGATGCTGAACAGTAGCCCACTAGGTCCTCTCAGGTTTCACACTGCTGGGCCTCCTTGGAAGGTGGGGGGGGGGGGGGGAGAAATTAGTAAACATGTGGGAGGGAAGGTATTCTGTGTGTGTGTGTGTGTCTGCCTGCGGAGGCCTCCTTGGAAGGTAGGTGGGGGAGAGGAGAAATGACGTGGACATGTGGGAGGGCCGCGTTTCGGGACCGTTCGGTCCAGTAGCGGCCCCTGTGGTCGGTGTCACGTGGGTGTTCCGCCTCGAAGCGTCCAATGGGTTAATATTAAAAGTGGCTCGTGCTGGTGACGAGGACTAATTGGCAAAAGCCGGCGGATCAATTAGATCCGGGAGGAAGTCGGTGGACTTGTTGGGGACGTTTCGACCCGCTTCTGGAGGACTACTGGAGCTTTGTATGCCTTTCGACCGGGATCTTCTCCACGTTTGTTCTTCGATTCGCCACAGGTAGTAGGCTGCGTTCATTTCTGTGGATGTTTACACGGCGTGTCCTTTTAAACTTTCTATTTCAGCCCATTGAAAACCATTGTATAGTAGCTCAACTATTATTATCATTATCGTCCAACATCTCTCTCCTGCAGTTTTTTCTTAGGTAACTTTGGACTGTCTGATGCTCGTCCCACACGTTGAAGCGCTTCACCTTGTTGCTGAAGTTAACTGAAGTGTTTCCATTTAAATGTGTAGCCTACTGAATTTTTAAGAAAACAAGCCTGTGGAAACAACCATTTGATATATCGGGGACTATTTTGAACTTGTGAGTACAGTTTATTTTCCATGCTGGGCTTGATGTTTTCGTCCTGCAGCCCGGTGCTCTGCTTCTGGTTAGGGAGGAATGTGGATCCGTGGTGTGTTCACATATTACCCCCCCTTCTTTCCCCATCATTTTCCACCAGGACTTCTTCGGTGAAGTGTGGTTTGTTTTGCGTCGGACTAAATGTTTTATTTTATTTTTTTTAAGATTTACCTAATTTACTGCATTTTTAGGCTTTATTAGCGATTGAAATAGACAGGGAGTTATGGGAGTAGAGTTGTGACGTTCACGAACGAACTGAATCTATTGAACGGCTCTTTAACGTGAACGATGGGAACCGAGTCGCAGTGGTGAGCCGTTCTTTTTGTTTTTCATTCTTTTGTTTTTTTTTCACAGCATGCGCACACAAGCTCCTCTTCCTACTCCACTGAGACGGAGAGCATGCAGAGTGCACTCGTGGTGGAATGTTGATATGCAAATTTCACATGTCAGTCAGAAGCGGGAACATGCGTTTGTTGGTTTCACGCGTGTGGAGGCAGAGTACTGCAACTATGAGCCTAAGAAAGCACAGCAGCAACTCTTTCTAAAAATATGACACATTGTATACAAAGATCCAAAATAGTGATCTTAGTGTCAAAGCAGAGGGATATAGCACCACCTTGTGTAATGTTTACAACGAATGCAGAAAATACATTAAAATCTAGTCCACACATGTTAAATTATATTCAATAATTAAAATTTATCAAACTCAGATATCCTATGTCTAAGTCTGAACAATTCAGATCCAAATCTTACCCTATCATTCCTCCCAGTGATTATTTCCCAGATAAAAAGGGTTACCACTAGGCTAGCTTCATAAAAATAAATTAATGAGCCAGTCTTTTGAACGGCTCTTTGAAAAGAACGGCTCCTTCAAGATCCGGCTCCCTTCAAAGAGCCATAAATCCCATCTCTATATGGGAGAGAGGATGGACGTGCAGCAAAGGATCACAGGGGGGTGGTCCTGATCGCAAAGACACGGGTTCCCCCCCCCCCCCCCCCCCCCCCCCCCCCCAACAGGAAAGTCTCCACAGGATCCACAGTCTCAACCACTTCCGTCAAGTTGGAAAGTAATTGGCAGATTCAGAGTTTGCGGTTCAATAGATCATCAGGGAAACATCGTTGCGACACAAATGACATCTCTAGCTAAATGTAGCAACCTAGAGAACCAGCTACAACCTTGTTTTCATCCAAACGAGCCGTCTTTAGAGAACGGGGAATTGCATTGGCTTCTAAGAGCTGTCAGCCTTCAGCCCCTAGCTTAGGGACCATCTGCAAAGTGCAAAACAGAAAACGACCACAATGGTCAAATTGCAATAGCGTCGCCATTGTTGACTCTAGAGCCACAAAACTTGCTCTATAGAGGCATAGCCTCTATATGGTCTTACAACAACCTTTACTTTGGAAAAATATATCTCATTATTTTTGAGAAATTTTTATTTGGCTACAATTTCAATAGCGTTGCTATTGTTGAATCTAGAGCTCCAAAACTTTTTTCCAAATAGGCATGGCCTCTCTATGGTCTTATTACAACCTTTAGTTTTGAATAATATATCTCTAGAGTCAATAATGGCGACGCTATTGAAATTTGACCATTGTGGACATTTTCAGTTTTGCACTTTGCAGACGGTCCCTAAACTCGCGGCTGAAAGCCGACAGCTCATAGAAGCCAATGCAATTCACCGTTCTCTAAAGACGGCTCGTTTGGATGAAAACAAGGTTGTAGCTGGTTCTCTCGGTTGCTACATTTACCTAGAGGTGTCATTTGCGTCGCAACGATGTTTCAGTGATGATCTATTGAACCGCAAACTCTGAATCTGCCAATTTCTTTCCAACTTGAAGGAAGTGTCTCAACCCAACAACTGACATACCCGTCTTTTTCCGACGGGAAACACAGTTGACAATCCTTATTTGTTTTTTTTTTACATTTTAAGTGGAGGCCAAAGTTGACGCCAGCAGCAGTTTTTTGGGGCTGTTAATTTAAAGCTGCATTATGTGGATTTTTATACTACAGCTAGTTGCTCAGTAAACAAAGAAATGGAACAAAACGTTTCTCAAAGATAGAATTTGGCCATCCAAGGGGTTCTCCATCCAGGTATTCACTGTAATTGTATATAGGTGTATTCCAATTATCTAGAATTGTAGCTACTGTTCAAGCCGCTAGATTCTGCTAACTTAGTTCAGGATTATGTCCAGTCTACGTTGGCCGGGACGTGTCGTAAGAACTGCATATCCAGAAGGCTTCACACACTCTAAAAACACATGCACATTAATGGAAAACACAAACACCTTCCCTCACACGTGGAAGAGCAAAGGTCTTGCCTGTATGACGCCGATAAGTCTGGCAAAAGTGTAGATATTAGGTAACCTATGAAATATAACTCATCAATTTGATGGCTTATCAAAGACCTTTAATTAGCCTTGCCCTGTCCAAACTCTATACTGCAGAAGTATATTATAATAATGGCCCGCCTGCAAAGCACGTCTTCTCTGGCGTTTGCCTTTGTGTTTAATGCATTGTATTTTTCATTTTTAATGTGCAGTTCATTCGACACTTCATCGTACCAGTCAGCAGCAAACTTTAAATACTGTTGTTGGAGGACTTCAGGTGGTGTGGAAGAGGTTTGATGTGTGATGAGTTTGTCTACAGTTTATGGGCCTGTGAGTTTGAGTTTCTCTCAAATCAACAGAACTCAAGACACATGCGCATTGATGACCCAGTCAAAAATACCCCACAAAAACCTGTGTCTCGTTTGCTATCCAATGTCTGAGTAATGACCTTTAATATTGGCTTAGACATGAATGTGGTATGCAGTTGGAAAGAGGTGTTGGCTTACTTCACAGCTGTGTAGGTTCACAGCAAAGTGGGCTTGTTAAAACTTGTGATGTTTTTTTTATAGCAATTTATTTTTCAGATTTAAAGGGTATCAAGTCTAAGCTCTAAAAACACAAAGGCGTTGTTTGGCATCTTACGCATTTACATTACTTATTCCACAATTAATCAAGCACAAAGAATCCTGAAGGCATGCTTGTTATGAGTCCTTGGCATTGGGGCAGAAGCATTTTTTTGCATTGAAATATGCAATTTGATTCAAAGGTGTGCATAACAGGTTGCCCTTTGTGTAAGCTATACCTTAAACCCATCAAAGTGTGTGTGTGTGTGGAACGAAGACATAATATACGCCTGAACTTATGATGCTGAGTTAAGGTCCCTACAAAACATTAAGCTCACACCAATAATTGTTAGCATCACTTAACTTAAGTCATTACTTGTCTATTGGCTTATTCTATTGTATGATTGTGTCATTGAACAACAATCTGGTTCCTGAGGCTTTGAGGCTTCCTGTCCAATACATTGTGGAATGTACCTGATGTTGAGATGCAGTTTTTGGGACTGGTAACGGAACACCACCCTTAGTGGTTCAGTTGATTGGAAGTTCCATTTGTTTGTGAGTTTGGTATGACAATATG
The DNA here is from genome assembly GCF_949987615.1 of Pollachius pollachius. Lineage (NCBI taxonomy): Eukaryota > Metazoa > Chordata > Actinopteri > Gadiformes > Gadidae > Pollachius > Pollachius pollachius. The sequence goes on along the minus strand of NC_136937.1, from coordinate 24,570,395 downwards.
GTTATAACATGTGGATGAGGTTATATATGGATGTGCTCCCTTCATCAAAATAGAATTGGCTCTCTTGGTATCCACATAACTACAAACCATGAGAGGCTCCATCAGGCCATCTGCGAAGCCCAGTTCCATTTATCGGACCACATCAGGAAAAACCACATCACTTGAACTTTTCTCCCGTTAGAAGTGTTGAGGATTTGTTTAACTGATGCTGCCAACCTAGGCTTCATTATTATTTTTTACTGGAATCAATGCAGTGGTTTTGTGCTTCTCGGTTAAATGCCACGAGGAGGAGGAGAGGATTAAAAAGATGAGTAAAGTTGAGAAGAACTGAAGAATGTTGCGGTTTGGCTGGGAGTTCCTTGCTTTCCTTGGCTGAGGAATCACATCATTTAGTTATGGTTTATAAACCTCGGCCCGTCGGACCTGGGCTCAGGTCTATTATGGAGGGCACTTGGAGTTGTGGAGACCATTTGTTTGGTAGCCATAAAGACGGTAGTGTTTTGTGGTTTTACAGACGACTTGCAATGCAAACTCGATAAATGCTTCAATGAGCAGTTGCGGTTCATTTCTGTGGTGGCCTTGTTTGTTTTGAATAAGAACATCTCATCACTCCTAATTTGTATGCATTGTTTTTTACTTGTATGGGTTGTAATTAGTTTTATTCATGTCAGTAACTGAGTGTGAAGGCCTGTCCCAACAGCTCGCTAGGTCCATCAGCTTTTCTTCAGAGTCATAAGCACTCTATAAGAATAAAGGCCTGTATTAAACAAGGCATCAATGACACCTGCCCTAAACCCAAACCAAGTTTCCATTTGCGACTAGCTGCGACATGCTAGCCTCCTCTTTGATTCCGGCGTTGGCAGTTTGAAGTCAGCATGGCAACAAGATGGATTGTTGGATTAGAGCCTTCGCTGGTGGACTGCTGCCTCCGGCTAGGACTCTCGCTGCTCAGAATATTGGAGCAATTGTTGACTTTCTTCCCCCTCCTTTTCTAAAGATCCCCCACTCCCCTTGTGATGACAAATAGTGGTTGAGTAACATCTATATCAAACCTATCAGGTTTTCATGCATTATAATATTCATCCACAACACCTTTGCATCCCGCTGTTAATCTGTTTCAACAATGGCTCCCCCTCTGGTAATCACATGTTGTTGGACACATTGTTGCTGAAATAGATTCCTATATCGCAGACTATGGGCCATTCTCTTTTTTGCATAGGAAATTTAATTTCCTAACGAGATCACCTGGAAGTTATTGAAGAAAAGGTGGTTCAAATTCAAAAAATGCTTAGGAAAGGAGCCTCAATGTATCCTTTTAACCCTCCTTTAGCATAGGTTGCTCCTGAGCAACCTTTGCGAAAGGAGATAGTGGTATCCCATAATCCTTTACGGTGGCAATATTTAAAGCAACATGCCACCGACGAAGTTTACTGACTAAAGCAGAAGAAGAGAAGAAAATAAAATTGATAATGGATACCAATTCCAGAAACATTATTTGAATTGAAATTAATTCATTTATTGCTGGTTATTAAGCGCACAATATACACCGTAAGAAAATAAAATGTCGACTTCACATTAAGAGACTACTGGGGGCAGTTCATTTCAACATCAACAGAAGTTGAGCCAAATTTTTTTTCATATGTGAATTGGGATTCAACTGGCCCATAATATTCCCGTTGGCCAAGTCCGACCTAAGTGATTCTCACTGTTGGCGACAACCTGATTTAAATCAATACGACAAATGCATGGATCGAAAGAGCGCTTGTTGTAGTCCAACTTCGGAAAATTGTAGTTCCACGCTAGAGGTCAGCAATACTGGGCGTCGCGCAATGACGGTTAGGTAAAGTGGAGTCTAATTAATTTTAAACAGTGCTGGCTTTTCCTATGTTCGAAAAGAAGCACCTTTTCATCTCTCCTTGACCCGATGACGTTTTCCACAAAGGTTAAGGAAAGGAGGCATATAGGTTAGATTTGACTATTCGTAGAGGCCCTATGTGCAGTACGTATCCCCTCCAATTAGTCACTTGACCCCCCCCCCCCCCCCCCCCCACAGTGTAGCTGGCAGCTGATTGGTTGCAATGAATTAATTGCTTGTTAGCATGATGGAAGGAAATAAACTAATATGAATTGGTCGGTTTAGAAATAAAGACAACAATATATTATAACTGTGGGCAGGATAATGTTGTGGCTACCGGCATAGTACGCAGTCCTCCTTGAACAAGACATCCAAGCTCAACCTGTCTGGTGGCCACTGGCTGACAACCAAATGTCTGTCTGTCCCTCCCTCTCTTCTTGGTCTCTCTCTCTCTCTCTCTCTCTCTCTCTCTCTCTCTCTCTCTCTCTCTCTCTCTCTCTCTCTCTCTCTCTCTCTCTCTCTCTCTCTCTCTCTCTCTCTCTCTCTCTCTCTCTCTCTCTCTCTCTCTCTCTCTCTCTCTCTCTCTCTCTTTTCTTGGTCTGTGTCTCTCTTTTCTTGGTCTGTCAGTGTACCCTTCTCTCTCCCTGCAAACTCCCTGTGTCTTCCGATTGGCTTTTTCAGTGCCCCCAGCTAGCCCCCGGTCCGCAGCTCAGGCACCATGAGCTGGAGCTTCCTCACGCGGCTGCTGGACGAGATCTCCCAGCACTCCACCTTTGTGGGCAAGGTGTGGCTGTCGGTGCTCATCATCTTCCGCATCGTGCTGACGGCGGTGGGCGGAGAGACCATCTACCACGACGAGCAGAGCAACTTTGTGTGCAACACGCAGCAGCCCGGCTGCGAGAACGTCTGCTACGACGCCTTCGCGCCGCTCTCGCACGTCCGCTTCTGGGTCTTCCAGGTGAGTCCCGGGGAGGTGTGTCCGCTCTGCGTAATGGTTCCCCCCCAACACGACACTACAGTTCAAAGGTTTGGGGTCACTTGTCATCTTCATTTTCTCAATGAAGATGACATTAAATGAGTCAGATACAGTCTAGACATTGTTAATGTGGTAAATGACTATTCTAGCTGGAAATGGCAGATTATTAATGGAATATCTACATAGGTGTACAGAGGCCCATTTCCAGCCAGCATCACTCCCGTGTTCTACTGGTACGTTGTTTAGCTAATCGTGTTAAAAGGCCAATGGATTAGAAAACCCTTGTTCAATTATGTTAGCGCAGCTGAAAACTGTTAAATCAAAGTGAGTTTTCATGGAAAACTTGAAATTGTCTGGTTTAGCCACGACTTTTGAACGGTAGTGTACGTTTATGTGACTCCTCCCTCTCTTCCTTCCCCGCCAGGTGCTGATGATCACCACGCCCACCGTCATGTACCTGGGCTTCGCCACGCACAAGGTGGCCCGCATGGGCGACCCCCAGTACCAGCCCTCCCGCCGCGCACGCAAGGGCATGCCCATCGTGACCCGCGGGGCCGCGCGCAACTATGAGGAGGCGATGGAGGACGGGGAGGAGGACCCCATGATGGAGGAGGAGATCGAGCCCGAGAAGGAGAAGGAGAAGGAGAAGGAGAAGGAGAAGGCGAAGGCGGACAATGGTACGCAGAAGGGAGGCAGCGCGTTTGGAGCTCTAGCTTGCTAAGCTAAAAATGTTTATTTTCAATGACGGACCAGAATATAATGTGAACACGCTGTTTGGACGCCTGTATTGGAAGAGCCTTAAGCCTAAAGTACACCGCCGGCGAACAGCGTGCGTCAAAACAGTCGTCCCTATTATTTTCTATGTACAACCCCCACACCAGCGGCGCCCCGCCCCACGACCCTTAACGCCACTGTCCTATTGCTCAGTGTCGCCGCCCCTGAAAATGCGCATTTTGAAAGCTGGAATCTGATAGTTGACTAGTTTGCAGGCCTGGGTCTTCCTGTTGATGCTAGGGGCGCTTCCCATTGGTGCTAGGGGTTGCACTTGACGCGTGTCAGTGTTTTTTAGCTTCTGTGTTGTAATACCTTGAGCGCATTAATTTCTAAGCAGGGGTAACCCAAGTAGGAATCAAACCCCATACCTTGAATAGTGGTAGTCGTGTTAATGCCTGGCTGTAGACATGACGTCAACGTGAGTTATTCAGGAGTCGGTTACATTTGTCTGAGAATTTTAATAAAAACACATTTTCACGGTTAAAATATGACTTTCTGTGTAATGAAATGAACATGTAAAGGCTTTTGTTTTTTTTTTTTTGTTTTTTTTGCCTGCAGCGTGCCCTAGATAACCAGTATATCTCCGTTTTTTTTTTTTTCTCCTCTCGGCCCCTCCTCCTGTCTCTCCTCCTGGTCTCTCCTCCTGCAGGCCCGGAGAAGAAGCACGACGGCCGGCGTCAGATCCAGGCGGACGGCCTGATGAAGGTGTACGCCTGCCAGCTGCTGACCCGCGCCGCCTTCGAGGTGGCCTTCCTCTACGGCCAGTTCCTCCTGTACGGCTTCCGCGTTGCGCCGGACTACGTGTGCACGCAGCTGCCCTGCCCCCACACGGTTGACTGCTTTGTGTCACGGCCCACCGAGAAGACCATCTTCCTGCTGATTATGTACGTGGTATCCTTTCTCTGCCTGCTCCTCACACTCCTGGAGATGGTGCACCTTGGCGTGGGCGGCCTCCGCGACACCTTCCGCCGCCGGGCCACCCTGGCGTCCCGAACCAGGCCGCCCGGAGGAGGAGGAGGAGGAGGAGGAGGGCGGCGGCGGCCGGGCGCGGCACTGCCCGCCTCTGCGCCCCCGGGCTACCACGCCACGGTGAAGCATGACCGGCCCAAGGAGGCCGGGACTGGCCTCCTGCCGCTGGCGGACTCTGGGCGGGAGTGTCCTGGGGTGGAGGGTGGAGGTGGTGGCCAGGAGCTGGAGCGGCTGCGGCGCCACATAAGGCAGGCCCAGCTGCAGCTGGACCTGGTGGGCCAGGGGGGCAGCGGGGGACCGGACCCCACATCGGCCGAGCAGAACCGGCACAACCTCGTTGAGGAGAGGCGCGCCGAGGGCGGAGAGAAAGGTAGCGCTTGGGGATATTTACATCTTGAGTTGTTGACGATTATTGGTGCAGTGTGTAGGATTTAGTGGCCGTTTGCAAATCACGACCAACTGACCCCCCCCCCCCCCCCCCCTTAGGGGGATATACCTTTTTCATTCCCCATTTAAAGGGTCGCAAACTGTGCACACAGGTTATTACAATAATGATGTTGCTGGTTCAAATGAATCGCATGGCCTACAGGTACAATACCTGCCGTCCTAATAGATGATCTGTTTTTTTGTAGGAGTCCATGCCTGAGCTAGCTTCCCACGGGCCCCGAACGGAAGGATGCATCCATAGAGGGGAGAAATGTCGAAGAAGCCGGGAAAACCAAAGTGTGAGTGAGGGAGAGGTGTTTATGTGTGTAAGAGGGAGAGAGAAATGTGTGTTTCAGTATTAAAGGCCCAAACAACAAATACAATCCAAAGAACCGTGGTTGGAGTGTTGTGAGAGCACGGTATCTGCTTGCATGTTAAAGGCAGGGTCGTCTTCTGTACCGCTGGCACCGCTATGGGGGTCCCCTGCCTTGTTCGTTAAGTTTTGTTTTTTGAAAGGGATTCAAGGTTCTGCTCTCCCACCAAGCAAAGTTATAGATGATTGTTCTCCTCCCTTTTCAAATGTGTGGGTGGGTGGGGATTTTGTGTGGGTGACAGTTGAGTTATATTTTGTCACCACTTTACATTTCAACCTAATATGTGTGTGTGGATTCCTAAGCCACTCCTTGTATTACGCAGAAACTCAAATTTAAGATGTTTACCTGGGAAAAGCTTGAAACTAGTTCTACAATGACTGGATGATGTTTTGTTTGAGTTGACAAGACCATACTATTGCAAATGTTGGCCTTTGACTGTTGAGCTTTAAGTCTTATTTTTCGTTTTGCTTTTGGTAATAACCTACTTTTCTGAAAAGAAATTGTGGCACTTTAACGTTTTCTGGTTCGATGCTGGCTTTCGCAGGTTTAAGTCGTGTGTGTGTGTGTGTGTGTGTGTGTGTGTGTGTGTGTGTGTTATACAAATGGTTCCTGATGGTTTAACCTGTTTGTCTTGCAGTCTTTACCCCCATAACAGCCTATGTGCCGATTCCATCTGACTTCATGTTGATAGGCATTTTAAAACCCCAACGTTGTAGCTTATCTGGTTGTCCACCTGATGGAGTCTTGCTGTCGAGGCCTGCTGGGAATAAGACTTTTCGTCGTCTGGAACTTGATGAACTTGAGCTGATTTGTGTATTGTAAAGTTGTCAACAGTTTCTTTTTTTTGACTAAAGAATACTTTACACATGGTACATTCCCTTTTAATATGGTTTGGCTTTGTAATTGTTTTTTTTTTGTAATTTTCTAATGGCCAGTTAATAAATGCATTTGAATTTGTGTTTGAAAGTGTCTGTTGTCCCAAACACAAACATTATTTGCAACACTTTGAGCAACCAAAGTTGAGGTTTTGTTAATGTCTGACTTGAAAGACCTTCTCATGGGTGGCATTGACTAATATCTATTGTTGGTGTTGCTTTTAAGAGGGCAAGGTTAACAGATCGACCAAATGACTGACCAATTCCTTTTGAAAAGATATGCATAGGTAGATGGGCATGAAGGCCATGAAGTCCAGTTGTCAGACATGAATTTGATTAAAATGGACAGCTTGACGGAGTAACAAGGCTGTGAAGTGGTTTGTGGTCCGAGGGTCAGCCTTCCCTGCCCCCAAAGGTTGCTCAGACAAAATGTTCAGTTTCAGTGTTTATTTCTCCATGCATAAACATACAAGCATATTGTAGCAAAGCATCATTGCAGAAATGTGGGAAGGACGAGCGACAACAGTTTAAATGTGTGTAATAAGTGAGCTATAAAGTTTCAGCTGGGGAGGGGATGAAGAATTAGCCAACACTGATTTCCCAATAGTCTACTACTGCATTGCACGTAGGCCTATTTCATTTTATTGTTTTCTGCCTAGTCTGTTTAGAAACAGCTGCACTCTTCAGGTATGATGTTGGGCAGAGTCTCGTACATGAACGAGTACCCGCCGTCCGAAGTCGTCGTGATCCTCAAGGACCTCATGGACTCCGGGGCTGGGGCGCAGCACCGCTGGATCCCCAGCAGGGCGGTGCCACGGTCGGGGGCCGAGCAGTTACCGTGGCAATAGCTGAAAGTCACTACCTTTGGGTGGACGATCCAGTTTCCCCAGCCCAGTTCGTCGAAGCTGATGTCCACCTCGTCCCGCCAACAGTCTCGACTCTCCGGCTGCTGCTTAGAGGGCCACTGCAACAGGTCCACGGCGGACTGGGACCACGGGATTGCGTGGCGTGGCCTACGACCGGAGACCCGCCGGCGAGCATGGAGATGAAGGAAAGGCGTTTTATCTGGGTCTTTGATGAGGGGTAGACGGTTGGTACAGCGCACCTGCAGCGTAATCGGCCCCGAGTAAACCGTGGCCGGCCGGTGGTGATCGTCCAGGTCATACGTGGCCCAGCCGTCCGAGCTGGTCACTGACAGAGCAACCGCGGCCAAGTGGTCCGGGTGTTGCCCTGAGTTCAGTATGTAGAGCGGGGTGGAGGAGTTGGACTCTGGCCCGGCGTAGAACCAGAAGTGAGCCGAAGTGATCAAGAGCTCCTGGGGGTTGACGGACGGTTGGAAGTGATACGAGCGGAAGGTGGCCGTTTCAGCATCCCTCACCTCAGTCCTGCCGCACGGCGAGTCTGCCAAGTGAATCAAATGCAAGGGAGAAGGGGGTGTTTTAGTGGTCTTTTAAATGATAAGATCTATTTAATTGACAACCAAACAAACGTCTTAATTAACAATTGATGTGTTAAAGCGCTGCCTTTTGTCCCAATGTTTTGAAATCAAATGTAGCCACGGGTAACCATGCCCTTAGCAAAATCAACATTTACTCTTTCTATGATATTTGTACATTTGCAACAAACAACACACAACAGAAAATGCTGTAGAAGTAGGAGTTTTAGCTAGATTACGTTTTCCTTTGAGACTTAAGAGGCTTGAAAGCATCGTGATTCCAAGTTGAAATAAATAAATGTTAAATCACAGGCCTATGCATGCTATCTATTGAGGCCTTCTTTCAACAACCCACTCAGGCTGGATTTGTGGAAAACCTTTACTGTTGTCTTACCGGAGCTGGGGAACACAATGACCTGGGAGGCATCCAGGTCCTGCTTGTGGTCTTCCTCAGCCCCCGCCGCGCTGCTAGATCTCCGGGGCCGCCGCCTGGGTCCCTTCCAGCCCGGGGGTAATGCAGGGGCCACTGGCGGGGTCTCCAGCCCCATCCCCCCCAGCACCCAGTCCTTGAACAGAGCCAGGACCAGCTCCCTGGGCATGTCTGCGTCCGGACAGGCCCTAGCCACGCCGCTGGTCCCCAGGACCATCATCAACCAGACCAGCCTACTCAACATGGCTGCAGCCCCACACTACCTCCCACCCTCACCCTTAAAACGACAGCTCCGGGGCCACAGACGGACGGAGAACAATGACCAAGACCCAATCCAGGGGTGGTTCCTTTCCTCTGTCGCTGGATATCGAGGCTTGACCGGAGGTTTAAAGAAGCAAAGTACCTGACTTAGCCTTTAAACAAAGATGTTTGTCTAACTTTTGAATAGCAGCAAAGGGACTCAAGTTGAGCTCAGCCTCTTCTCAGTGCTACCAAAAGCTTTACCTTCACCAGAGAAAGCGACAGTATCTTCTGAGATGTGTGTGAAACTCGCTCTCTCTCTCGCTCTCGCTCTCTCCTGGGCTGGGATTGTTACTGCTAGAATGGGCTGTAATCAGTGTTTGGGGAAAATGTCAACAATCTCTGGACAATAACATTACTGTGTTATAATCTCCAGGAGGTGTCCATGACCTTCGGTTTGGTGTCTGCACATGACCTTGCTCGCACACAGGGAAGGCAAAAGTGTGCTATATTTTTTGAGCATTCAACCCTAACCCTGCAGGGACAGCCGTGGTGGGGGTGAATGTTGAAGTGTTTGTTCTGTACCGGACACAGAACCTGAAGTATCAAAAGCAGGTGTATATACTCATGACCGTTCAACCCTCATGAGCTCATCGTAGTCGTGATAGAAAGATGGCACTAAAGTTGGAAAAACCGATAGCTAACACGCCAAACCCTCTAAAGTCAAACCTATTGAGTTATTTCAGGGGTGTGCTTAAATGAACTGGGAGTAAAAAGCTGAATATCTGCTGTGGAATGGGATGTGAAGTATTGTGTTAAATATCAAATGGCAACAGCTCAGAATGGGTTAACATACTTGTACTCATTTGTTGTACCTGTCTAGAACAAAAAAAATGAAGTGCATGAAGTGAATAGTTTTAGATGCAGCCAAGTGATAAAGCATCAGAGAGACATGGTCACACTGATGCATTTAGTGTCTAATGGTTTTTGTTTTTCACTCTGTGGCTCCTTTATGCAGCTGGCCCTGTGTTCCCAAGGACCGCTCACTATGTGTGTGTGATCATACCAATCGATTGTATCAGCCTGTCTATAATTATATCTCACTGTTTTCAATGGGATCAAACTTTTTACTGCTAACAACCAAACAATATATGGATCTCATGGCTTTGAATCTCAATGTTAGGAACAGCTGCCATTGATCAAATTTACTTATTGACATTATATCTGTTCAAATGACATCCAAATTATATCCCAACAATAATTGATCATATCACACATGCTGCCATTAGAAAAGCCTACAAAACACTGTGAGGTCTATAGACCTAGGTATTTCCCTCAATACAGAAACACTTCCTCCAGAAGCAAAATTTAGACTCCTAACTTTAAGGCGGCTTCAAAACGAGTGAAAAGTTATTGTTTCACAGGTAACGTTGAGCGATGGAATTCCCAATAACACGAAAGCAAGGTGAGTTGTCTTTAAATGCACAAGCCAATACTGCCACCCAGTGGATGGTAAGTTAAGCGTTTTTTTAATCTTTATAAAGCAGTAGGCTACAAATACACATGAATACTGCTACTATATACTAACTGACTTATTAACTACTGTTCCCATCATGGGGGGAGTTTTGGCTTTACCCTTTGACAGCTTAACAAATAAATCAAACTTATTGTTATACGCTCCTGCTGTGTGTCCCCTTTGCTTTGTCTCCCTCTACCTGTCCCCCCTTCTACCTGTCTTGCTGTACCTGTCTCTCTCTCTCTCTAGCTCCGCCCAGGTAGCTGCAGCAGACATCAATCTCATAATCTGGATGGGCCATTAGAGCCGAGTGGAGGAAAGCACATGGGGTTGATAGCTGTTGTGGACCCAGAGCTGTTGTTGATTTGTGATAATGTGAAAGGAAGAAGGTCCGGAGTCCTAATATCACAGCTTTTTTTGTCACTTTACACTTTTGTTTGGTTTTGGTTGTTTAGGAGTCTACTGAAACGCACGCACGCATGCACGCACGCACGCACGCACGCACACACGCACAGACACACAAACACACACACACACAAAGTTCTACCTTAACATCTCGTGTGTTTCGCGAAACATTCTACGCTTGCTACGAATCTCTTTCGTAGGCCTACGTCGTTCGCTGGTAAGATTGGTCTGAAGTGCTCGTAGAACCTTCTTAGCTCTACCATAGTGATGGTTCACAAATGCAAAAAAGGGCTTTGTATTATGGATACTCCAAGTTTTGCAGCAGATCATATATATTTATTCATCTCGTTGCTTTGAGGAGGTCTGGTGGTCTCCGTGTATAATAAATATATATATATATATATATATATCGTTGCTTCGAGGAGGTCTGGTGGTCTCCGTATATTATATATATATATATATATATATGTATATATTTGAGTGTCATTAACTTGCATTGGCGCAAAATCCAAGGCATCATGAAAATTCCTGTTTCCTGTGAGACCAGGTTGCCTACGTTTGGACTTATCAACGTTTTTTACTTATATAGGCCTGGTTCCCGAACGGTCTATTAGGAGTCTTCTTCGGAAAAACTCCTTACGTTGTTCGTAAATGGCGCTGTCCAGAAAGAATGTGCTGAAATCGATTGCTTAGAGATCGAGTTTCCATTTCATGCGCATGACTGAAAAATATTGCGGTCTTTGCGATTAAAACATTGCTCTTTAGTAGGCCTAAACATTTAGGCTATTTAAACACGGGCGAACATAGCATAGCCTACATTGATTTAAAAAATATATAGAAAATATAGAAAACAGTGGAGGAGATTGAGGCAATCACATCTTTAATTACATCCGTCGCAGCCGTTCAAATCAGGCTATTAATTTGCTGTTTACAAAGCTTTCTGACTTGTTGATTATTTATGTGAAATACATAAATAGCTACATTTTGAATAGCTTATTTAGCTTATTATACAGCCTAATGCTGTTTATGCTGAGACTGCTTTGATTTTTGCTACCTGTAGGGGTCTGTGTGCGGGCTTTGCGCACCGCCTGGCCAGTGTGTGTTTGTCAGGTGAAAACTAAATGTCAAGGGACAGAGGCAGTGGTTGAAAAAAGTATTTTGACCACTTATTACGTTCACTCGTTTCTCATAATGGTTTATTCATTTCCCAGTATAATTTCCTTAATTAAGAAGAAAGTTTTGTTCATTTTTGATTTTTAAAATAAATACAATATCTTTTTGAAGAGACCGGCTTCTAACTGGTGCTGGAATCAACACAGATGGAGGAGAAGGCGCTCGCGATTATTGGAGAGATCTTCTGTGATGGGATCTCGGGGGGCATCAACCTTAGAAGAGGTGATGCTGGACGCTCTCAGGCCAGGTGATCCCATCCCCAGCTGCGAGGACATCCGCAGCTCTTAGTATTTCCCAGGACAGGCCGGCAGCTACCTTTTAGCCACTCAGAGCCTAATTGTTTGTCAATTTGCAAATTTCACAAATTGCTTGCAGAATTGTGCATGCCTTGACACTAGCCGCATTTACATGGACACTTCTGATCCGATTAGAAGTGGAAGAACAGCTCAGTCAGAATAAAAAATGATCATATATACGCCTCAATCGGAATACAATTCTCTGATCGGAATATAATTCCATGCGGAATAGAAGAGGTGGTGTAGTCCGCTATAATCAACATGTATGCACTTATTCAGATTGGTTGTTGTTACCAACATAACGGTTGTGCGCAAGAGACATACGGACATACGCTTACCACTTTTGTAAATGCCATATATACAGTACATTCGGATTGCATAATAGGAATAGATCTATTCAGATTAGAAATCTAATCGGATCAGAAGTGTCCATGTAAAAGCAGCTACTGTCAATGTGGCAGTTCCATGCGCAACAGGGATTTCTAAAGGTCAGTGTTGGGAACGTTACTTTAAAAAAGAAATTAGTTATAGTAACTCACTACTTGTTCCAAAAAGTAACTGAGTTAGTAACTTAATTACTATATAATAAAAGTAACTAGTTACCAGGGAAAGTAAGTATTTGCATTACTGTAAAAAAAGAAAGTTGCTTCATGTCAAAGAATTTGGATTTTCCGCAGCAGTTTTCTCTTGGCCTTAATATGTTAAATGGTTGAACTGCCCATTCAAGGCCCTGATATACTTCCAACTGAATTTTAATTTGCTTAGTTGCAATGGCTGTGGAACATCTGCCGAATACTACAGAAAATTCCAACTTTTCATCGGATTGGTCCGAACTTGCCATTTCTGCTGCTTCATCGAATCTGTTTGGTGTATGCATGTGCGTGTGTGTGTGTGTGGCCAGCGTGTCTTGGCTTGTGCTTAAAGACACTGGCTCCGATTGGCTACCATGAAACATGCGATTGGCTACCATGAATTCCGCTCATCTCGTTGTTAACCCACCCGGTCTCCTCACTAGCAGTTTGTGTTTGGAGCCAGCGGTGCATTCGGATTATGCAGTTTTTTCAATCAATTCATAGTTACGCACCGCATTTAACTTACACTAACGGTAACAGAGTTTTCACAAAGGAAACAGTAATTAGTTAATTACCCCGTTACTTAAAAAAATAAACCTATTGTGAAACATTCAATTCTGAAAATTGAATGTTTTCAGAATTTATAAAATTAATGCCCTGCATTTACCGGGAATCAAACCCCTGCCTCCTGCATGGCAGGCTAGAATTAAACCACTGAACAAACGTGTAGTGACAGATTAGGTCACAAAATCCTCTCGAGACACTCGAGACACCTGAAGGACTCAAAGTCCATGCTCAGTTCAAGAAATACTGGAATGCCACAGCCCCTCATTAGTACAGTGGTCAGTATCCCTTGGTCATGCGTGAAACCAGGAATGTGAAGATTCTTGGTTTTACTCAGTCTGAACGAAAGGAGCCAATTTGTTTTGGTCACACAAATGATTCAGCCTTATCAGCCTTGCCTGCAATCAGCCAGAGATTCAGCAGCAGATGCTCTCCAATGCAGCTCAGATACTTTTCCAACGTTGCAGACCAGGGCCTCACGCATGACAGGTAATTCTACCAATGAAACACCAATGCTTACTAGCTCAAGAATTTGTGCATCCAGAATTTAATTGGTCAGAATCATGTTTACACCTGTAGACATCAAAGTTCTTGGATGTGTCAAGGAATTAGGCGTACAAGAGTTCCTCGTTAGTATTGTGGTCAGTATCCCTTCCTGTCACGTTGGGGACTGGGGTTCAATTCCCTGATGAGGAATATGGGAAATTTACTCACAGTGCCGAACACATTCAACCTGGCGTTATTTAAGATGGCTGAGGTGTCTGTGAGCAAGACGAGGTCATTGATATCTTGACAAGTTGAACGAAATTGAAGCCACTATCCACTTATTTTTTAGCATGTCAGGATGGCTGAGCGGTCTAAGGTGCTGCTTTCAGGTCGCAGTCTCGCCTGGAGGAGTGGGTTTAAATCCCACTTCTGGCAGGAGTTTTGAGGACACCTTGTGAAATCACCGTCGTGACAAACTATTGATTTCAAAGGATCTGCAAAGTTAGGTTCGAACGCTGTGGGTAGATGTTCGGCGAGAGGTGACCTCTAACACTGACGCACACCGTGTTTAAGTTGTGTTTTCAGAATTGATAAAACGCCCTGCATTGACCAGGAATCGAAACCCGGGCCTTCCACGTGGCTGGTGAGAATTCTACCACTGAACCACCACTGCTTACACATAGTGAAACTTTGGCTCACAAAATTTTCTCATTCTGATTGCTGTAGTAGTTGCCAATGAAGTCAGATTGTTGCATTATGGATGGATAATATTTGTGTGAATGTAGTCTGATGTAAGGCTCCATATTTCATTCTAAGGTGTACAGTATTGTGGTTTTAGTATTATGTCAAATTTCATACAACCCTTGTTGTAGAAAATAACCAAATTCTATCACTTCAACTAACTAAGAGAGCATGAGGAATCAAGGGGTCCAGATCGAGTATGACAAGAGACTTTATTGCTACCTGCGAACAAGCAACAACGAAGCCGAGTGAGGTTTGCAAAGACACTGCCGGGTCATAAGATTCCAGCCTTTATATTCCCACATTCAAAGCTATCCTCCACATGGTATGACCGCCCACAGCATGCATATGAGATCTCCTTTTATGGTAAGGACGGTCAGTACGCCTTGGCCCCAGACTCTGCACCGTGTAAGTCTCTCCTATGAATTCAGAGGTGATTTTGCTGCTTTCCACTATTAATGTAGCTATATGATATATAGGCCTGATAATATTCATAGTTAATATAAAAAGTAATGGTTCATTTCTCCCATATATCCTCCCTTTTGGGACCGATAATGTCCCAACAAAAAGAAAGCAGTCGTACTTCCCTTTTTACTTGAACTATCACCAAGACTACGTGCAAGGCCTTTAGACCACATTAGCACTACATTTGGTTATCAGTAAAAAACCCTTTAAGCTTGTTCAGGGCTTTCAACGTGCAAAATTCTCAGGGATTTCAACCTGTTTTTAGGTAAAAAAGATTTACCAAATGTACTATATTATTTTAACATTTTGATCCCTACAATTCGTTCATATGGAACCATAAAACCTTTCAAATAATAGCAACACAATGTTCTACATTCAGCATGCAATTATATCAATATGTGTACCTAGAATTTCCACATAGTAATCATAACATAATATTTTCCGCATTTTTTGAAAATCGGCATTTCAGAAATATGTGACATATTAATATACAAAAAAATTGACATTTCAGTAATATGCGTCATAATAATACAATTTAAAAATTTGAGATTGTCTGCAGGCTTGCATGGATTTGAATGGCTCAGGTGATCTTCATGTATTGGTGTGCTGGATACATGTGGGGGGTTTTGGACATTTTGAATGGCTCAGGTGATCTTCATGTATTGGTGTGCTGGATACGTGTGGGGGGTTTTGGACATTGTCGTAGTTGCTGCACCCGTACCCGGGTCCTGTATTCCATGAGTCCAATGTTCTTTCGTTCACTCTGTCTGCAAAGGTTGTGGCTCACATGGAGAGGTAACCAGTATGACCTAAGACTTTCTCCTAGTGTCCGATTATCACAGTCCGCTCTCCTCTCCAGCTTCATTCTGATCTATTTCCCCATAGAGCTTCTGCTCCCAATCTTTTGACTCATCTATGCTAGTTACCATGAGGGCCATTTCCTTAGAGAGCCTGGATTTTATCACAGATCTGACTATGGGAATACAACAGCAGAAAATCAATCCTATCACTGTTAGTACTATCAAGAGCACTATACCTATTTTGGCTAATACCATTCCCCGCACACCAAACCTTGTTTCCAGCCATCCAAACATACCCTGGTCATGGCCTGCATTATTAGACGTTTATTAGACATTTTAGGTTGTTCATTGCGAGTGTGAATGATCCATCTGGAGCAGTGTTATTTGGGATGAAGGTGCAATACATTTCTCCTATAAGAGCACAAACTCCTCCCTTCTCTGCTAAGAGCCAATCCAAGGCTTGTCTATTTTGCCAAGCCACAGCGCTTGTGGCTCCCAGTTCTTCGCCTAAAGCTGATAAAGCATCATCCGTGTAGTTAATAAACCTTTGTTGATTGTAATAAATGTAATTAATCCACTTTTTTAGCATTTTTAGCGATTCCGATAGCTGGCAGTAGTGCCTTAAATCCGGCTGCTATTTTACTTAGTGCCTTGAATTTATCGGGTATGCCTCTGAGTTGTCGTTTTTTGTTAATTTTTATGTTCTCGTCTGGTTCATATGCTCTTTTCCGCCTGTTTAGGTTAGTACTTTCTAAGTTACCGACAGCGTAAATTAGTGGTGGTAATATTGCAATTTATGTAACCACTTGCACTCTTGCACATCTACCTCTCCACGTCTTAGCAAGTGTGGTACGAAGGATCTTATTAGTGCAGATCCAAAACTGATCCCCCACCACTCTGTCCTGGCTTACGAATGCATTATCACGCCACAAGGTTGACATATATGCCTTTGTACCCATTTGCAGAGGGCTTTGTAGGTGCCGATCACCTTTAATGACAGGTGGTTGTTCTTGCAGCGGTTTCCGGTTGATATCATATCTTGTGATATTCCAAATTATTCCACATAGTTCCTCTGGTATATGGCCTACATCGCTGATATTCCTGCTTTTTTCGTCGCTTTGGTAACATTCTAATCCTTCCTCTATATTGAAACCTATTCCTTTTGGCAGTGTCACTTCGCCTATTGGTTCTGATAGAGTTATGTACATTTTTTCATAATTTTGTTCAGAGGATTTCTGTCCCATTTCTTTTCATAATACATGTGGTAAGCACTCGATCCTAAGTACCACAATGCTCTATGCATAATTCCCCATTGAATTTAGTATTTATTACGTACAATGCTCTCTGACGATTTCTACTACATAAATAACAATTATCTGCCTTTATCAGTTTTCCAGTGAATTCCACCAATTTATACCAACTATTTTCTTTTGCTTGTCTGAACAACTGGTCTGTTGTTCTTACCTTAATATGTCTATAGGGGTCAGGTTTATACTGTATAAGGGTTCATGCTGTTGAGTGGTGACCAATACTTTCAACATTCTTACTATCCACAGGAATGATTGCCTGCTCTACAAGAGTCTCTTCAAGAAACATGGGTGTCTATGTTAAAGGTGCGTTCACACCAAACACGACATTTGTCACCCGTTCGCGTTGTCGCCAAAGTTTTGTCGCGTGACAAATCATAATCTGTCGCTGTGCAAGTCTTGTGCAAGTTTTTTCAGGCGAATTTGTCGCGCGACTACTTTTGGCCGCCAACGGTGCTTCATTCACAACCATGGCCGAAATAAAGAGCATTGCATGTCTTTACCTTTTGTGGAAGAGGGAGGGACGTCGGAATGCCCGTCGTTTATGGGTTCATGATATCATTCGGAGCCGTACAGAGCTCGGTGAATTTCACCGTCTTCTGAAGGAGCTCCGTCTGGATGATGACCGCTTCCAGCGCTATTTGAGGTTGACTCTGGCCCAGTTTGATGACCTGCTAGCTAGGATCAGTGCTAGGATTTATCGGTTGGACGCTAACTACAGGCGCTCCATCTCAGCTTCGGAGTGCCTGTCCATCTGTCTCCGGTGAGTGGTAGTTTTATAATTTGTGTGTCAAAATCGAAACATAAACATAAACATTTTACTTCAGGTTCAACCAGAAGGCGTTTCCATGGTAGACAGCTCCATTTAGTGGACATAGCAGATTACAGATTAAAATGATTGATTATCCTCTGCCGATAATAGTATGTAGTCAAATACAATAAATAGATCCATTATTTTGATCAAATATGACTCCTGCCTTTGTAAATGTTTTTTTTCAAAAAAATAAACGGGGCACGATTATTGTAAATGTATGATACCTATAGTATCTTCACTATACATATACATGTAATACAATTACATTTTTTTTATTCTGCAGATACCTAGCCACTGGGGACTCCTACAGGACCATCGCAAATTGTTTCTGTGTTGGGATCTCCACTGTCTCCAGCATTGTCCCTGATGTTGCCACTGCAATCTGGGACTGTCTGGTGGAGGAGTTCATGGCTGTGCCCAGCACAGATGAGTGGAGGTCCATTGCAGGGAGGTTTGAGGAGCAGTGGAATTTTCCTCTTTGCTGTGGAACATTGGATGGGAAGCATGTGGTCATCAAAGCCCCTGCTTACTCAGGATCCCAGTTCTTATATTGTTTCCGGGTGATTGATGTTGGGGGCTACGGAGGAACCAGTGATGGTGGGATTCTGGCCAACTCTGCTTTTGGTGCAGCACTTCAGTCTGGCACCCTCCAACTGCCTGCTGACCTGCCACTAACAAGAGCTGACCACCGAGGACCACAGCCACATGTCTTTGCGGTTGATGAGGCCTTTCCACTTCGGAAAAACCTCATGAGGCCATTCATTTACATTTACATTTAGGGCATTTAGCAGACGCTTTTATCCAAAGCAACTTACAATAAGTGCATTTGTTACAATAAGTACATTTGTCATAAGAAGTGAAACAATATATCGCTGTCGGTACAGTAAAGACGTTCATAGAACCAAGTGCAAGTATTACAATCGCTAGGCTAACCCATTCCCCGTGTAAAGCAACCATAGCCGCTACTGTAGATGCTATACAATTAAGTACCTTGAATAAGTGTAATGTACAAGTGCCAGGACGTACAACATTCAATGGTGGCTGTGCATTGGTTTCTATGCAGAGTCGAGATGAACTCTGAACAGGTGAGTTTTGAGTCTTTTGCGGAAGCTGGTGAGCGACTCTGCGGTCCTGACTTCGGTAGGGAGCTCGTTCCACCACTGAGGTCCCAAAACAGAGAAAAGTTGTGACTTTGCTGATCGACCTTTGGTTGCTCTTAGCGATGGCGGTACCAGACGTCCAGCTGAGGTAGTTGAGCGGAGGGATCGAGCTGGGGTGTGTGGCTTTACTAATGCTTGGAGGTAGGCAGGGGCAGTTCCATCGACTGCCTTGTATGCCAGTACCATCATCTTGAATCTGATGCGAGCTATTACAGGGAGCCAGTAGAGGTCTCGGAAGAGGGGGGTTACATGTGAGAACTTTGGTAGGTTGAACATGAGGCGTGCTGCCGCATTCTGGATGCGCTGCAAGGGTTTAATCGCAGAGGCAGGGAGTCCAGCCAGGAGCGAGTTGCAGTAGTCGAGGCGGGAGATGACCAGTGATTGGACTAGAAGAGCTGCTACCCTTGTGAGGAAGGGCCGGATCCTGCGGATGTTGTAAAGTGCAAATCTGCAGGACCGGGCCACCGCAGTGATGTTTGCGGTGCAGCACAGCTGATTGTCCAACACTACACCAAGGTTTTTGGCAGTTGGAGAAGGAGATACAGTGATGTTCTCAACAGTGACCAGTAAGTCCATGTGTGGGCAATCTTTCCCTGGTATTAGGAGGAGCTCAGTCTTGTTGAGGTTAAGCCTCAGGTGATGGGCAGTTGTCCAGGTGCTGACTTCTGCCAGACATTCAGATATGCGTGTTGCAATCAGGGCTTTGTCAGATGAGGGAAAGGAGAGAAATAGCTGAGTGTCGTCAGCATAGCAGTGATAGGATTCCCTGGCCATTCCCTGGTCGCAACCTGGCAAGAGAGAGCCGGGTTTTCAACTACCATCTGTCATGAGCTCGGCTGGTTGTTGAGAATGCCTTTGGGATCCTTTCTTCCCAGTGGAGGGTCTACAGGCGCGCCTTCAAGGTCAATGTAGAAGTTGCGGAAAAGTGTGTGAAGGCTACCTGTGTTCTCCACAACTTCATGCGGAGGACCTCCCCCCTCAAGTGCATTGAGGGGGAACATCCCAGCTGGTGAGGTGGACCCACTGCCAGGTCTGGGAAGAGCTGCTGCCAACAACTCAGTGAGGGAAGCAATCAGGATTCGGGAGGCCTTCACGTCCTACTTCTCTGCTGAGGGAACCGTCCCATGGCAAGACAATGTGTAGCGCACTAGCACACCCAAACTGGCTCTTTTAAGAGCCACCCACACATTACTTTTGAGCAAACTTCCTAAAATTACTATATTTACTGTGATCTTCTGACTTAATGAAGCATGTCTCCTTAACATACAACAGTAATATGCAATTTTTAACTAAGTTTGTTAACGTTAAAGTTTGTTTATATTTTGAAATCAGGTAACTGTGGCGGAGCCGTCTTGCTTCCCTTCTGCTGGCCTCTATTCTCCTTCCAGGGAAGCTGATTAGCTGGCCACCTCATTGAGGGATTGAACTCACCTGCCGGAAGCCTGCATAAGATGGGGGGAATCCAACATGGCGCTCTCGCTCTCCCACCTGGAAGGGTGGTGCTGCCTGGCACCCAACTGGGTTTTGTTTGGGGTTGTTATTCTAGCCCTTTATTATTTGTTTGCATACTCTTAGTTTAGTTTAACTGTAAACACCACACTACACTTGTTTTTTCGAGTTACTAAATAAATGTAACGTACGCACTGTCACTGTGTGGACCTCCCGTTCTTGGTTGTGCTCTTCAACGAGCAGGGCACAACATAACTGATAAAAATACCTTAAGCAAAGTAGCTTGGACCCCAAAATCTGTGGCACAAAATAATTTGCAACATTTCCCTTCAGGAACATAAATGGCCATTCAATAAAGAATATGAAGCCACATTTTTTGAAGGAAAATAATAATTTATTGGGGCGTGTGTGTGTGTAAGTGTGTGTGTGTGTGTGTGTGTGTGTGTGTGTGTGTGTGTGTGTGTGTGTGTGTGTGTGTGTGTGTTTAAACTAAAAAAATGGGCATGGATCATTCCCTGCAACGATTGTCACCCCAGTGAACCTATTCACCGAATGGTCCAAATTGATTGTCCAAATTGAGCAGTACTGGATTATAGTAACTGTTAGCGTCATGCAATAATTTATGAATTTGAAATTTAATTTATTCTTTGGCATGGGGTAGCAATCGTCGCAGGGAAGGAAGTATCCCTTTAAAAAAATGTTCATCCTCAGAGAGAGGCGCTGGAGGAGGAGTAGGCGGAGGCGCTGGAGCAGGTGGAGGCAGCCTCCTCAACACCTCCAGGAGGCCCTTCTCTATCTCAGCCTCCATCTCCCCCCCCCCCCCCTCCTTTTTTTCTGTGTCCTCACTTTTTCAAATGGAAACAACATTTTTGGGTCAGGTAACAGACAAAAATACATTCAACATGAAAGGCTATGAGTACATAACTAGTCATAACATACCCTTCACGCATAGGGACCCTCATGACCACATAAACGAAGTGTAGCATAAAATCAATGTAATTTCTCTCATGTTAAATGACATACCTGGGGCAATAGGAGGAGTGGTGACAGCAGCAGTTGGTGGTGGTGGTGGTGGAATGGGTTCAGAGGCAGCAGCAGCCTCCGGCTCCTCACAGCTTGTACAGGTTAGATCTTCTGAGGTGACAAGAGGTAGTTATCAATTTATAGAACAATTTATGAGTTTGTAATGCTGTGTATGGGCGTGCGTGTGTCTTCACTTATCGACCAACCTCCTAGGTCACTCGCTGTCCCTGCTGCTGCCTCTGAACCCTGGTCCTCGACTGGGTACTCTGCAATCCCGTCTTCCTCGAACACCAGCCCCTTATTACTACGGGTCTCCCTCGAAGTAACAAATGGGTCGAGGAAAGACAGGATTGCAGAGTAATTCCACTTCTTTCATGGCCCTGCTGCTGACCCACTCCTCTTTCCTGCCTCCTTGTGTCTCTCCCTGAGGTAGGTGTCCCTCAGGCCCTTCCATTTCTTACGGCATACGTCCTCTGACAAGAAAAATCCTACATTGTGTAATCCGAACTGAACTGTTGAATGGTAACTGCTTACTAACTAGCTTGGTTCATAGCTAAGTACAATTGATAGCTGGAATAAAGTCACTTTTAAAGTATAGTAAATTTAAAAAACTTACCAGTTAGCCCGACCTCTTGGCTCAGCTTCTGCCAGGCCCTTGCCTTGACCGTCCGGTCCTCTTAACCAGTCACGGTGGAATTGAAAAGTTCAGGAAGAGCGGACACCGAAATAATGACTTTCTCCTCCATTTAGCAGTTTGATCTGGATCAGGAAGTGAACGCTACGTCACTCAAGGGAGTGAACGCTGATTGGCTGTCATCACGCGAATGTCGCGGTAAAGTTGAAATATTTCAACTCAGCGAATTTGTCGCGCTACAAATCCTTGTGAACGCGCTTGCCTGTGCAGGGCGAAAGTGTGGCACAACGAATCAAAACTTGTAGCCGGTTTTCTCTAGCGAATAATTCGCCCGATACACTTTGTTCTCTTTGGTGAGAACGCACCTTAAGATTCCGGCCACGATAGCTTCGGATGTGAAAGTCAATACTGCGATCTCATTTATCATAATTTCAGAATTGACCATTGATATTGCAGTTACCAGTGTTTCTATATTATTCTCTTTTGGTGTCATTGTCAGCCTGAACAGTAGCTGCTGTACCATTTGTTGCTAGTGTGTTTATTGGCTCACTCATGATTGTTGTTTCTTCTCTAATGGGAGTTACATTAGTGATTGCTAGTATTGTTTCTTCTCTAATATAAGTTACATTAGTGATTGAAGGTTGTGATAAATCCCTGACATCTGAAGTTTCATTAATCTTGGCTGCATCTAGAGTCGAATTTAATCTATTAGCGGTTACAAGTGAATCTTCCCCATTATCTCTAACTGGAGCTTGATCTACTTTATCAGTGGCTGTGGTGGTATTTACTTTTTCATTATCTGAAGATTTTCCTGAATTATTTTGTTCAAATTCAACAACCTTACCTGGTTGATTTTTGATTATACAAGGGACTTCTGCTTCTAGTGTAAAGTTGAATGTTGTTTCTGACACTATTTTAAGAAGCCGATATCCTTTCATTTGTATTTTATACTTGCTGTTGTAGTCCCATGTTTTTTGTGATTTTACTGTCACACACCATTTCATTGGTTTTGGCTGAATATACCGGTGGAAATGCACATAACGATTGGTTACCTGAGATAACAGTAAACATAATTTGTTCATCAATTCGGTTTTGTAGTGGTATCTGAGCACATAAGACAATTCTCTCTTCCTTTTTAACTATTCCTGAATGTGTCGGCCCCTGACTCCTGGCCGTTCCAGGTCTGTGTTGTCTCCGTCGTTTCATCCTTCCTGGGGATCTGTCCTTGAACCAGCGGAATCTGGCCCAACCCGTAGAGGATCAGGAGCAGGCTCGCCATTTTCAGTATCATCGTGTGGCTGTTGCTCCTGGCTCGGCTGGGTCTGGTCCAGGGGTAGTTGGTCAGCCCCGGGCATGTCTGCATCTGGCTCCTCCTCACGCTCCTCCTCACGCTCTTCCCTTGTCCTGGGTTGAGCGGCTATTGTGCAGTGGTTGAGGTGATACCACGTGGCACTTCCTTCCACCTGGATGGCTGTTGGTGTTGCGTTGGTGACTTTGTATGGTCCTTCTCTCCTGGGCTGGTTCCACCTCCTCCTGAAAACCCTTAGGTACACTTGGGCACCTGGCTCCACCCCTCTTGGTGGTTCCTCCTCCAACTCTGGAACTTTGTGTTTCTTTCGCTGGAATTACAAACTTATGTACAGCAGTTAGTTGTTCAAACATATTTTCCTTAATTCTATTGCTAATTACTCTAATGGAAGTCCCTTATGGGGCCCTCGAATGATAGGTGAAGGCATGGATCAACCCGTAAGCATTTCATGCGGGGTTAGATGCGTCGTTCTGTAAGCTTGCGTGCGATAACTCATTAGTGTCAGTGGTAGTGCATCAATCCTATTCAATTTAGTGCTTGCACAAATTTTGTTAATTTTTTGTCTTGAGCGTCCCCTTCACTCTTTCCACCATACCTTGTGATTGAGGATGGTAGACGCAACCTCGTCTTTGTTTGACATGCAAATGCTGAATCACTTGTTTGAGTGTTTTCTGAATAAACACTGCCCCATTGTCTGAGCTTATTTCTGACGGAATTCCAAACCTTGGCATGACTTCTCTAGTCAGAAACTTGATTACTGTAGCCACACTTTGGTCTTTTGATGGGACTGCTTCTACCAGTCTGCTGAACCTGTCAATGATAACTAACATGTACAACATGTCAACATAGTCCATGACCAAATGTCTAAATGGTCCTTCAGGTGTGGGAATTTGTCCCAATGGAGTAGTGATTGTTTTTCTTACGTTGTTTTTTGCAAATACCTCACACTTATTTAGTTGGTAATCAATCATTGTTTGCAAGTATGGTGAAGAAAAACCTTGTTTTCTAATTCTCCTCAATACCTCCCCCCTTGCGCAATGGTCAAAACCATGCACATTAAATGGTAAGCAAACCTGACAACGCTGTTTGTGCAACCAACATTGAAGTGCCTAACCTTAACTATCCGTAAAATAAAACCAATCCATTGGGAAGTGAAACCGAAGCCAGTATATCCAAAACCAAAGGTTGATATTGGTGGGTTTACCTTCAGCCGCCTTGAAACCACGCTGTTCCCAAGGTCGAAACATTACATGCGTCAGTAGGCCTATATACCACAAAGGTTAAATAAAATAAGTTTCAAGACCACCACTTCTGCTGCCAGAGCTGACATATATGACCCCTGTTCCTCCTCCACCTTTCACCAACCGGCTCTTCCTTTGTTGGTTGCAGCTCGTCACTTCATGATCAAGTGAGCCAGTGCTCACAGTGACTCTGCCAAGTAATCGTGACTGTGCCTGCCTTAGGTTGTTCCAGGCTTCAAGGTGGGATCTTACCCGATGTTGGCTAACCAGCCTTCCATACTGGCTCATTGCAGGATGCCTTGCCTGGGATACAATCAATCCCCACCCATAAGGTAGTATAGATTGCAAAGTGGAGGGATGGAGACAGAGTCTTCAGTCCCAGTTACCCCTGCAGCCAAGTGTGTGCGTAACGGATACACATCAGGGCGACTACAACAACAACTACAACTTTACCCTGTGTGTGTGAGGGGGCGTATGATGGGGTGAATCTAAAGGTCATTTATCAGAGTTAAAAATATCATACTATCAAATGCTAACATTTTATAAAAGTGTTGCAGCAGCAGTAGGGGCATTTGAAAGGTAAACCCACTACTTCTGAATGTAAATTGAGAACCTAGCATGTAGGATCCCTTCCCAGCAGATGTAGCGTTAATCCACCTATTGTCCTTAACTAAGGAGATGCAAAAGAAAACAAAAATCACAATATTAAAACTTGCATTTTCAATATTACGCGACTCAGTTCTGTGTTAACCGTTACTCATAATCACAATTCCCTTCATAATTCTACCCGATTGTCCTACACTAACTATTTAAATTGGACGACCTAATCTTCTTTTATTTTACCTGTTGCTTGCATTTGATGTTTTCAACATTTTGATTCACTACTATGTACCCAATATGTCTATCTGTGTTGTCCTCCTGTCAACATTGAATCGATACATTATTTCCATTTTCTAATTAACCTTATTGTTTTATCTGAAGAATGCTTTTAGAACCCCCTCGTGTATTCCATCACTCTGAGTAGGAGAGGATTCTCCCTTACCTCGGTGGCCCTGACACACACAGGAGAACAGGCTCACACACACCCCTTTTTCTTTTTTTTAACAACATTTTTCGCTGTGGATAACATGAATTAGAAATTTGGATAGCATTTTAACGTACTTATTTAGTCTAATTTTAAGTATTGCCGATTATTATTTCTAGATTATACGATCACTTTTAATAAAATGTCTGTTATTATCGTAATCCCTAAGGATATATATTATTTGTGTTGTCATTTTGGTACTTAGACCTCGTCATGTCTGTTGTACTGTGCATTTCTACCGCGCTCCCGCAGAGTCCTCTATGGGGTGGGTGTTCAAAGTACCTCTTTGGTGGGTGAAACTGTATTAAGCCCAGCGCCGATTAACCCCTGGACTTCTGTGGACGAGCGGTGTGCACGCTATGGACAACTTTAAATGCTAATTGTTCATGTTTTGGAGTCTGGATAATTATTCCTAAATCCTGTGATCACCATGTAACTCTAATAGTCCAATACAGGGCTCTCCTCTGATTTATTATCTCTGGGTCGGTCCGCACCCACCCTCTCTGCATTCTTTACATTCCCCTCCCTTCTCCAAACATTTTCTTCCTCTGAACCAACCTGGTGTTTCACCAGTGCTCTGTGTACCAAGATCTATTGATCCATATCACATGGCGCTATGACGCGATGGAAAGTCTCCAAGGTTGTCACGACACACAGAACCACAGAGTCACTGATCCCAGTGGTGGTTCCAGGATTTTTCTAAAACAGGGGCCATCAAGGGGCCATAGGTTACATTCAGGGACCAAGTACAGAGTCCATCCAAGCACACAAATAATCTATTCAATACAGCGCAAATTCATTTCTTTCTTTCTCTCTCTCTCTCTCACTCATTCACTCATTCACTCACTCACTCACCCACTCACTCACTCACTCACTCACTCACACATAAACACCTTAAAATTAAGAATTCTCCGATAGTCATCCTTGGAGCTGATACGCATGACAATTTCATCCAAATCTAATGACCTGGACCATCAGGATTCACTTTTAGGACACACTACCAACTGAACACACGCACACATACACATACACACACATACACCAAGTACACACAAGGAAAAAAAAAGCAAAGGTAAAAAAGTTTACTGACTTAAAAGATGAGTTGTTTTCCGCTTCTGTTTTCCGCTCTGTTTCCGCATGTCCCTACACATCACTATATCAAAAGTCCCTCCCACGGGCCATATAGTGCCTAATTCTTCTGTCCTCTTCTCCCACTTCTCAGAGATCTTTTTTATCTCATCTTTGAGCAATAGACGGTCTCTAATCAAAATCTCCGCTGCCGTCTGTGCTTTATTCATCTTTTTGGTGTAAAAACACTATTATTAATACAATTTATTTCAGTTCATACTACTCGTTAGTTTAATTGTTCTATTTTATCTCTGCCATTTTGAAAGTGCTCTCCTCCCCGGCGCTGCTCTCTCCTCTATGCCGATTGGAATGTGCTGGGCTATCTTTAGTCCTGCTCTGCTCCTAGGCCCCCACCCTTTGCTCCTCTCTGATCACAGTATGAGTCAGCGCAGCAATGTTTAAATTGAGGAAGGTTTACACATTTACTTCAAACAAATTATTTATTCTCTGTCTAATTTATTTATGACAGAATGAACTAAAAGAAAACGGGCCGTACAAGTCTCCGAGGTAACTTAATCCTATCGCGGCTTGAATACAGAAAGAAAAGGATTTATGCAACTTTTTAAAGCGTATCGTAAAAACGGCCAAATTTTTTGTGCGAGATGCTGAGTGGAACTAGTCACTAACTCTTCTTTAATTAAAAATAAAAGGTTGACCGAGCGTTGAAGCTGGCCTTTTGCTTAAAACATGAAAGGTCGAGTACTCCAGTTCTGAGCTACTCAACAAGAACTTCAAACAAGAAACCTATTGTCTCACAGCGCCAAGATCAGAATTTCAAATTCACCATCTCAATTGATCCAAGATCTGCAGCTTAATTGGCCCAAGATTAGGATATAAAATTCATTCAAATGGCACTTTAAACAAGAAGCTGATTTTCTCAAAATAATGGTTGAACACATAATTACTCGACCAGAACATTAAACAAGAAACTTCTCAAAATGCCAATATCAGGATTAAAAATCACCTCAAGTGGTACCTCAAACAAGAAACTTATTTACTCAAAATAACAAGAAGCATGTTTTCTCCAAATGCCGAGATCGGAATTAGAAATTCACCATCAATTGGTCCAGGATCTGCAGCTCAACTGGTCCAAGATCGGAATTAAAAATTCAGTTGTCGGCATTTCAAGGAAGCTCTTCTTAAAGAAAAACCACTGAATTCATTAACCACTCTGAATTCCCAACTGACAAACCTCCACTTAGGACTTTGTCAGTTAAACCCTACAGATCCGCACCACTCCAGAGTCCCGTTCTGGGGGTGGATCTAGGGGCCCGCTCGCCCTGTCCTATTGGAACTTTCCCACTAATTAATTCTTCTAAAAGACAGTCACCAGAACAGTAGGCCTACAACCCGTATCAATAGAGAACCACAAAGCGTTTTAGTTAAAGGTCCCATGGCATGGAAATCTCAATTTATGAGGTTTTCTAACATAAATGAGTTCCCCTAGCCTGCCTATGGTCCCCCAGTGGCTAAAACTTGCGTTTGGTGTAAAACGAGCCCTAGGTGTTCTGCAAGCCTTTGAAAAAGCGGAGGCTCAAGCGCGCTGATTTGGAATGTGGTCCCATATGTCGTCATAAGGATCTAAACTCCTCCCCTTTCTCTCCCTGGCCTGCCCAGAGAATTTGGCCTGACAATGAGACACGACCGTGCGAGCGCCACGTGTGTGTGTGTGTGTGTGTGTGTGATTACACACAGTTTGCTGTTGATGTTATGGTGCATAACACGTCGGTTCTTTGACGTCTCTTGTATTTCCACAACGAGACTGTAGTTGGGGTTATCTCAGCCATGGTTGAGAAGGAATTGGGGGATAGGAACTTTGGCTTTGACTCCCTGAAGTATGAACTGCGACGTGCTGCTTGCAGCCGGTTGCCGCGAGGCACCACCGCCGCGAGGCACCACCGCCGGGAAGCACCACCGCCGCGAAGCACCACCGCCCGGCAGCCAGCAGCCGGCAGCCGGCAGCAGGCAGCACATTCAGTCTACTTCAGATTGATGTGGAAGTGGAAGAACCAGAGACGTCGGTGAACCCGACAAAGTTGTTTGTGATTCATAATATCGTCTGGAGGCGCACACAGCTTGGCCATGATAATATGTATTATATGATATAGATATATACAGTGGGGCAAAAAAGTATTTAGTCAGTCACCAATTGTGCAAGTTCTCCCACTTAAAAAGACGAGAGAGGCCTGTAATTTTGATCATAGGTAAACCTCAGCTATGAGAGACAAAATGAAAAAAAAAAATCCAGAAAATCACATTGTCTGATTTTTTAAGAATTTATTTGCAAATTATGGTGGAAAATAAGTATTTGGTCACCTACAAACCAGCAAGATTTCTGGCTGTCACAGACCTGTAACTTCTTCTTTAAGAGGCTCCTCTGTCCTCCACTCATTACCTGTATTAATGGCACTTGTTTGAACTCCTTATCAGTATAAAAGACACCTGTCCACAACCTCAAACAGTCACACTCCAAACTCCACTATGGCCAAGACCAAAGAGCTGTCAAAGGACACCAGAAACACAATTGTAGACCTGCACCAGGCTGGGAAGTCTGAATCTGCAATAGGTAAGCAGCTTGGTGTGAAGAAATCAACTGTGGGTGCAATTATTAGGAAATGGAATACATACAAGACCACTGATAATCTCCCTCGATCTGGGGCTCCGCGCAAGATCTCACCCTGTGGGGTCAAAATGATCACAACAACGGTGAACAAAAATCCCAGAACC
Source organism: Pollachius pollachius (assembly GCF_949987615.1). Taxonomy (NCBI): domain Eukaryota; kingdom Metazoa; phylum Chordata; class Actinopteri; order Gadiformes; family Gadidae; genus Pollachius; species Pollachius pollachius. The sequence continues at coordinate 24,541,147 of NC_136937.1, read as the reverse complement.
ACACGGGGGGACCTAGTGAATGACCTCCAGAGAGCTGGGACCAAAGTAACAAAGGCTACCATCACTAACACACTACGCCGCCAGGGACTCAAATCCTGCAGTGCCAGACGTGTCCCCCTGCTAAAGCCAGTGCATGCCCGTTTGAAGTTTGCTAGAGAGCATTTGGATGATCCAGAACAGGATTGGGAGAATGTCATATGGTCAGATGAAACCAAAATAGAACTTTTTGGTAAAAACTCAACTCGTCGTGTTTGGAGGAGAAAGAATGCTGAGTTGCATCCAAAGAACACCATACCTACAGTGAAGCATGGGGTTGGAAACATCATGCTTTGGGGCTGTTTTTCTGCCAAGGGACCAGGACGTCTGATCCGTGTGACGGAAAGAATGAATGGGGCCATGTATCGTGAGATTTTGAGTGAAAACCTCCTTCCATCAGCAAGGGCACTGAAGATGAAACGTGGCTGGGTCTTTCAGCATGACAATGACCCCAAACACACCGCCCGGGCAACGAAGGAGTGGCTTCGTAAGAAGCATTTCAAGGTCCTGGAGTGGCCTAGCCAGTCTCCAGATCTCAACCCCATAGAAAATCTTTGGAGGGAGTTGAAAGTCCGTGTTGCCCAGCGAAGGCCCAAAAACATCACTGCTCTAGAGGAGATCTGCATGGACGGAATGGGCCAAAATACCAGCAGCAGTGTGTGAAAACCTTGTAAAGACTTACAGAAAACGTTTGACCTCTGTCATTGCCAACAAAGGGCATGTAACAAAGTATTGAGATGACCTTTTGTTATTGACCAAATACTTACTATCCACCATCATTTGCAAATAAATTCTTTAAAAATCAGACAATGTGATTTTCTAGATTTTTTTTTTTCATTTTGTCTCTCATAGCTGAGGTTTACCTATGATGAAAATGACAGGCCTCTCTCATCTTTTTAAGTGGGAGAACTTGCACTATTGGTGGCTGACTAAATACTTTTTTGCCCCACTGTATGTATTAAATGATATTATTTAGATATAGAGCTCCAGGACTGTAACGCGTGTGTCGTACAGACGCGTACACACAAAGTGTTGTACACGCTGTTGGTGTTATGGTGCATAACACGTCGGACTCTCGTCTCTGGTATTTCTACAACGAGACTCGTAGTGGGGGTTATCTCAGCCATGGTTGAGAATGAATTGGGGGAAAGGAACTTTGGCTTTGACTCCCTGAGGTACATGAACCACGACATGGAGGAGAAAGGGATTGTTGGCCTTGAATGTCTCCCGCTTGAGCCCCGCTTCCCGCTGCCGAGGGACCACCGCCTCGGCGATGCAGGAGGCGGTGGTGCCTAAGCACTGACCGCTGCCGAGGCAGGGTCCCTCGGCAGCAAGGCTCCGGCGGGAGACAACCGCGGTCAACAATCCCTTTCTCCTCCATGTCGTGGTTCAGTCTACTTCAGATTGATGTGGACGTGGAAGAACAAGAGACGTCGGAGAACCCTACACGGTCGTTTGAGATTCATAATATTGTCTGGAGGCTCACCCAGCTTTTGGCCATGATAATATATATTATACGATATAAATATCCATGTATAATATGATATTATTTAGATATAGAGCTCCAGGACTCCCGTGTGTTCTAGAATATTAACAGAACACGGCTAAAGGCTGTGTGCACCTCGCCATACACTACTGTAAACAGAGTGCTTGGTACCGTGGCTGCAAGCTGCTCAGGGCCACACCCCCACCCTCCTCCTTGACCCGCCTCGCTCCTCCTAATTTGCATTAAAGCTACAGACACCAATACAACGCATTTGGCGGAAGCTCAATGTGCGACTGGCTCGGAGTGGCTGTAACTCTGCACCACGGGTGAATTTCGGGAACGTCTTTGAATTCTGTGTTAGTGGCCCACTAATACCCATATTAAAGCATCCATAAAATAGCATGTCATGGGACCTTTAATTACAACCACAGAGCATTTGCGGTATGTGCGCGTGCACATCAATCTTTCTCAGGGCTCCTTTCTTTCTCTCTCTTTTTTTCTATAACAATGGTTCGTTAATTTGAAGAGACACTTTACCTGCTGCTCAGCGTTCAGACAGGGCAGGAACAGATCAAACCACTTTTCCTATATATGGTAAGAACGCAGCTTACATTTTGTTTTGATGAGCTCTGTTGTATGATCCGCTCGCACCCCGTCCTGCAGCCCAGCAGCTGGGCTGTCTCTGTTCTTCAATCCTGTTTGTGACGCCAAATATGTGGTTTAAAATAACTGAATTCTATTACTTCAACTAATTAAGAGAGCATGAGGAATTGAGGAGTCCGGATCAAGTATGACAAGAGACTTAATTGCTTCCTGCAAACAAGGAACAACGAAGCCGAGCGAGGTTTGCAAAGACACTGCCGGGTCATAAGATCCCGGCCTTTTTATTCCCACATTCAAAGCTATCCTCCATATGGTATGACGGCCCACAGCATGCATATAAGATCTCCTTTTATGGTAAGGACGATCAGCCATACATTCCTTTAAGTATGTGGTCATCATCCGTAGTTAATCTAAACATTAGGTGGACGTCAGTACGCCTTGGCCCCAGACTCGCTGGGGCCGTGTGAAATGTATGAAACCAGGAATGTGAAGATTCTTGGTTTTACTCAGTCTGAACGAAAAGAGCCAATTTGTTTTGGTCACACAAATGATCCAGCCTTACAACTTTGCCTGCAATCAGCCAGAGATTCAGCAGCAGGTGCACTCTAATGCAGCTCAGATACTTTTCCAATGTTGCAGACCAGGGCTTCATGCATGACAGGTAATTCTACCAATGAAACACCAACGCTTGCTAGCTCAAGAATTTGTGCTCCCAGAATTGAATTGGTCAGACTTACGTTTACACCTGTAGACGTCAATGTTCGTGGACGTGTCAAGGAATGTGCAATTTCAAAGTAAGGTAATTTTACTCACAGTGCCGAACACATTCTCCCTGGCGTTATTTAAGATGCATGAGGTGTCTCTGAGCAAGACGAGGCCTTTGATATCTTGACAAGTTCAACGAAATTGAACCCACTATCCACTCTGGTACAATTTTTAGAATGTGGCAGGATGGCCGAGCGGTCTAAGGTGTTGCGTTCAGGTCGAATCCCGCTTCTGACAGGAGTTTTGGGGACAACTTACGAAAAGCGAAATCACTGTCGTGAAGAACTATTGATTTCAAAGGATCTGCAAAGTTAGGTTCGCCCGCTGCGGGTAGATGTTCCGCGAGTGGTGACCTCTCATACTGGCGCACACTGTGTTTAAGTTGCGGTTTCAGAATCCATAAAAATTACACGCTGCATTGACCAGGAATCGTAACCAAGCGCTCCTGCGTGGGAGGCGAGAATTCTACCACTGAACCACCACTGCTTAAATGTAGTGACCCTTTGGCTCAAAAACAATTCTCATTTTGATTGCAGTAGTAGTTGCCAATGATGTCAGATTGTTGCATTTTGGATGGATAATATTTGTGTGAATGTAGTTTGATGTAATGCTCAATATTTCATTCTAAGGTATACAGTATTGTGGTTTTAGTATTATGTCAAATTTCATACAACCCTTTCTGTAGTATTAATACTGTATGTAAATCACTGTATTGATGAACTATTGATTTCAAAGGATCTGCAAAGTTAGGTTCGCCCGCTGCGGTTAGATGGTCCGCGAGAGGTGACCTCTCACACAGACGCACAAGTGTTTAACTTGTGAAAAAACTTTGCCCTACATTAGTCCTGAATTGAACTCTCGCCCCCCGAGTGCCAGGCAAGAATTCTAACACTAAACCACCAAAGCTCACTTTTAGTCACACTTTGGCTAACAAAATGCTCTCGAGACACATGTACACCTGCAGGAATCAAAGTCCTTGCTCACTTCAAGAAATACTGGAACGCCAAAGCCCCTCACTTGTACAGTGGTCAGCATCCCTTGGCCATGCGTGAAAGCAGGAATGTGAAGATTCTTGGTTTTAATCAGTCTGAATGAAAAGAGCTAATTGGTTTTGGTCAAACAAATGATCCACCCTTGTAACTTTGCCTGCAATAAGCCAGAGATTCAGCAGCAGGTACACTCCAATGCAGCTCAGATACTCCGATAGCTCAGTGGAGGAGCCTCCCCATGCAGCTCAGTGGAGGAGCCTCCCCATGCAGCTCAGTGCTCCCCTGACCGGGAGCACAAATTCTTGAGCTAGCAAGCGTTGCTGTTTCATTGGTAGAATTAACTGTCATGCGTGAACCCCTGGTCTGCAACATTGGAAAAGTATCTGAGCTGCATTGGAGTGCACCTGCTGCTGCATCTCTGGCTGTGTGAGCATTGGTTGTTCGGTGGTAGAATTCTCACCTGCCACGCGGGAGGTGAAAAATTCCCTTACTCCCCGTCAGGGAATTAAACCCCGATCTCCCCCATGACAGGCCGGGACACTGAAAACTCTACTAACGAGGAGCTCTGTAATTATACATTCGTCGACACGTGCAAGAACTTTGACGTCTACAGGTGTAAACATGAGTCTGACCAATTCAATTCTAGGAGTACAAATTCTTGAGCTAGCAAGTGTTGGTGTTTCATTGGTAGAATTACCTGTCATGGGTGTAATTATGACCTAAATGTGAGCATTGGTGGTTCAGTGGTAGAATTCTCGTCATGCGTGAAGCCCTGGTCTGCAACATTGGAAAAGTGTCTGAGCTGCATTGGAGTGCACCTGCTGCTGAATCTCTGGCTGATTGTAGGCAAAGGTATGAGGCTGGATCATTTGTGTGACCAAAACAAATTGGCTCTTTTTGATCAGACTGAGCCAAATTGTGACTAAATGTGAGCATTGGTGGTTCAGCGGTAGAATTCTCGTCATGCGTGAAGCCCTGGTCTGCAACATTGGAAAAGTATCTGAGCTGCATTGGAGTGCACCTGCTGCTGAATCTCTGGCTGATGCAGGCAAAGGTATGAGGCTGGCTCATTTGTGTGACCAAAACTAATTAGCTCTTTTCGTTCAGATTGAGCCAAATTGTGACTAAATGTGAGCATTGGTGGTTCAGTGGTAGAATTCTCGTCATGCGTGAAGCCCTGGTCTGCAACATTGGAAAAGTATCTGAGCTGCATTGGAGTGCACCTGCTGCTGAATCTCTGGCTGATGCAGGCAAAGGTATGAGGCTGGATCATTTGTGTGACCAAAACTAATTAGCTCTTTTCGTTCAGATTGAGCCAAATTGTGACTAAATGTGAGCATTGGTGGTTCAGTGGTAGAATTCTCGTCATGCGTGAAGCCCTGGTCTGCAACATTGGAAAAGTATCTGAGCTGCATTGGAGTGCACCTGCTGCTGATTCTCTGGCTGATTGCAGGCAAAGGTATGAGGCTGGATCATTTGTTTGACCAAAACAAATTGGCTCTTTTCGTTCGGACTGAGTAAAACCAAAAATCTTCACATTCCTGGTTTCACGCATGGCCAAGGGATACTGACCACTGTACAAATGAGGGGCTGTGGTGTTGCAGTATTTCTTGAAGTGAGCAAGGACTTTTAGTCCTGCAGGTGGAAATCTTTCCTCGAGATTATTTTGTGAGCCAAATTGTGACTAAATGTGAGCATTGGTGGTTCAGTGGTAGAATTCTGGCCTGCCACGCGGGAGGCCCGGGTTCGATTCCCGGCCAATGCAGGGCGAGATTTTATTAATTCTGAAATCGCAACTTAAACACAGTGTGCGTCTGTGTGAGAAGTCACCTCTCGTGGAACATCCTACCGCAGCAGGATTGGTTGTTCAATGGTAGAATTCTCGTCATGCGTGAAGCCCTGGTCTGCAACATGGGAAAAGTATATGAGCTGCATTGGAGTGCACTTGCTGCTGAATCTCTGGCTGATGCAGGTAAAGGTATGAGGATGGATCATTTGTGTGACCAGAACAAATTGGCTCTTTTCGTTCAGACTGAGCCAAATTTTTACTAAATGTGAGCATTGGTGGTTCAGTGGTAGAATTCTCGTCATGCGTGAAGCCCTGGTCTGCAACATTGGAAAAGTATCTGAGCTGCATTGGAGTGCACCTGCTGCTGATTCTCTGGCTGATTGCAGGCAAAGGTATGAGGCTGGATCATTTGTTTGACCAAAACAAATTGGCTCTTTTTGATCAGACTGAGCCAAATTGTGACTAAATGTGAGCATTGGTGGTTCAGCGGTAGAATTCTCGTCATGCGTGAAGCCCTGGTCTGCAACATTGGAAAAGTATCTGAGCTGCATTGGAGTGCACCTGCTGCTGAATCTCTGGCTGATTGAAGGCAAAGGTATGAGGCTGGATCATTTGTTTGACCAAAACAAATTGGCTCTTTTCGTTCGGACTGAGTAAAACCAAAAATCTTCACATTCCTGGTTTCACGCATGGCCAAGGGATACTGACCACTGTACTAATGAGGGGCTGTGGTGTTGCAGTATTTCTTGAAGTGAGCAAGGACTTTTAGTCCTGCAGGTGGAAATCTTTCCTCGAGATTATTTTGTGAGCCAAATTGTGACTAAATGTGAGCATTGGTGGTTCAGTGGTAGAATTCTCGTCATGCGTGAAGCCCTGGTCTGCAACATTGGAAAAGTGTCTGAGCTGCATTGGAGTGCACCTGCTGCTGAATCTCTGGCTGATTGCAGGCAAAGGTATGAGGCTGGATCATTTGTGTGACCAAAACAAATTGGCTCTTTTTGATCAGACTGAGCCAAATTGTGACTAAATGTGAGCATTGGTGGTTCAGCGGTAGAATTCTCGTCATGCGTGAAGCCCTGGTCTGCAACATTGGAAAAGTATCTGAGCTGCATTGGAGTGCACCTGCTGCTGAATCTCTGGCTGATGCAGGCAAAGGTATCAGGCTGGATCATTTGTGTGACCAAAACTAATTAGCTCTTTTCGTTCAGATTGAGCCAAATTGTGACTAAATGTGAGCATTGGTGGTTCAGTGGTAGAATTCTCGTCATGCGTGAAGCCCTGGTCTGGAACATTGGAAAAGTATCTGAGCTGCATTGGAGTGCACCTGCTGCTGATTCTCTGGCTGATTGCAGGCAAAGGTATGAGGCTGGATCATTTGTTTGACCAAAACAAATTGGCTCTTTTCGTTCGAACTGAGTAAAACCAAAAATCTTCACATTCCTGGTTTCACGCATGGCCAAGGGATACTGACCACTGTACTAATGAGGGGCTGTGGTGTTGCAGTATTTCTTGAAGTGAGCAAGGACTTTTAGTCCTGCAGGTGGAAATCTTTCCTCGAGATTATTTTGTGAGCCAAATTGTGACTAAATGTGAGCATTGGTGGTTCAGTGGTAGAATTCTCGTCATGCGTAAAGCCCTGGTCTGCAACATTGGAAAAGTGTCTGAGCTGCATTGGAGTGCACCTGCTGCTGAATCTCTGGCTGATTGCAGGCAAAGGTATGAGGCTGGATCATTTGTGTGACCAAAACAAATTGGCTCTTTTTGATCAGACTGAGCCAAATTGTGACTAAATGTGAGCATTGGTGGTTCAGCGGTAGAATTCTCGTCATGCGTGAAGCCCTGGTCTGCAACATTGGAAAAGTATCTGAGCTGCTTTGGAGTGCACCTGCTGCTGAATCTCTGGCTGATGCAGGCAAAGGTATGAGGCTGGCTCATTTGTGTGACCAAAACTAATTAGCTCTTTTCGTTCAGATTGAGCCAAATTGTGACTAAATGTGAGCATTGGTGGTTCAGTGGTAGAATTCTCGTCATGCGTGAAGCGCTGGTCTGCAACATTGGAAAAGTATCTGAGCTGCATTGGAGTGCACCTGCTGCTGATTCTCTGGCTGATTGCAGGCAAAGGTATGAGGCTGGATCATTTGTTTGACCAAAACAAATTGGCTCTTTTTGATCAGACTGAGCCAAATTGTGACTAAATGTGAGCATTGGTGGTTCAGCGGTAGAATTCTCGTCATGCGTGAAGCACTGGTCTGCAACATTGGAAAAGTGTCTGAGCTGCATTGGAGTGCACCTGCTGCTGAATCTCTGGCTGATTGCAGGCAAAGGTATGAGGCTGGATCATTTGTGTGACCAAAACAAATTGGCTCTTTTTGATCAGACTGAGCCAAATTGTGACTAAATGTGAGCATTGGTGGTTCAGCGGTAGAATTCTCGTCATGCGTGAAGCCCTGGTCTGCAACATTGGAAAAGTATCTGAGCTGCATTGGAGTGCACCTGCTGCTGAATCTCTGGCTGATGCAGGCAAAGGTATGAGGCTGGATCATTTGTGTGACCAAAACTAATTAGCTCTTTTCGTTCAGATTGAGCCAAATTGTGAATAAATGTGAGCATTGGTGGTTCAGTGGTAGTATTCTCGTCATGCGTGAAGCCCTGGTCTGGAACATTGGAAAAGTATCTGAGCTGCATTGGAGTGCACCTGCTGCTGATTCTCTGGCTGATTGCAGGCAAAGGTATGAGGCTGGATCATTTGTTTGACCAAAACAAATTGGCTCTTTTCGTTCGGACTGAGTAAAACCAAAAATCTTCACATTCCTGGTTTCACGCATGGCCAAGGGATACTGACCACTGTACTAATGAGGGGCTGTGGTGTTGCAGTATTTCTTGAAGTGAGCAAGGACTTTTAGTCCTGCAGGTGGAAATCTTTCCTCAAGATTATTTTGTGAGCCAAATTGTGACTAAATGTGAGCATTGGTGGTTCAGTGGTAGAATTCTCGCCTGCCACGCGGGAGGCCCGGGTTCGATTCCCGGCCAATGCAGGGCGAGATTTTATTAATTCTGAAATCGCAACTTAAACACAGTGTGCGTCTGTGTGAGAAGTCACCTCTCTTGGAACATCCTACCGCAGCAGGATTGGTTGTTCAATGGTAGAATTCTCGTCATGCGTGAAGCCCTGGTCTGCAACATGGGAAAAGTATATGAGCTGCATTGGAGTGCACTTGCTTTTGAATCTCTGGCTGATGCAGGTAAAGGTATGAGGATGGATCATTTGTGTGACCAAAACAAATTGGCTCTTTTCGTTCAGACTGAGCCAAATTTTTACTAAATGTGAGCATTGGTGGTTCAGTGGTAGAATTCTCGTCATGCGTGAAGCCCTGGTCTGCAACATTGGAAAAGTGTCTGAGCTGCATTGGAGTGCACCTGCTGCTGAATCTCTGGCTGATTGCAGGCAAAGGTATGAGGCTGGATCATTTGTGTGACCAAAACAAATTGGCTCTTTTTGATCAGACTGAGCCAAATTGTGACTAAATGCGAGCATTGGTGGTTCAGCGGTAGAATTCTCGTCATGCGTGAAGCCCTGGTCTGCAACATTGGATAAGTATCTGAGCTGCATTGGAGTGCACCTGCTGCTGAATCTCTGGCTGATGCAGGCAAAGGTATGAGGCTGGATCATTTGTGTGACCAAAACTAATTAGCTCTTTTCGTTCAGATTGAGCCAAATTGTGACTAAATGTGAGCATTGGTGGTTCAGTGGTAGAATTCTCGTCATGCGTGAAGCCCTGGTCTGCAACATTGGAAAAGTATCTGAGCTGCATTGGAGTGCACCTGCTGCTGATTCTCTGGCTGATTGCAGGCAAAGGTATGAGGCTGGATCATTTGTTTGACCAAAACAAATTGGCTCTTTTTGATCAGACTGAGCCAAATTGTGACTAAATGTGAGCATTGGTGGTTCAGCGGTAGAATTCTCGTCATGCGTGAAGCACTGGTCTGCAACATTGGAAAAGTGTCTGAGCTGCATTGGAGTGCACCTGCTGCTGAATCTCTGGCTGATTGCAGGCAAAGGTATGAGGCTGGATCATTTGTGTGACCAAAACAAATTGGCTCTTTTTGATCAGACTGAGCCAAATTGTGACTAAATGTGAGCATTGGTGGTTCAGCGGTAGAATTCTCGTCATGCGTGAAGCCCTGGTCTGCAACATTGGAAAAGTATCTGAGCTGCATTGGAGTGCACCTGCTGCTGAATCTCTGGCTGATGCAGGCAAAGGTATCAGGCTGGATCATTTGTGTGACCAAAACTAATTAGCTCTTTTCGTTCAGATTGAGCCAAATTGTGACTAAATGTGAGCATTGGTGGTTCAGTGGTAGAATTCTCGTCATGCGTGAAGCCCTGGTCTGGAACATTGGAAAAGTATCTGAGCTGCATTGGAGTGCACCTGCTGCTGATTCTCTGGCTGATTGCAGGCAAAGGTATGAGGCTGGATCATTTGTTTGACCAAAACAAATTGGCTCTTTTCGTTCGGACTGAGTAAAACCAAAAATCTTCACATTCCTGGTTTCACGCATGGCCAAGGGATACTGACCACTGTACTAATGAGGGGCTGTGGTGTTGCAGTATTTCTTGAAGTGAGCAAGGACTTTTAGTCCTGCAGGTGGAAATCTTTCCTCGAGATTATTTTGTGAGCCAAATTGTGCCTAAATGTGAGCATTGGTGGTTCAGTGGTAGAATTCTCGCCTGCCACGCGGGAGGACCGGGTTCGATTCCCGGCCAATGCAGGGCGAGATTTTATTAATTCTGAAATCGCAACTTAAACACAGTGTGCGTCTGTGTGAGAAGTCACCTCTCTTGGAACATCCTACCGCAGCAGGATTGGTTGTTCAATGGTAGAATTCTCGTCATGCGTGAAGCCCTGGTCTGCAACATGGGAAAAGTATATGAGCTGCATTGGAGTGCACTTGCTGCTGAATCTCTGGCTGATGCAGGTAAAGGTATGAGGATGGATCATTTGTGTGACCGAAACAAATTGGCTCTTTTCGTTCAGATTGAGCCAAATTTTTACTAAATGTGAGCATTGGTGGTTCAGTGGTAGAATTCTCGTCATGCGTGAAGCCCTGGTCTGCAACATTGGAAAAGTGTCTGAGCTGCATTGGAGTGCACCTGCTGCTGATTCTCTGGCTGATTGCAGGCAAAGGTATGAGGCTGGATCATTTGTTTGACCAAAACAAATTGGCTCTTTTTGATCAGACTGAGCCAAATTGTGACTAAATGTGAGCATTGGTGGTTCAGCGGTAGAATTCTCGTCATGCGTGAAGCACTGGTCTGCAACATTGGAAAAGTGTCTGAGCTGCATTGGAGTGCACCTGCTGCTGAATCTCTGGCTGATTGCAGGCAAAGGTATGAGGCTGGATCATTTGTGTGACCAAAACAAATTGGCTCTTTTTGATCAGACTGAGCCAAATTGTGACTAAATGTGAGCATTGGTGGTTCAGCGGTAGAATTCTCGTCATGCGTGAAGCCCTGGTCTGCAACATTGGAAAAGTATCTGAGCTGCATTGGAGTGCACCTGCTGCTGAATCTCTGGCTGATGCAGGCAAAGGTATCAGGCTGGATCATTTGTGTGACCAAAACTAATTAGCTCTTTTCGTTCAGATTGAGCCAAATTGTGACTAAATGTGAGCATTGGTGGTTCAGTGGTAGAATTCTCGTCATGCGTGAAGCCCTGGTCTGGAACATTGGAAAAGTATCTGAGCTGCATTGGAGTGCACCTGCTGCTGATTCTCTGGCTGATGCAGGCAAAGGTATGAGGCTGGATCATTTGTGTGACCAAAACTAATTAGCTCTTTTCGTTCAGATTGAGCCAAATTGTGACTAAATGTGAGCATTGGTGGTTCAGTGGTAGAATTCTCGTCATGCGTGAAGCCCTGGTCTGCAACATTGGAAAAGTATCTGAGCTGCATTGGAGTGCACCTGCTGCTGATTCTCTGGCTGATTGCAGGCAAAGGTATGAGGCTGGATCATTTGTTTGACCAAAACAAATTGGCTCTTTTTGATCAGACTGAGCCAAATTGTGACTAAATGTGAGCATTGGTGGTTCAGCGGTAGAATTCTCGTCATGCGTGAAGCACTGGTCTGCAACATTGGAAAAGTGTCTGAGCTGCATTGGAGTGCACCTGCTGCTGAATCTCTGGCTGATTGCAGGCAAAGGTATGAGGCTGGATCATTTGTGTGACCAAAACAAATTGGCTCTTTTTGATCAGACTGAGCCAAATTGTGACTAAATGTGAGCATTGGTGGTTCAGCGGTAGAATTCTCGTCATGCGTGAAACCCTGGTCTGCAACATTGGAAAAGTATCTGAGCTGCATTGGAGTGCACCTGCTGCTGAATCTCTGGCTGATGCAGGCAAAGGTATCAGGCTGGATCATTTGTGTGACCAAAACTAATTAGCTCTTTTCGTTCAGATTGAGCCAAATTGTGACTAAATGTGAGCATTGGTGGTTCAGTGGTAGAATTCTCGTCATGCGTGAAGCCCTGGTCTGGAACATTGGAAAAGTATCTGAGCTGCATTGGAGTGCACCTGCTGCTGATTCTCTGGCTGATTGCAGGCAAAGGTATGAGGCTGGATCATTTGTTTGACCAAAACAAATTGGCTCTTTTCGTTCGGACTGAGTAAAACCAAAAATCTTCACATTCCTGGTTTCACGCATGGCCAAGGGATACTGACCACTGTACTAATGAGGGGCTGTGGTGTTGCAGTATTTCTTGAAGTGAGCAAGGACTTTTAGTCCTGCAGGTGGAAATCTTTCCTCGAGATTATTTTGTGAGGCAAATTGTGACTAAATGTGAGCATTGGTGGTTCAGTGGTTGAATTCTCGTCATGCGTGAAGCCCTGGTCTGCAACATTGGAAAAGTGTCTGAGCTGCATTGGAGTGCACCTGCTGCTGAATCTCTGGCTGATTGCAGGCAAAGGTATGAGGCTGGATCATTTGTGTGACCAAAACAAATTTGCTCTTTTTGATCAGACTGAACCAAATTGTGACTAAATGTGAGCATTGGTGGTTCAGCGGTAGAATTCTCGTCATGCGTGAAGCCCTGGTCTGCAACATTGGAAAAGTATCTGAGCTGCATTGGAGTGCACCTGCTGCTGAATCTCTGGCTGATGCAGGCAAAGGTATGAGGCTGGATCATTTGTGTGACCAAAACTAATTAGCTCTTTTCGTTCAGATTGAGCCAAATTGTGACTAAATGTGAGCATTGGTGGTTCAGTGGTAGAATTCTCGTCATGCGTGAAGCCCTGGTCTGCAACATTGGAAAAGTATCTGAGCTGCATTGGAGTGCACCTGCTGCTGATTCTCTGGCTGATTGCAGGCAAAGGTATGAGGCTGGATCATTTGTTTGACCAAAACAAATTGGCTCTTTTTGATCAGACTGAGCCAAATTGTGACTAAATGTGAGCATTGGTGGTTCAGCGGTAGAATTCTCGTCATGCGTGAAGCACTGGTCTGCAACATTGGAAAAGTGTCTGAGCTGCATTGGAGTGCACCTGCTGCTGAATCTCTGGCTGATTGCAGGCAAAGGTATGAGGCTGGATCATTTGTGTGACCAAAACAAATTGGCTCTTTTTGATCAGACTGAGCCAAATTGTGACTAAATGTGAGCATTGGTGGTTCAGCGGTAGAATTCTCGTCATGCGTGAAGCCCTGGTCTGCAACATTGGAAAAGTATCTGAGCTGCATTGGAGTGCACCTGCTGCTGAATCTCTGGCTGATGCAGGCAAAGGTATGAGGCTGGATCATTTGTGTGACCAAAACTAATTAGCTCTTTTCGTTCAGATTGAGCCAAATTGTGACTAAATGTGAGCATTGGTGGTTCAGTGGTAGAATTCTCGTCATGCGTGAAGCCCTGGTCTGGAACATTGGAAAAGTATCTGAGCTGCATTGGAGTGCACCTGCTGCTGATTCTCTGGCTGATTGCAGGCAAAGGTATGAGGCTGGATCATTTGTTTGACCAAAACAAATTGGCTCTTTTCGTTCGGACTGAGTAAAACCAAAAATCTTCACATTCCTGGTTTCACGCATGGCCAAGGGATACTGACCACTGTACTAATGAGGGGCTGTGGTGTTGCAGTATTTCTTGAAGTGAGCAAGGACTTTTAGTCCTGCAGGTGGAAATCTTTCCTCGAGATTATTTTGTGAGCCAAATTGTGACTAAATGTGAGCATTGGTGGTTCAGTGGTAGAATTCTCGCCTGCCACGCGGGAGGCCCGGGTTCGATTCCCGGCCAATGAAGGCCGAGATTTTATTAATTCTGAAATCGCAACTTAAACACAGTGTGCGTCTGTGTGAGAAGTCACCTCTCTTGGAACATCCTACCGCAGCAGGATTGGTTGTTCAATGGTAGAATTCTCGCCATGCGTGAAGCCCTGGTCTGCAACATGGGAAAAGTATATGAGCTGCATTGGAGTGCACTTGCTGCTGAATCTCTGGCTGATGCAGGTAAAGGTATGAGGATGGATCATTTGTGTGACCAAAACCAATTGGCTCTTTTCGTTCAGACTGAGCCAAATTTTTACTAAATGTGAGCATTGGTGGTTCAGTGGTAGAATTCTCGTCATGCGTGAAGCCCTGGTCTGCAACATTGGAAAAGTGTCTGAGCTGCATTGGAGTGCACCTGCTGCTGAATCTCTGGCTGATTGCAGGCAAAGGTATGAGGCTGGATCATTTGTGTGACCAAAACAAATTGGCTCTTTTTGATCAGACTGAGCCAAATTGTGACTAAATGCGAGCATTGGTGGTTCAGCGGTAGAATTCTCGTCATGCGTGAAGCCCTGGTCTGCAACATTGGAAAAGTATCTGAGCTGCATTGGAGTGCACCTGCTGCTGAATCTCTGGCTGATGCAGGCAAAGGTATGAGGCTGGATCATTTGTGTGACCAAAACTAATTAGCTCTTTTCGTTCAGATTGAGCCAAATTGTGACTAAATGTGAGCATTGGTGGTTCAGTGGTAGAATTCTCGTCATGCGTGAAGCCCTGGTCTGCAACATTGGAAAAGTATCTGAGCTGCATTGGAGTGCACCTGCTGCTGATTCTCTGGCTGATTGCAGGCAAAGGTATGAGGCTGGATCATTTGTTTGACCAAAACAAATTGGCTCTTTTTGATCAGACTGAGCCAAATTGTGACTAAATGTGAGCATTGGTGGTTCAGCGGTAGAATTCTCGTCATGCGTGAAGCACTGGTCTGCAACATTGGAAAAGTGTCTGAGCTGCATTGGAGTGCACCTGCTGCTGAATCTCTGGCTGATTGCAGGCAAAGGTATGAGGCTGGATCATTTGTGTGACCAAAACAAATTGGCTCTTTTTGATCAGACTGAGCCAAATTGTGACTAAATGTGAGCATTGGTGGTTCAGCGGTAGAATTCTCGTCATGCGTGAAACCCTGGTCTGCAACATTGGAAAAGTATCTGAGCTGCATTGGAGTGCACCTGCTGCTGAATCTCTGGCTGATGCAGGCAAAGGTATCAGGCTGGATCATTTGTGTGACCAAAACTAATTAGCTCTTTTCGTTCAGATTGAGCCAAATTGTGACTAAATGTGAGCATTGGTGGTTCAGTGGTAGAATTCTCGTCATGCGTGAAGCCCTGGTCTGGAACATTGGAAAAGTATCTGAGCTGCATTGGAGTGCACCTGCTGCTGATTCTCTGGCTGATTGCAGGCAAAGGTATGAGGCTGGATCATTTGTTTGACCAAAACAAATTGGCTCTTTTCGTTCGGACTGAGTAAAACCAAAAATCTTCACATTCCTGGTTTCACGCATGGCCAAGGGATACTGACCACTGTACTAATGAGGGGCTGTGGTGTTGCAGTATTTCTTGAAGTGAGCAAGGACTTTTAGTCCTGCAGGTGGAAATCTTTCCTCGAGATTATTTTGTGAGCCAAATTGTGCCTAAATGTGAGCATTGGTGGTTCAGTGGTAGAATTCTCGCCTGCCACGCGGGAGGACCGGGTTCGATTCCCGGCCAATGCAGGGCGAGATTTTATTAATTCTGAAATCGCAACTTAAACACAGTGTGCGTCTGTGTGAGAAGTCACCTCTCTTGGAACATCCTACCGCAGCAGGATTGGTTGTTCAATGGTAGAATTCTCGTCATGCGTGAAGCCCTGGTCTGCAACATGGGAAAAGTATATGAGCTGCATTGGAGTGCACTTGCTGCTGAATCTCTGGCTGATGCAGGTATGAGGATGGATCATTTGTGTGACCGAAACAAATTGGCTCTTTTCGTTCAGATTGAGCCAAATTTTTACTAAATGTGAGCATTGGTGGTTCAGTGGTAGAATTCTCGTCATGCGTGAAGCCCTGGTCTGCAACATTGGAAAAGTGTCTGAGCTGCATTGGAGTGCACCTGCTGCTGATTCTCTGGCTGATTGCAGGCAAAGGTATGAGGCTGGATCATTTGTTTGACCAAAACAAATTGGCTCTTTTTGATCAGACTGAGCCAAATTGTGACTAAATGTGAGCATTGGTGGTTCAGCGGTAGAATTCTCGTCATGCGTGAAGCACTGGTCTGCAACATTGGAAAAGTGTCTGAGCTGCATTGGAGTGCACCTGCTGCTGAATCTCTGGCTGATTGCAGGCAAAGGTATGAGGCTGGATCATTTGTGTGACCAAAACAAATTGGCTCTTTTTGATCAGACTGAGCCAAATTGTGACTAAATGTGAGCATTGGTGGTTCAGCGGTAGAATTCTCGTCATGCGTGAAGCCCTGGTCTGCAACATTGGAAAAGTATCTGAGCTGCATTGGAGTGCACCTGCTGCTGAATCTCTGGCTGATGCAGGCAAAGGTATCAGGCTGGATCATTTGTGTGACCAAAACTAATTAGCTCTTTTCGTTCAGATTGAGCCAAATTGTGACTAAATGTGAGCATTGGTGGTTCAGTGGTAGAATTCTCGTCATGCGTGAAGCCCTGGTCTGGAACATTGGAAAAGTATCTGAGCTGCATTGGAGTGCACCTGCTGCTGATTCTCTGGCTGATGCAGGCAAAGGTATGAGGCTGGATCATTTGTGTGACCAAAACTAATTAGCTCTTTTCGTTCAGATTGAGCCAAATTGTGACTAAATGTGAGCATTGGTGGTTCAGTGGTAGAATTCTCGTCATGCGTGAAGCCCTGGTCTGCAACATTGGAAAAGTATCTGAGCTGCATTGGAGTGCACCTGCTGCTGATTCTCTGGCTGATTGCAGGCAAAGGTATGAGGCTGGATCATTTGTTTGACCAAAACAAATTGGCTCTTTTTGATCAGACTGAGCCAAATTGTGACTAAATGTGAGCATTGGTGGTTCAGCGGTAGAATTCTCGTCATGCGTGAAGCACTGGTCTGCAACATTGGAAAAGTGTCTGAGCTGCATTGGAGTGCACCTGCTGCTGAATCTCTGGCTGATTGCAGGCAAAGGTATGAGGCTGGATCATTTGTGTGACCAAAACAAATTGGCTCTTTTTGATCAGACTGAGCCAAATTGTGACTAAATGTGAGCATTGGTGGTTCAGCGGTAGAATTCTCGTCATGCGTGAAACCCTGGTCTGCAACATTGGAAAAGTATCTGAGCTGCATTGGAGTGCACCTGCTGCTGAATCTCTGGCTGATGCAGGCAAAGGTATCAGGCTGGATCATTTGTGTGACCAAAACTAATTAGCTCTTTTCGTTCAGATTGAGCCAAATTGTGACTAAATGTGAGCATTGGTGGTTCAGTGGTAGAATTCTCGTCATGCGTGAAGCCCTGGTCTGGAACATTGGAAAAGTATCTGAGCTGCATTGGAGTGCACCTGCTGCTGATTCTCTGGCTGATTGCAGGCAAAGGTATGAGGCTGGATCATTTGTTTGACCAAAACAAATTGGCTCTTTTCGTTCGGACTGAGTAAAACCAAAAATCTTCACATTCCTGGTTTCACGCATGGCCAAGGGATACTGACCACTGTACTAATGAGGGGCTGTGGTGTTGCAGTATTTCTTGAAGTGAGCAAGGACTTTTAGTCCTGCAGGTGGAAATCTTTCCTCGAGATTATTTTGTGAGGCAAATTGTGACTAAATGTGAGCATTGGTGGTTCAGTGGTTGAATTCTCGTCATGCGTGAAGCCCTGGTCTGCAACATTGGAAAAGTGTCTGAGCTGCATTGGAGTGCACCTGCTGCTGAATCTCTGGCTGATTGCAGGCAAAGGTATGAGGCTGGATCATTTGTGTGACCAAAACAAATTTGCTCTTTTTGATCAGACTGAACCAAATTGTGACTAAATGTGAGCATTGGTGGTTCAGCGGTAGAATTCTCGTCATGCGTGAAGCCCTGGTCTGCAACATTGGAAAAGTATCTGAGCTGCATTGGAGTGCACCTGCTGCTGAATCTCTGGCTGATTGCAGGCAAAGGTATGAGGCTGGATCATTTGTGTGACCAAAACAAATTGGCTCTTTTTGATCAGACTGAGCCAAATTGTGACTAAATGTGAGCATTGGTGGTTCAGCGGTAGAATTCTCGTCATGCGTGAAGCCCTGGTCTGCAACATTGGAAAAGTATCTGAGCTGCATTGGAGTGCACCTGCTGCTGAATCTCTGGCTGATGCAGGCAAAGGTATCAGGCTGGATCATTTGTGTGACCAAAACTAATTAGCTCTTTTCGTTCAGATTGAGCCAAATTGTGACTAAATGTGAGCATTGGTGGTTCAGTGGTAGAATTCTCGTCATGCGTGAAGCCCTGGTCTGGAACATTGGAAAAGTATCTGAGCTGCATTGGAGTGCACCTGCTGCTGATTCTCTGGCTGATGCAGGCAAAGGTATGAGGCTGGATCATTTGTGTGACCAAAACTAATTAGCTCTTTTCGTTCAGATTGAGCCAAATTGTGACTAAATGTGAGCATTGGTGGTTCAGTGGTAGAATTCTCGTCATGCGTGAAGCCCTGGTCTGCAACATTGGAAAAGTATCTGAGCTGCATTGGAGTGCACCTGCTGCTGATTCTCTGGCTGATTGCAGGCAAAGGTATGAGGCTGGATCATTTGTTTGACCAAAACAAATTGGCTCTTTTTGATCAGACTGAGCCAAATTGTGACTAAATGTGAGCATTGGTGGTTCAGCGGTAGAATTCTCGTCATGCGTGAAGCACTGGTCTGCAACATTGGAAAAGTGTCTGAGCTGCATTGGAGTGCACCTGCTGCTGAATCTCTGGCTGATTGCAGGCAAAGGTATGAGGCTGGATCATTTGTGTGACCAAAACAAATTGGCTCTTTTTGATCAGACTGAGCCAAATTGTGACTAAATGTGAGCATTGGTGGTTCAGCGGTAGAATTCTCGTCATGCGTGAAACCCTGGTCTGCAACATTGGAAAAGTATCTGAGCTGCATTGGAGTGCACCTGCTGCTGAATCTCTGGCTGATGCAGGCAAAGGTATCAGGCTGGATCATTTGTGTGACCAAAACTAATTAGCTCTTTTCGTTCAGATTGAGCCAAATTGTGACTAAATGTGAGCATTGGTGGTTCAGTGGTAGAATTCTCGTCATGCGTGAAGCCCTGGTCTGGAACATTGGAAAAGTATCTGAGCTGCATTGGAGTGCACCTGCTGCTGATTCTCTGGCTGATTGCAGGCAAAGGTATGAGGCTGGATCATTTGTTTGACCAAAACAAATTGGCTCTTTTCGTTCGGACTGAGTAAAACCAAAAATCTTCACATTCCTGGTTTCACGCATGGCCAAGGGATACTGACCACTGTACTAATGAGGGGCTGTGGTGTTGCAGTATTTCTTGAAGTGAGCAAGGACTTTTAGTCCTGCAGGTGGAAATCTTTCCTCGAGATTATTTTGTGAGGCAAATTGTGACTAAATGTGAGCATTGGTGGTTCAGTGGTTGAATTCTCGTCATGCGTGAAGCCCTGGTCTGCAACATTGGAAAAGTGTCTGAGCTGCATTGGAGTGCACCTGCTGCTGAATCTCTGGCTGATTGCAGGCAAAGGTATGAGGCTGGATCATTTGTGTGACCAAAACAAATTTGCTCTTTTTGATCAGACTGAACCAAATTGTGACTAAATGTGAGCATTGGTGGTTCAGCGGTAGAATTCTCGTCATGCGTGAAGCCCTGGTCTGCAACATTGGAAAAGTATCTGAGCTGCATTGGAGTGCACCTGCTGCTGAATCTCTGGCTGATGCAGGCAAAGGTATGAGGCTGGATCATTTGTGTGACCAAAACTAATTAGCTCTTTTCGTTCAGATTGAGCCAAATTGTGACTAAATGTGAGCATTGGTGGTTCAGTGGTAGAATTCTCGTCATGCGTGAAGCCCTGGTCTGCAACATTGGAAAAGTATCTGAGCTGCATTGGAGTGCACCTGCTGCTGATTCTCTGGCTGATTGCAGGCAAAGGTATGAGGCTGGATCATTTGTTTGACCAAAACAAATTGGCTCTTTTTGATCAGACTGAGCCAAATTGTGACTAAATGTGAGCATTGGTGGTTCAGCGGTAGAATTCTCGTCATGCGTGAAGCACTGGTCTGCAACATTGGAAAAGTGTCTGAGCTGCATTGGAGTGCACCTGCTGCTGAATCTCTGGCTGATTGCAGGCAAAGGTATGAGGCTGGATCATTTGTGTGACCAAAACAAATTGGCTCTTTTTGATCAGACTGAGCCAAATTGTGACTAAATGTGAGCATTGGTGGTTCAGCGGTAGAATTCTCGTCATGCGTGAAGCCCTGGTCTGCAACATTGGAAAAGTATCTGAGCTGCATTGGAGTGCACCTGCTGCTGAATCTCTGGCTGATGCAGGCAAAGGTATGAGGCTGGATCATTTGTGTGACCAAAACTAATTAGCTCTTTTCGTTCAGATTGAGCCAAATTGTGACTAAATGTGAGCATTGGTGGTTCAGTGGTAGAATTCTCGTCATGCGTGAAGCCCTGGTCTGGAACATTGGAAAAGTATCTGAGCTGCATTGGAGTGCACCTGCTGCTGATTCTCTGGCTGATTGCAGGCAAAGGTATGAGGCTGGATCATTTGTTTGACCAAAACAAATTGGCTCTTTTCGTTCGGACTGAGTAAAACCAAAAATCTTCACATTCCTGGTTTCACGCATGGCCAAGGGATACTGACCACTGTACTAATGAGGGGCTGTGGTGTTGCAGTATTTCTTGAAGTGAGCAAGGACTTTTAGTCCTGCAGGTGGAAATCTTTCCTCGAGATTATTTTGTGAGCCAAATTGTGACTAAAAGTGAGCATTGGTGGTTCAGTGGTAGAATTCTCGCCTGCCACGCGGGAGGCCCGGGTTCGATTCCCGGCCAATGAAGGCCGAGATTTTATTAATTCTGAAATCGCAACTTAAACACAGTGTGCGTCTGTGTGAGAAGTCACCTCTCTTGGAACATCCTACCGCAGCAGGATTGGTTGTTCAATGGTAGAATTCTCGCCATGCGTGAAGCCCTGGTCTGCAACATGGGAAAAGTATATGAGCTGCATTGGAGTGCACTTGCTGCTGAATCTCTGGCTGATGCAGGTAAAGGTATGAGGATGGATCATTTGTGTGACCAAAACCAATTGGCTCTTTTCGTTCAGACTGAGCCAAATTTTTACTAAATGTGAGCATTGGTGGTTCAGTGGTAGAATTCTCGTCATGCGTGAAGCCCTGGTCTGCAACATTGGAAAAGTGTCTGAGCTGCATTGGAGTGCACCTGCTGCTGAATCTCTGGCTGATTGCAGGCAAAGGTATGAGGCTGGATCATTTGTGTGACCAAAACAAATTGGCTCTTTTTGATCAGACTGAGCCAAATTGTGACTAAATGCGAGCATTGGTGGTTCAGCGGTAGAATTCTCGTCATGCGTGAAGCCCTGGTCTGCAACATTGGAAAAGTATCTGAGCTGCATTGGAGTGCACCTGCTGCTGAATCTCTGGCTGATGCAGGCAAAGGTATGAGGCTGGATCATTTGTGTGACCAAAACTAATTAGCTCTTTTCGTTCAGATTGAGCCAAATTGTGACTAAATGTGAGCATTGGTGGTTCAGTGGTAGAATTCTCGTCATGCGTGAAGCCCTGGTCTGCAACATTGGAAAAGTATCTGAGCTGCATTGGAGTGCACCTGCTGCTGATTCTCTGGCTGATTGCAGGCAAAGGTATGAGGCTGGATCATTTGTTTGACCAAAACAAATTGGCTCTTTTTGATCAGACTGAGCCAAATTGTGACTAAATGTGAGCATTGGTGGTTCAGCGGTAGAATTCTCGTCATGCGTGAAGCACTGGTCTGCAACATTGGAAAAGTGTCTGAGCTGCATTGGAGTGCACCTGCTGCTGAATCTCTGGCTGATTGCAGGCAAAGGTATGAGGCTGGATCATTTGTGTGACCAAAACAAATTGGCTCTTTTTGATCAGACTGAGCCAAATTGTGACTAAATGTGAGCATTGGTGGTTCAGCGGCAGAATTCTCGTCATGCGTGAAACCCTGGTCTGCAACATTGGAAAAGTATCTGAGCTGCATTGGAGTGCACCTGCTGCTGAATCTCTGGCTGATGCAGGCAAAGGTATCAGGCTGGATCATTTGTGTGACCAAAACTAATTAGCTCTTTTCGTTCAGATTGAGCCAAATTGTGACTAAATGTGAGCATTGGTGGTTCAGTGGTAGAATTCTCGTCATGCGTGAAGCCCTGGTCTGGAACATTGGAAAAGTATCTGAGCTGCATTGGAGTGCACCTGCTGCTGATTCTCTGGCTGATTGCAGGCAAAGGTATGAGGCTGGATCATTTGTTTGACCAAAACAAATTGGCTCTTTTCGTTCGGACTGAGTAAAACCAAAAATCTTCACATTCCTGGTTTCACGCATGGCCAAGGGATACTGACCACTGTACTAATGAGGGGCTGTGGTGTTGCAGTATTTCTTGAAGTGAGCAAGGACTTTTAGTCCTGCAGGTGGAAATCTTTCCTCGAGATTATTTTGTGAGGCAAATTGTGACTAAATGTGAGCATTGGTGGTTCAGTGGTTGAATTCTCGTCATGCGTGAAGCCCTGGTCTGCAACATTGGAAAAGTGTCTGAGCTGCATTGGAGTGCACCTGCTGCTGAATCTCTGGCTGATTGCAGGCAAAGGTATGAGGCTGGATCATTTGTGTGACCAAAACAAATTTGCTCTTTTTGATCAGACTGAACCAAATTGTGACTAAATGTGAGCATTGGTGGTTCAGCGGTAGAATTCTCGTCATGCGTGAAGCCCTGGTCTGCAACATTGGAAAAGTATCTGAGCTGCATTGGAGTGCACCTGCTGCTGAATCTCTGGCTGATGCAGGCAAAGGTATGAGGCTGGATCATTTGTGTGACCAAAACTAATTAGCTCTTTTCGTTCAGATTGAGCCAAATTGTGACTAAATGTGAGCATTGGTGGTTCAGTGGTAGAATTCTCGTCATGCGTGAAGCCCTGGTCTGCAACATTGGAAAAGTATCTGAGCTGCATTGGAGTGCACCTGCTGCTGATTCTCTGGCTGATTGCAGGCAAAGGTATGAGGCTGGATCATTTGTTTGACCAAAACAAATTGGCTCTTTTTGATCAGACTGAGCCAAATTGTGACTAAATGTGAGCATTGGTGGTTCAGCGGTAGAATTCTCGTCATGCGTGAAGCACTGGTCTGCAACATTGGAAAAGTGTCTGAGCTGCATTGGAGTGCACCTGCTGCTGAATCTCTGGCTGATTGCAGGCAAAGGTATCAGGCTGGATCATTTGTGTGACCAAAACTAATTAGCTCTTTTCGTTCAGATTGAGCCAAATTGTGACTAAATGTGAGCATTGGTGGTTCAGTGGTAGAATTCTCGTCATGCGTGAAGCCCTGGTCTGCAACATTGGAAAAGTATCTGAGCTGCATTGGAGTGCACCTGCTGCTGATTCTCTGGCTGATTGCAGGCAAAGGTATGAGGCTGGATCATTTGTTTGACCAAAACAAATTGGCTCTTTTTGATCAGACTGAGCCAAATTGTGACTAAATGTGAGCATTGGTGGTTCAGCGGTAGAATTCTCGTCATGCGTGAAGCACTGGTCTGCAACATTGGAAAAGTGTCTGAGCTGCATTGGAGTGCACCTGCTGCTGAATCTCTGGCTGATTGCAGGCAAAGGTATGAGGCTGGATCATTTGTGTGACCAAAACAAATTGGCTCTTTTTGATCAGACTGAGCCAAATTGTGACTAAATGTGAGCATTGGTGGTTCAGCGGTAGAATTCTCGTCATGCGTGAAACCCTGGTCTGCAACATTGGAAAAGTATCTGAGCTGCATTGGAGTGCACCTGCTGCTGAATCTCTGGCTGATGCAGGCAAAGGTATCAGGCTGGATCATTTGTGTGACCAAAACTAATTAGCTCTTTTCGTTCAGATTGAGCCAAATTGTGACTAAATGTGAGCATTGGTGGTTCAGTGGTAGAATTCTCGTCATGCGTGAAGCCCTGGTCTGGAACATTGGAAAAGTATCTGAGCTGCATGGGAGTGCACCTGCTGCTGATTCTCTGGCTGATTGCAGGCAAAGGTATGAGGCTGGATCATTTGTTTGACCAAAACAAATTGGCTCTTTTCGTTCGGACTGAGTAAAACCAAAAATCTTCACATTCCTGGTTTCACGCATGGCCAAGGGATACTGACCACTGTACTAATGAGGGGCTGTGGTGTTGCAGTATTTCTTGAAGTGAGCAAGGACTTTTAGTCCTGCAGGTGGAAATCTTTCCTCGAGATTATTTTGTGAGGCAAATTGTGACTAAATGTGAGCATTGGTGGTTCAGTGGTTGAATTCTCGTCATGCGTGAAGCCCTGGTCTGCAACATTGGAAAAGTGTCTGAGCTGCATTGGAGTGCACCTGCTGCTGAATCTCTGGCTGATTGCAGGCAAAGGTATGAGGCTGGATCATTTGTGTGACCAAAACAAATTTGCTCTTTTTGATCAGACTGAACCAAATTGTGACTAAATGTGAGCATTGGTGGTTCAGCGGTAGAATTCTCGTCATGCGTGAAGCCCTGGTCTGCAACATTGGAAAAGTATCTGAGCTGCATTGGAGTGCACCTGCTGCTGAATCTCTGGCTGATGCAGGCAAAGGTATGAGGCTGGATCATTTGTGTGACCAAAACTAATTAGCTCTTTTCGTTCAGATTGAGCCAAATTGTGACTAAATGTGAGCATTGGTGGTTCAGTGGTAGAATTCTCGTCATGCGTGAAGCCCTGGTCTGCAACATTGGAAAAGTATCTGAGCTGCATTGGAGTGCACCTGCTGCTGATTCTCTGGCTGATTGCAGGCAAAGGTATGAGGCTGGATCATTTGTTTGACCAAAACAAATTGGCTCTTTTTGATCAGACTGAGCCAAATTGTGACTAAATGTGAGCATTGGTGGTTCAGCGGTAGAATTCTCGTCATGCGTGAAGCACTGGTCTGCAACATTGGAAAAGTGTCTGAGCTGCATTGGAGTGCACCTGCTGCTGAATCTCTGGCTGATTGCAGGCAAAGGTATGAGGCTGGATCATTTGTGTGACCAAAACAAATTGGCTCTTTTTGATCAGACTGAGCCAAATTGTGACTAAATGTGAGCATTGGTGGTTCAGCGGTAGAATTCTCGTCATGCGTGAAGCCCTGGTCTGCAACATTGGAAAAGTATCTGAGCTGCATTGGAGTGCACCTGCTGCTGAATCTCTGGCTGATGCAGGCAAAGGTATGAGGCTGGATCATTTGTGTGACCAAAACTAATTAGCTCTTTTCGTTCAGATTGAGCCAAATTGTGACTAAATGTGAGCATTGGTGGTTCAGTGGTAGAATTCTCGTCATGCGTGAAGCCCTGGTCTGGAACATTGGAAAAGTATCTGAGCTGCATTGGAGTGCACCTGCTGCTGATTCTCTGGCTGATTGCAGGCAAAGGTATGAGGCTGGATCATTTGTTTGACCAAAACAAATTGGCTCTTTTTGATCAGACTGAGCCAAATTGTGACTAAATGTGAGCATTGGTGGTTCAGCGGTAGAATTCTCGTCATGCGTGAAGCACTGGTCTGCAACATTGGAAAAGTGTCTGAGCTGCATTGGAGTGCACCTGCTGCTGAATCTCTGGCTGATTGCAGGCAAAGGTATCAGGCTGGATCATTTGTGTGACCAAAACTAATTAGCTCTTTTCGTTCAGATTGAGCCAAATTGTGACTAAATGTGAGCATTGGTGGTTCAGTGGTAGAATTCTCGCCTGCCACGCGGGAGGCCCGGGTTCGATTCCCGGCCAATGCAGGGCGAGATTTTATTAATTCTGAAATCGCAACTTAAACACAGTGTGCGTCTGTGTGAGAAGTCACCTCTCTTGGAACATCCTACCGCAGCAGGATTGGTTGTTCAATGGTAGAATTCTCGTCATGCGTGAAGCCCTGGTCTGCAACATGGGAAAAGTATATGAGCTGCATTGGAGTGCACTTGCTGCTGAATCTCTGGCTGATGCAGGTAAAGGTATGAGGATGGATCATTTGTGTGACCAAAACAAATTGGCTCTTTTCGTTCAGACTGAGCCAAATTTTTACTAAATGTGAGCATTGGTGGTTCAGTGGAAGAATTCTCGTCATGCGTGAAGCCCTGGTCTGCAACATTGGAAAAGTGTCTGAGCTGCATTGGAGTGCACCTGCTGCTGAATCTCTGGCTGATTGCAGGCAAAGGTATGAGGCTGGATCATTTGTGTGACCAAAACAAATTGGCTCTTTTTGATCAGACTGAGCCAAATTGTGACTAAATGTGAGCATTGGTGGTTCAGCGGTAGAATTCTCGGCATGCGTGAAGCCCTGGTCTGCAACATTGGAAAAGTATCTGAGCTGCATTGGAGTGCACCTGCTGCTGAATCTCTGGCTGATGCAGGCAAAGGTATGAGGCTGGCTCATTTGTGTGACCAAAACTAATTAGCTCTTTTCGTTCAGATTGAGCCAAATTGTGACTAAATGTGAGCATTGGTGGTTCAGTGGTAGAATTCTCGTCATGCGTGAAGCCCTGGTCTGCAACATTGGAAAAGTATCTGAGCTGCATTGGAGTGCACCTGCTGCTGATTCTCTGGCTGATTGCAGGCAAAGGTATGAGGCTGGATCATTTGTTTGACCAAAACAAATTGGCTCTTTTTGATCAAACTGAGCCAAATTGTGACTAAATGTGAGCATTGGTGGTTCAGCGGTAGAATTCTCGTCATGCGTGAAGCACTGGTCTGCAACATTGGAAAAGTGTCTGAGCTGCATTGGAGTGCACCTGCTGCTGAATCTCTGGCTGATTGCAGGCAAAGGTATGAGGCTGGATCATTTGTGTGACCAAAACAAATTGGCTCTTTTTGATCAGACTGAGCCAAATTGTGACTAAATGTGAGCATTGGTGGTTCAGCGGTAGAATTCTCGTCATGCGTGAAGCCCTGGTCTGCAACATTGGAAAAGTATCTGAGCTGCATTGGAGTGCACCTGCTGCTGAATCTCTGGCTGATGCAGGCAAAGGTATCAGGCTGGATCATTTGTGTGACCAAAACTAATTAGCTCTTTTCGTTCAGATTGAGCCAAATTGTGACTAAATGTGAGCATTGGTGGTTCAGTGGTAGAATTCTCGTCATGCGTGAAGCCCTGGACTGGAACATTGGAAAAGTATCTGAGCTGCATTGGAGTGCACCTGCTGCTGATTCTCTGGCTGATTGCAGGCAAAGGTATGAGGCTGGATCATTTGTTTGACCAAAACAAATTGGCTCTTTTCGTTCGGACTGAGTAAAACCAAAAATCTTCACATTCCTGGTTTCACGCATGGCCAAGGGATACTGACCACTGTACTAATGAGGGGCTGTGGTGTTGCAGTTTTTCTTGAAGTGAGCAAGGACTTTTAGTCCTGCAGGTGGAAATCTTTCCTCGAGATTATTTTGTGAGCCAAATTGTGACTAAATGTGAGCATTGGTGGTTCAGTGGTAGAATTCTCGCCTGCCACGCGGGAGGCCCGGGTTCGATTCCCGGCCAATGCAGGGCGAGATTTTATTAATTCTGAAATCGCAACTTAAACACAGTGTGCGTCTGTGTGAGAAGTCACCTCTCTTGGAACATCCTACCGCAGCAGGATTGGTTGTTCAATGGTAGAATTCTCGTCATGCGTGAAGCCCTGGTCTGCAACATGGGAAAAGTATATGAGCTGCATTGGAGTGCACTTGCTGAAGAATCTCGGGCTGATGCAGGTAAAGGTATGAGGATGGATCATTTGTGTGACCAAAACAAATTGGCTCTTTTCGTTCAGACTGAGCCAAATTTTTACTAAATGTGAGCATTGGTGGTTCAGTGGTAGAATTCTCGTCATGCGTGAAGCCCTGGTCTGCAACATTGGAAAAGTGTCTGAGCTGCATTGGAGTGCACCTGCTGCTGAATCTCTGGCTGATTGCAGGCAAAGGTATGAGGCTGGATCATTTGTGTGACCAAAACAAATTGGCTCTTTTTGATCAGACTGAGCCAAATTGTGACTAAATGCGAGCATTGGTGGTTCAGCGGTAGAATTCTCGTCATGCGTGAAGCCCTGGTCTGCAACATTGGAAAAGTATCTGAGCTGCATTGGAGTGCACCTGCTGCTGAATCTCTGGCTGATGCAGGCAAAGGTATGAGGCTGGATCATTTGTGTGACCAAAACTAATTAGCTCTTTTCGTTCAGATTGAGCCAAATTGTGACTAAATGTGAGCATTGGTGGTTCAGTGGTAGAATTCTCGTCATGCGTGAAGCCCTGGTCTGCAACATTGGAAAAGTATCTCAGCTGCATTGGAGTGCACCTGCTGCTGATTCTCTGGCTGATTGCAGGCAAAGGTATGAGGCTGGATCATTTGTTTGACCAAAACAAATTTGCTCTTTTTGATCAGACTGAGCCAAATTGTGACTAAATGTGAGCATTGGTGGTTCAGCGGTAGAATTCTCGTCATGCGTGAAGCACTGGTCTGCAACATTGGAAAAGTGTCTGAGCTGCATTGGAGTGCACCTGCTGCTGAATCTCTGGCTGATTGCAGGCAAAGGTATGAGGCTGGATCATTTGTGTGACCAAAACAAATTGGCTCTTTTTGATCAGACTGAGCCAAATTGTGACTAAATGTGAGCATTGGTGGTTCAGCGGTAGAATTCTCGTCATGCGTGAAGCCCTGGTCTGCAACATTGGAAAAGTATCTGAGCTGCATTGGAGTGCACCTGCTGCTGAATCTCTGGCTGATGCAGGCAAAGGTATGAGGCTGGATCATTTGTGTGACCAAAACTAATTAGCTCTTTTCGTTCAGATTGAGCCAAATTGTGACTAAATGTGAGCATTGGTGGTTCAGTGGTAGAATTCTCGTCATGCGTGAAGCCCTGGTCTGCAACATTGGAAAAGTATCTGAGCTGCATTGGAGTGCACCTGCTGCTGATTCTCTGGCTGATTGCAGGCAAAGGTATGAGGCTGGATCATTTGTTTGACCAAAACAAATTGGCTCTTTTTGATCAGACTGAGCCAAATTGTGACTAAATGTGAGCATTGGTGGTTCAGCGGTAGAATTCTCGTCATGCGTGAAGGACTGGCCTGCAACATTGGAAAAGTGTCTGAGCTGCATTGGAGTGCACCTGCTGCTGAATCTCTGGCTGATTGCAGGCAAAGGTATGAGGCTGGATCATTTGTGTGACCAAAACAAATTGGCTCTTTTTGATCAGACTGAGCCAAATTGTGACTAAATGTGAGCATTGGTGGTTCAGCGGTAGAATTCTCGTCATGCGTGAAGCCCTGGTCTGCAACATTGGAAAAGTTTCTGAGCTGCATTGGAGTGCACCTGCTGCTGAATCTCTGGCTGATGCAGGCAAAGGTATCAGGCTGGATCATTTGTGTGACCAAAACTAATTAGCTCTTTTCGTTCAGATTGAGCCAAATTGTGACTAAATGTGAGCATTGGTGGTTCAGTGGTAGAATTCTCGTCATGCGTGAAGCCCTGGTCTGGAACATTGGAAAAGTATCTGAGCTGCATTGGAGTGCACCTGCTGCTGATTCTCTGGCTGATTGCAGGCAAAGGTATGAGGCTGGATCATTTGTTTGACCAAAACAAATTGGCTCTTTTCGTTCGGACTGAGTAAAACCAAAAATCTTCACATTCCTGGTTTCACGCATGGCCAAGGGATACTGACCACTGTACTAATGAGGGGCTGTGGTGTTGCAGTATTTCTTGAAGTGAGCAAGGACTTTTAGTCCTGCAGGTGGTAATCTTTCCTCGAGATTATTTTGTGAGCCAAATTGTGACTAAATGTGAGCATTGGTGGTTCAGTGGTAGAATTCTCGTCATGCGTGAAGCCCTGGTCTGCAACATTGGAAAAGTGTCTGAGCTGCATTGGAGTGCACCTGCTGCTGAATCTCTGGCTGATTGCAGGCAAAGGTATGAGGCTGGATCATTTGTGTGACCAAAACAAATTGGCTCTTTTTGATCAGACTGAGCCAAATTGTGACTAAATGTGAGCATTGGTGGTTCAGCGGTAGAATTCTCGTCATAAGTGAAGCCCTGGTCTGCAACATTGGAAAAGTATCTGAGCTGCATTGGAGTGCACCTGCCGCTGAATCTCTGGCTGATGCAGGCAAAGGTATGAGGCTGGCTCATTTGTGTGACCAAAACTAATTAGCTCTTTTCGTTCAGATTGAGCCAAATTGTGACTAAATGTGAGCATTGGTGGTTCAGTGGTAGAATTCTCGTCATGCGTGAAGCCCTGGTCTGCAACATTGGAAAAGTATCTGAGCTGCATTGGAGTGCACCTGCTGCTGATTCTCTGGCTGATTGCAGGCAAAGGTATGAGGCTGGATCATTTGTTTGACCAAAACAAATTGGCTCTTTTTGATCAGACTGAGCCAAATTGTGACTAAATGTGAGCATTGGTGGTTCAGCGGTAGAATTCTCGTCATGCGTGAAGCACTGGTCTGCAACATTGGAAAAGTGTCTGAGCTGCATTGGAGTGCACCTGCTGCTGAATCTCTGGCTGATTGCAGGCAAAGGTATGAGGCTGGATCATTTGTGTGACCAAAACAAATTGGCTCTTTTTGATCAGACTGAGCCAAATTGTGACTAAATGTGAGCATTGGTGGTTCAGCGGTAGATTTCTCGTCAAGCGTGAAGCCCTGGTCTGCAACATTGGAAAAGTATCTGAGCTGCATTGGATTGCACCTGCTGCTGAATCTCTGGCTGATGCAGGCAAAGGTATCAGGCTGGATCATTTGTGTGACCAAAACTAATTAGCTCTTTTCGTTCAGATTGAGCCAAATTGTGACTAAATGTGAGCATTGGTGGTTCAGTGGTAGAATTCTCGTCATGCGTGAAGCCCTGGTCTGGAACATTGGAAAAGTATCTGAGCTGCATTGGAGTGCACCTGCTGCTGATTCTCTGGCTGATTGCAGGCAAAGGTATGAGGCTGGATCATTTGTTTGACCAAAACAAATTGGCTGTTTTCGTTCGGACTGAGTAAAACCAAAAATCTTCACATTCCTGGTTTCACGCATGGCCAAGGGATACTGACCACTGTACTAATGAGGGGCTGTGGTGTTGCAGTATTTCTTGAAGTAAGCAAGGACTTTTAGTCCTGCAGGTGGAAATCTTTCCTCGAGGTTATTTTGTGAGCCAAATTGTGACTAAATGTGAGCATTGGTGGTTCAGTGGTAGAATTCTCGCCTGCCACGCGGGAGGCCCGGGTTCGATTCCCGGCCAATGCAGGGCGAGATTTTATTAATTCTGAAATCGCAACTTAAACACAGTGTGCGTCTGTGTGAGAAGTCACCTCTCTTGGAACATCCTACCGCAGCAGGATTGGTTGTTCAATGGTAGAATTCTCGTCATGCGTGAAGCCCTGGTCTGCAACATGGGAAAAGTATATGAGCTGCATTGGAGTGCACTTGCTGCTGAATCTCTGGCTGATGCAGGTAAAGGTATGAGGATGGATCATTTGTGTGACCAAAACAAATTGGCTCTTTTCGTTCAGACTGAGCCAAATTTTTACTAAATGTGAGCATTGGTGGTTCAGTGGTAGAATTCTCGTCATGCGTGAAGCCCTGGTCTGCAACATTGGAAAAGTGTCTGAGCTGCATTGGAGTGCACCTGCTGCTGAATCTCTGGCTGATTGCAGGCAAAGGTATGAGGCTGGATCATTTGTGTGACCAAAACAAATTGGCTCTTTTTGATCAGACTGAGCCAAATTGTGACTAAATGCGAGCATTGGTGGTTCAGCGGTAGAATTCTCGTCATGCGTGAAGCCCTGGTCTGCAACATTGGAAAAGTATCTGAGCTGCATTGGAGTGCACCTGCTGCTGAATCTCTGGCTGATGCAGGCAAAGGTATGAGGCTGGATCATTTGTGTGACCAAAACTAATTAGCTCTTTTCGTTCAGATTGAGCCAAATTGTGACTAAATGTGAGCATTGGTGGTTCAGTGGTAGAATTCTCGTCATGCGTGAAGCCCTGGTCTGCAACATTGGAAAAGTATCTGAGCTGCATTGGAGTGCACCTGCTGCTGATTCTCTGGCTGATTGCAGGCAAAGGTATGAGGCTGGATCATTTGTTTGACCAAAACAAATTGGCTCTTTTTGATCAGACTGAGCCAAATTGTGACTAAATGTGAGCATTGGTGGTTCAGCGGTAGAATTCTCGTCATGCTTGAAGCACTGCTCTGCAACATTGGAAAAGTGTCTGAGCTGCATTGGAGTGCACCTGCTGCTGAATCTCTGGCTGATTGCAGGCAAAGGTATGAGGCTGGATCATTTGTGTGACCAAAACAAATTGGCTCTTTTTGATCAGACTGAGCCAAATTGTGACTAAATTTGAGCATTGGTGGTTCAGCGGTAGAATTCTCGTCATGCGTGAAGCCCTGGTCTGCAACATTGGAAAAGTATCTGAGCTGCATTGGAGTGCACCTGCTGCTGAATCTCTGGCTGATGCAGGCAAAGGTATCAGGCTGGATCATTTGTGTGACCAAAACAAATTAGCTCTTTTCGTTCAGATTGAGCCAAATTGTGACTAAATGTGAGCATTGGAGGTTCAGTGGTAGAATTCTCGTCATGCGTGAAGCCCTGGTCTGCAACTTTGGAAAAGTATCTGAGCTGCATTGGAGTGCACCTGCTGCTGAATCTCTGGCTGATGCAGGAAAAGGTATCAGGCTGGATCATTTGTGTGACCAAAACAAATTAGCTCTTTTCGTTCAGATTGAGCCAAATTGTGACTAAATGTGAGCATTGGTGGTTCAGTGGTAGAATTCTCGTCATGCGTGAAGCCCTGGTCTGGAACATTGGAAAAGTATCTGAGCTGCATTGGAGTGCACCTGCTGCTGATTCTCTGGCTGATTGCAGGCAAAGGTATGAGGCTGGATCATTTGTTTGACCAAAACAAATTGGCTCTTTTCGTTCGGACTGAGTAAAACCAAAAATCTTCACATTCCTGGTTTCACGCATGGCCAAGGGATACTGACCACTGTACTAATGAGGGGCTGTGGTGTTGCAGTATTTCTTGAAGTGAGCAAGGACTTTTAGTCCTGCAGGTGGAATTCTTTCCTCGAGATTATTTTGTGAGCCAAATTGTGACTAAATGTGAGCATTGGTGGTTCAGTGGTAGAATTCTCGTCATGCGTGAAGCCCTGGTCTGCAACATTGGAAAACTGTCTGAGCTGCATTGGAGTGCACCTGCTGCTGAATCTCTGGCTGATTGCAGGCAATGGTATGAGGCTGGATCATTTGTGTGACCAAAACAAATTGGCTCTTTTTGATCAGACTGAGCCAAATTGTGACTAAATGTGAGCATTGGTGGTTCAGCGGTAGAATTCTCGTCATGCGTGAAGGCCTGGTCTGCAACATTGGAAAAGTATCTGAGCTGCATTGGAGTGCACCTGCTGCTGAATCTCTGGCTGATGCAGGCAAAGGTATGAGGCTGGATCATTTGTGTGACCAAAACTAATTAGCTCTTTTCGTTCAGATTGAGCCAAATTGTGACTAAATGTGAGCATTGGTGGTTCAGTGGTAGAATTCTCGTCATGCGTGAAGCCCTGGTCTGCAACATTGGAAAAGTATCTGAGCTGCATTGGAGTGCACCTGCTGCTGATTCTCTGGCTGATTGCAGGCAAAGGTATGAGGCTGGATCATTTGTTTGACCAAAACAAATTGGCTCTTTTCGTTCGGACTGAGTAAAACCAAAAATCTTCACATTCCTGGTTTCACGCATGGCCAAGGGATACTGACCACTGTACTAATGAGGGGCTGTGGTGTTGCAGTATTTCTTGAAGTGAGCAAGGACTTTTAGTCCTGCAGGTGGAAATCTTTCCTCGAGATTATGTTGTGAGCCAAATTGTGACTAAATGTGAGCATTGGTGGTTCAGTGGTAGAATTCTCGCCTGCCACGCGGGAGGCCCGGGTTCGATTCCCGGCCAATGAAGGCCGAGATTTTATTAATTCTGAAATCGCAACTTAAACACAGTGTGCGTCTGTGTGAGAAGTCACCTCTCTTGGAACATCCTACCGCAGCAGGATTGGTTGTTCAATGGTAGAATTCTCGCCATGCGTGAAGCCCTGGTCTGCAACATGGGAAAAGTATATGAGCTGCATTGGAGTGCACTTGCTGCTGAATCTCTGGCTGATGCAGGTAAAGGTATGAGGATGGATCATTTGTGTGACCAAAACCAATTGGCTCTTTTCGTTCAGACTGAGCCAAATTTTTACTAAATGTGAGCATTGGTGGTTCAGTGGTAGAATTCTCGTCATGCGTGAAGCCCTGGTCTGCAACATTGGAAAAGTGTCTGAGCTGCATTGGAGTGCACCTGCTGCTGAATCTCT
Source organism: Pollachius pollachius (assembly GCF_949987615.1). Lineage (NCBI taxonomy): Eukaryota > Metazoa > Chordata > Actinopteri > Gadiformes > Gadidae > Pollachius > Pollachius pollachius. Next base: position 24,506,704 of record NC_136937.1, on the reverse strand, counting down.
GGCTGATTGCAGGCAAAGGTATGAGGCTGGATCATTTGTGTGACCAAAACAAATTGGCTCTTTTTGATCAGACTGAGCCAAATTGTGACTAAATGCGAGCATTGGTGGTTCAGCGGTAGAATTCTCGTCATGCGTGAAGCCCTGGTCTGCAACATTGGAAAAGTATCTGAGCTGCATTGGAGTGCACCTGCTGCTGAATCTCTGGCTGATGCAGGCAAAGGTATGAGGCTGGATCATTTGTGTGACCAAAACTAATTAGCTCTTTTCGTTCAGATTGAGCCAAATTGTGACTAAATGTGAGCATTGGTGGTTCAGTGGTAGAATTCTCGTCATGCGTGAAGCCCTGGTCTGCAACATTGGAAAAGTATCTGAGCTGCATTGGAGTGCACCTGCTGCTGATTCTCTGGCTGATTGCAGGCAAAGGTATGAGGCTGGATCATTTGTTTGACCAAAACAAATTGGCTCTTTTTGATCAGACTGAGCCAAATTGTGACTAAATGTGAGCATTGGTGGTTCAGCGGTAGAATTCTCGTCATGCGTGAAGCACTGGTCTGCAACATTGGAAAAGTGTCTGAGCTGCATTGGAGTGCACCTGCTGCTGAATCTCTGGCTGATTGCAGGCAAAGGTATGAGGCTGGATCATTTGTGTGACCAAAACAAATTGGCTCTTTTTGATCAGACTGAGCCAAATTGTGACTAAATGTGAGCATTGGTGGTTCAGCGGTAGAATTCTCGTCATGCGTGAAACCCTGGTCTGCAACATTGGAAAAGTATCTGAGCTGCATTGGAGTGCACCTGCTGCTGAATCTCTGGCTGATGCAGGCAAAGGTATCAGGCTGGATCATTTGTGTGACCAAAACTAATTAGCTCTTTTCGTTCAGATTGAGCCAAATTGTGACTAAATGTGAGCATTGGTGGTTCAGTGGTAGAATTCTCGTCATGCGTGAAGCCCTGGTCTGGAACATTGGAAAAGTATCTGAGCTGCATTGGAGTGCACCTGCTGCTGATTCTCTGGCTGATTGCAGGCAAAGGTATGAGGCTGGATCATTTGTTTGACCAAAACAAATTGGCTCTTTTCGTTCGGACTGAGTAAAACCAAAAATCTTCACATTCCTGGTTTCACGCATGGCCAAGGGATACTGACCACTGTACTAATGAGGGGCTGTGGTGTTGCAGTATTTCTTGAAGTGAGCAAGGACTTTTAGTCCTGCAGGTGGAAATCTTTCCTCGAGATTATTTTGTGAGGCAAATTGTGACTAAATGTGAGCATTGGTGGTTCAGTGGTTGAATTCTCGTCATGCGTGAAGCCCTGGTCTGCAACATTGGAAAAGTGTCTGAGCTGCATTGGAGTGCACCTGCTGCTGAATCTCTGGCTGATTGCAGGCAAAGGTATGAGGCTGGATCATTTGTGTGACCAAAACAAATTTGCTCTTTTTGATCAGACTGAACCAAATTGTGACTAAATGTGAGCATTGGTGGTTCAGCGGTAGAATTCTCGTCATGCGTGAAGCCCTGGTCTGCAACATTGGAAAAGTATCTGAGCTGCATTGGAGTGCACCTGCTGCTGAATCTCTGGCTGATGCAGGCAAAGGTATGAGGCTGGATCATTTGTGTGACCAAAACTAATTAGCTCTTTTCGTTCAGATTGAGCCAAATTGTGACTAAATGTGAGCATTGGTGGTTCAGTGGTAGAATTCTCGTCATGCGTGAAGCCCTGGTCTGCAACATTGGAAAAGTATCTGAGCTGCATTGGAGTGCACCTGCTGCTGATTCTCTGGCTGATTGCAGGCAAAGGTATGAGGCTGGATCATTTGTTTGACCAAAACAAATTGGCTCTTTTTGATCAGACTGAGCCAAATTGTGACTAAATGTGAGCATTGGTGGTTCAGCGGTAGAATTCTCGTCATGCGTGAAGCACTGGTCTGCAACATTGGAAAAGTGTCTGAGCTGCATTGGAGTGCACCTGCTGCTGAATCTCTGGCTGATTGCAGGCAAAGGTATCAGGCTGGATCATTTGTGTGACCAAAACTAATTAGCTCTTTTCGTTCAGATTGAGCCAAATTGTGACTAAATGTGAGCATTGGTGGTTCAGTGGTAGAATTCTCGTCATGCGTGAAGCCCTGGTCTGCAACATTGGAAAAGTATCTGAGCTGCATTGGAGTGCACCTGCTGCTGATTCTCTGGCTGATTGCAGGCAAAGGTATGAGGCTGGATCATTTGTTTGACCAAAACAAATTGGCTCTTTTTGATCAGACTGAGCCAAATTGTGACTAAATGTGAGCATTGGTGGTTCAGCGGTAGAATTCTCGTCATGCGTGAAGCACTGGTCTGCAACATTGGAAAAGTGTCTGAGCTGCATTGGAGTGCACCTGCTGCTGAATCTCTGGCTGATTGCAGGCAAAGGTATGAGGCTGGATCATTTGTGTGACCAAAACAAATTGGCTCTTTTTGATCAGACTGAGCCAAATTGTGACTAAATGTGAGCATTGGTGGTTCAGCGGTAGAATTCTCGTCATGCGTGAAACCCTGGTCTGCAACATTGGAAAAGTATCTGAGCTGCATTGGAGTGCACCTGCTGCTGAATCTCTGGCTGATGCAGGCAAAGGTATCAGGCTGGATCATTTGTGTGACCAAAACTAATTAGCTCTTTTCGTTCAGATTGAGCCAAATTGTGACTAAATGTGAGCATTGGTGGTTCAGTGGTAGAATTCTCGTCATGCGTGAAGCCCTGGTCTGGAACATTGGAAGAGTATCTGAGCTGCATGGGAGTGCACCTGCTGCTGATTCTCTGGCTGATTGCAGGCAAAGGTATGAGGCTGGATCATTTGTTTGACCAAAACAAATTGGCTCTTTTCGTTCGGACTGAGTAAAACCAAAAATCTTCACATTCCTGGTTTCACGCATGGCCAAGGGATACTGACCACTGTACTAATGAGGGGCTGTGGTGTTGCAGTATTTCTTGAAGTGAGCAAGGACTTTTAGTCCTGCAGGTGGAAATCTTTCCTCGAGATTATTTTGTGAGGCAAATTGTGACTAAATGTGAGCATTGGTGGTTCAGTGGTTGAATTCTCGTCATGCGTGAAGCCCTGGTCTGCAACATTGGAAAAGTGTCTGAGCTGCATTGGAGTGCACCTGCTGCTGAATCTCTGGCTGATTGCAGGCAAAGGTATGAGGCTGGATCATTTGTGTGACCAAAACAAATTTGCTCTTTTTGATCAGACTGAACCAAATTGTGACTAAATGTGAGCATTGGTGGTTCAGCGGTAGAATTCTCGTCATGCGTGAAGCCCTGGTCTGCAACATTGGAAAAGTATCTGAGCTGCATTGGAGTGCACCTGCTGCTGAATCTCTGGCTGATGCAGGCAAAGGTATGAGGCTGGATCATTTGTGTGACCAAAACTAATTAGCTCTTTTCGTTCAGATTGAGCCAAATTGTGACTAAATGTGAGCATTGGTGGTTCAGTGGTAGAATTCTCGTCATGCGTGAAGCCCTGGTCTGCAACATTGGAAAAGTATCTGAGCTGCATTGGAGTGCACCTGCTGCTGATTCTCTGGCTGATTGCAGGCAAAGGTATGAGGCTGGATCATTTGTTTGACCAAAACAAATTGGCTCTTTTTGATCAGACTGAGCCAAATTGTGACTAAATGTGAGCATTGGTGGTTCAGCGGTAGAATTCTCGTCATGCGTGAAGCACTGGTCTGCAACATTGGAAAAGTGTCTGAGCTGCATTGGAGTGCACCTGCAGCTGAATCTCTGGCTGATTGCAGGCAAAGGTATGAGGCTGGATCATTTGTGTGACCAAAACAAATTGGCTCTTTTTGATCAGACTGAGCCAAATTGTGACTAAATGTGAGCATTGGTGGTTCAGCGGTAGAATTCTCGTCATGCGTGAAGCCCTGGTCTGCAACATTGGAAAAGTATCTGAGCTGCATTGGAGTGCACCTGCTGCTGAATCTCTGGCTGATGCAGGCAAAGGTATGAGGCTGGATCATTTGTGTGACCAAAACTAATTAGCTCTTTTCGTTCAGATTGAGCCAAATTGTGACTAAATGTGAGCATTGGTGGTTCAGTGGTAGAATTCTCGTCATGCGTGAAGCCCTGGTCTGGAACATTGGAAAAGTATCTGAGCTGCATTGGAGTGCACCTGCTGCTGATTCTCTGGCTGATTGCAGGCAAAGGTATGAGGCTGGATCATTTGTTTGACCAAAACAAATTGGCTCTTTTTGATCAGACTGAGCCAAATTGTGACTAAATGTGAGCATTGGTGGTTCAGCGGTAGAATTCTCGTCATGCGTGAAGCACTGGTCTGCAACATTGGAAAAGTGTCTGAGCTGCATTGGAGTGCACCTGCTGCTGAATCTCTGGCTGATTGCAGGCAAAGGTATCAGGCTGGATCATTTGTGTGACCAAAACTAATTAGCTCTTTTCGTTCAGATTGAGCCAAATTGTGACTAAATGTGAGCATTGGTGGTTCAGTGGTAGAATTCTCGCCTGCCACGCGGGAGGCCCGGGTTCGATTCCCGGCCAATGCAGGGCGAGATTTTATTAATTCTGAAATCGCAACTTAAACACAGTGTGCGTCTGTGTGAGAAGTCACCTCTCTTGGAACATCCTACCGCAGCAGGATTGGTTGTTCAATGGTAGAATTCTCGTCATGCGTGAAGCCCTGGTCTGCAACATGGGAAAAGTATATGAGCTGCATTGGAGTGCACTTGCTGAAGAATCTCGGGCTGATGCAGGTAAAGGTATGAGGATGGATCATTTGTGTGACCAAAACAAATTGGCTCTTTTCGTTCAGACTGAGCCAAATTTTTACTAAATGTGAGCATTGGTGGTTCAGTGGTAGAATTCTCGTCATGCGTGAAGCCCTGGTCTGCAACATTGGAAAAGTGTCTGAGCTGCATTGGAGTGCACCTGCTGCTGAATCTCTGGCTGATTGCAGGCAAAGGTATGAGGCTGGATCATTTGTGTGACCAAAACAAATTGGCTCTTTTTGATCAGACTGAGCCAAATTGTGACTAAATGCGAGCATTGGTGGTTCAGCGGTAGAATTCTCGTCATGCGTGAAGCCCTGGTCTGCAACATTGGAAAAGTATCTGAGCTGCATTGGAGTGCACCTGCTGCTGAATCTCTGGCTGATGCAGGCAAAGGTATGAGGCTGGATCATTTGTGTGACCAAAACTAATTAGCTCTTTTCGTTCAGATTGAGCCAAATTGTGACTAAATGTGAGCATTGGTGGTTCAGTGGTAGAATTCTCGTCATGCGTGAAGCCCTGGTCTGCAACATTGGAAAAGTATCTCAGCTGCATTGGAGTGCACCTGCTGCTGATTCTCTGGCTGATTGCAGGCAAAGGTATGAGGCTGGATCATTTGTTTGACCAAAACAAATTTGCTCTTTTTGATCAGACTGAGCCAAATTGTGACTAAATGTGAGCATTGGTGGTTCAGCGGTAGAATTCTCGTCATGCGTGAAGCACTGGTCTGCAACATTGGAAAAGTGTCTGAGCTGCATTGGAGTGCACCTGCTGCTGAATCTCTGGCTGATTGCAGGCAAAGGTATGAGGCTGGATCATTTGTGTGACCAAAACAAATTGGCTCTTTTTGATCAGACTGAGCCAAATTGTGACTAAATGTGAGCATTGGTGGTTCAGCGGTAGAATTCTCGTCATGCGTGAAGCCCTGGTCTGCAACATTGGAAAAGTATCTGAGCTGCATTGGAGTGCACCTGCTGCTGAATCTCTGGCTGATGCAGGCAAAGGTATGAGGCTGGATCATTTGTGTGACCAAAACTAATTAGCTCTTTTCGTTCAGATTGAGCCAAATTGTGACTAAATGTGAGCATTGGTGGTTCAGTGGTAGAATTCTCGTCATGCGTGAAGCCCTGGTCTGCAACATTGGAAAAGTATCTGAGCTGCATTGGAGTGCACCTGCTGCTGATTCTCTGGCTGATTGCAGGCAAAGGTATGAGGCTGGATCATTTGTTTGACCAAAACAAATTGGCTCTTTTTGATCAGACTGAGCCAAATTGTGACTAAATGTGAGCATTGGTGGTTCAGCGGTAGAATTCTCGTCATGCGTGAAGGACTGGCCTGCAACATTGGAAAAGTGTCTGAGCTGCATTGGAGTGCACCTGCTGCTGAATCTCTGGCTGATTGCAGGCAAAGGTATGAGGCTGGATCATTTGTGTGACCAAAACAAATTGGCTCTTTTTGATCAGACTGAGCCAAATTGTGACTAAATGTGAGCATTGGTGGTTCAGCGGTAGAATTCTCGTCATGCGTGAAGCCCTGGTCTGCAACATTGGAAAAGTTTCTGAGCTGCATTGGAGTGCACCTGCTGCTGAATCTCTGGCTGATGCAGGCAAAGGTATCAGGCTGGATCATTTGTGTGACCAAAACTAATTAGCTCTTTTCGTTCAGATTGAGCCAAATTGTGACTAAATGTGAGCATTGGTGGTTCAGTGGTAGAATTCTCGTCATGCGTGAAGCCCTGGTCTGGAACATTGGAAAAGTATCTGAGCTGCATTGGAGTGCACCTGCTGCTGATTCTCTGGCTGATTGCAGGCAAAGGTATGAGGCTGGATCATTTGTTTGACCAAAACAAATTGGCTCTTTTCGTTCGGACTGAGTAAAACCAAAAATCTTCACATTCCTGGTTTCACGCATGGCCAAGGGATACTGACCACTGTACTAATGAGGGGCTGTGGTGTTGCAGTATTTCTTGAAGTGAGCAAGGACTTTTAGTCCTGCAGGTGGTAATCTTTCCTCGAGATTATTTTGTGAGCCAAATTGTGACTAAATGTGAGCATTGGTGGTTCAGTGGTAGAATTCTCGTCATGCGTGAAGCCCTGGTCTGCAACATTGGAAAAGTGTCTGAGCTGCATTGGAGTGCACCTGCTGCTGAATCTCTGGCTGATTGCAGGCAAAGGTATGAGGCTGGATCATTTGTGTGACCAAAACAAATTGGCTCTTTTTGATCAGACTGAGCCAAATTGTGACTAAATGTGAGCATTGGTGGTTCAGCGGTAGAATTCTCGTCATGCGTGAAGCCCTGGTCTGCAACATTGGAAAAGTATCTGAGCTGCATTGGAGTGCACCTGCCGCTGAATCTCTGGCTGATGCAGGCAAAGGTATGAGGCTGGCTCATTTGTGTGACCAAAACTAATTAGCTCTTTTCGTTCAGATTGAGCCAAATTGTGACTAAATGTGAGCATTGGTGGTTCAGTGGTAGAATTCTCGTCATGCGTGAAGCCCTGGTCTGCAACATTGGAAAAGTATCTGAGCTGCATTGGAGTGCACCTGCTGCTGATTCTCTGGCTGATTGCAGGCAAAGGTATGAGGCTGGATCATTTGTTTGACCAAAACAAATTGGCTCTTTTTGATCAGACTGAGCCAAATTGTGACTAAATGTGAGCATTGGTGGTTCAGCGGTAGAATTCTCGTCATGCGTGAAGCACTGGTCTGCAACATTGGAAAAGTGTCTGAGCTGCATTGGAGTGCACCTGCTGCTGAATCTCTGGCTGATTGCAGGCAAAGGTATGAGGCTGGATCATTTGTGTGACCAAAACAAATTGGCTCTTTTTGATCAGACTGAGCCAAATTGTGACTAAATGTGAGCATTGGTGGTTCAGTGGTAGAATTCTCGTCATGCGTGAAGCCCTGGTCTGGAACATTGGAAAAGTATCTGAGCTGCATTGGAGTGCACCTGCTGCTGATTCTCTGGCTGATTGCAGGCAAAGGTATGAGGCTGGATCATTTGTTTGACCAAAACAAATTGGCTCTTTTCGTTCGGACTGAGTAAAACCAAAAATCTTCACATTCCTGGTTTCACGCATGGCCAAGGGATACTGACCACTGTACTAATGAGGGGCTGTGGTGTTGCAGTATTTCTTGAAGTGAGCAAGGACTTTTAGTCCTGCAGGTGGTAATCTTTCCTCGAGATTATTTTGTGAGCCAAATTGTGACTAAATGTGAGCATTGGTGGTTCAGTGGTAGAATTCTCGTCATGCGTGAAGCCCTGGTCTGCAACATTGGAAAAGTGTCTGAGCTGCATTGGAGTGCACCTGCTGCTGAATCTCTGGCTGATTGCAGGCAAAGGTATGAGGCTGGATCATTTGTGTGACCAAAACAAATTGGCTCTTTTTGATCAGACTGAGCCAAATTGTGACTAAATGTGAGCATTGGTGGTTCAGCGGTAGAATTCTCGTCATGCGTGAAGCCCTGGTCTGCAACATTGGAAAAGTATCTGAGCTGCATTGGAGTGCACCTGCCGCTGAATCTCTGGCTGATGCAGGCAAAGGTATGAGGCTGGCTCATTTGTGTGACCAAAACTAATTAGCTCTTTTCGTTCAGATTGAGCCAAATTGTGACTAAATGTGAGCATTGGTGGTTCAGTGGTAGAATTCTCGTCATGCGTGAAGCCCTGGTCTGCAACATTGGAAAAGTATCTGAGCTGCATTGGAGTGCACCTGCTGCTGATTCTCTGGCTGATTGCAGGCAAAGGTATGAGGCTGGATCATTTGTTTGACCAAAACAAATTGGCTCTTTTTGATCAGACTGAGCCAAATTGTGACTAAATGTGAGCATTGGTGGTTCAGCGGTAGAATTCTCGTCATGCGTGAAGCACTGGTCTGCAACATTGGAAAAGTGTCTGAGCTGCATTGGAGTGCACCTGCTGCTGAATCTCTGGCTGATTGCAGGCAAAGGTATGAGGCTGGATCATTTGTGTGACCAAAACAAATTGGCTCTTTTTGATCAGACTGAGCCAAATTGTGACTAAATGTGAGCATTGGTGGTTCAGCGGTAGATTTCTCGTCAAGCGTGAAGCCCTGGTCTGCAACATTGGAAAAGTATCTGAGCTGCATTGGATTGCACCTGCTGCTGAATCTCTGGCTGATGCAGGCAAAGGTATCAGGCTGGATCATTTGTGTGACCAAAACTAATTAGCTCTTTTCGTTCAGATTGAGCCAAATTGTGACTAAATGTGAGCATTGGTGGTTCAGTGGTAGAATTCTCGTCATGCGTGAAGCCCTGGTCTGGAACATTGGAAAAGTATCTGAGCTGCATTGGAGTGCACCTGCTGCTGATTCTCTGGCTGATTGCAGGCAAAGGTATGAGGCTGGATCATTTGTTTGACCAAAACAAATTGGCTGTTTTCGTTCGGACTGAGTAAAACCAAAAATCTTCACATTCCTGGTTTCACGCATGGCCAAGGGATACTGACCACTGTACTAATGAGGGGCTGTGGTGTTGCAGTATTTCTTGAAGTAAGCAAGGACTTTTAGTCCTGCAGGTGGAAATCTTTCCTCGAGATTATTTTGTGAGCCAAATTGTGACTAAATGTGAGCATTGGTGGTTCAGTGGTAGAATTCTCGCCTGCCACGCGGGAGGCCCGGGTTCGATTCCCGGCCAATGCAGGGCGAGATTTTATTAATTCTGAAATCGCAACTTAAACACAGTGTGCGTCTGTGTGAGAAGTCACCTCTCTTGGAACATCCTACCGCAGCAGGATTGGTTGTTCAATGGTAGAATTCTCGTCATGCGTGAAGCCCTGGTCTGCAACATGGGAAAAGTATATGAGCTGCATTGGAGTGCACCTGCTGCTGAATCTCTGGCTGATGCAGGCAAAGGTATGAGGCTGGATCATTTGTGTGACCAAAACTAATTAGCTCTTTTCGTTCAGATTGAGCCAAATTGTGACTAAATGTGAGCATTGGTGGTTCAGTGGTAGAATTCTCGTCATGCGTGAAGCCCTGGTCTGCAACATTGGAAAAGTATCTGAGCTGCATTGGAGTGCACCTGCTGCTGATTCTCTGGCTGATTTTAGGCAAAGGTATGAGGCTGGATCATTTGTTTGACCAAAACAAATTGGCTCTTTTTGATCAGACTGAGCCAAATTGTGACTAAATGTGAGCATTGGTGGTTCAGCGGTAGAATTCTCGTCATGCGTGAAGCACTGGTCTGCAACATTGGAAAAGTGTCTGAGCTGCATTGGAGTGCACCTGCTGCTGAATCTCTGGCTGATTGCAGGCAAAGGTATGAGGCTGGATCATTTGTGTGACCAAAACAAATTGGCTCTTTTTGATCAGACTGAGCCAAATTGTGACTAAATGTGAGCATTGGTGGTTCAGCGGTAGAATTCTCGTCATGCGTGAAGCCCTGGTCTGCAACATTGGAAAAGTATCTGAGCTGCATTGGAGTGCACCTGCTGCTGAATCTCTGGCTGATGCAGGCAAAGGTATGAGGCTGGATCATTTGTGTGACCAAAACTAATTAGCTCTTTTCGTTCAGATTGAGCCAAATTGTGACTAAATGTGAGCATTGGTGGTTCAGTGGTAGAATTCTCGTCATGCGTGAAGCCCTGGTCTGCAACATTGGAAAAGTATCTGAGCTGCATTGGAGTGCACCTGCTGCTGATTCTCTGGCTGATTGCAGGCAAAGGTATGAGGCTGGATCATTTGTTTGACCAAAACAAATTGGCTCTTTTTGATCAGACTGAGCCAAATTGTGACTAAATGTGAGCATTGGTGGTTCAGCGGTAGAATTCTCGTCATGCGTGAAGGACTGGCCTGCAACATTGGAAAAGTGTCTGAGCTGCATTGGAGTGCACCTGCTGCTGAATCTCTGGCTGATTGCAGGCAAAGGTATGAGGCTGGATCATTTGTGTGACCAAAACAAATTGGCTCTTTTTGATCAGACTGAGCCAAATTGTGACTAAATGTGAGCATTGGTGGTTCAGCGGTAGAATTCTCGTCATGCGTGAAGCCCTGGTCTGCAACATTGGAAAAGTTTCTGAGCTGCATTGGAGTGCACCTGCTGCTGAATCTCTGGCTGATGCAGGCAAAGGTATCAGGCTGGATCATTTGTGTGACCAAAACTAATTAGCTCTTTTCGTTCAGATTGAGCCAAATTGTGACTAAATGTGAGCATTGGTGGTTCAGTGGTAGAATTCTCGTCATGCGTGAAGCCCTGGTCTGGAACATTGGAAAAGTATCTGAGCTGCATTGGAGTGCACCTGCTGCTGATTCTCTGGCTGATTGCAGGCAAAGGTATGAGGCTGGATCATTTGTTTGACCAAAACAAATTGGCTCTTTTCGTTCGGACTGAGTAAAACCAAAAATCTTCACATTCCTGGTTTCACGCATGGCCAAGGGATACTGACCACTGTACTAATGAGGGGCTGTGGTGTTGCAGTATTTCTTGAAGTGAGCAAGGACTTTTAGTCCTGCAGGTGGAAATCTTTCCTCGAGATTATTTTGTGAGCCAAATTGTGACTAAATGTGAGCATTGGTGGTTCAGTGGTAGAATTCTCGTCATGCGTGAAGCCCTGGTCTGCAACATTGGAAAAGTGTCTGAGCTGCATTGGAGTGCACCTGCTGCTGAATCTCTGGCTGATTGCAGGCAAAGGTATGAGGCTGGATCATTTGTGTGACCAAAACAAATTGGCTCTTTTTGATCAGACTGAGCCAAATTGTGACTAAATGTGAGCATTGGTGGTTCAGCGGTAGAATTCTCGTCATGCGTGAAGCCCTGGTCTGCAACATTGGAAAAGTATCTGAGCTGCATTGGAGTGCACCTGCTGCTGAATCTCTGGCTGATGCAGGCAAAGGTATGAGGCTGGATCATTTGTGTGACCAAAACTAATTAGCTCTTTTCGTTCAGATTGAGCCAAATTGTGACTAAATGTGAGCATTGGTGGTTCAGTGGTAGAATTCTCGTCATGCGTGAAGCCCTGGTCTGCAACATTGGAAAAGTATCTGAGCTGCATTGGAGTGCACCTGCTGCTGATTCTCTGGCTGATTGCAGGCAAAGGTATGAGGCTGGATCATTTGTTTGACCAAAACAAATTGGCTCTTTTTGATCAGACTGAGCCAAATTGTGACTAAATGTGAGCATTGGTGGTTCAGCGGTAGAATTCTCGTCATGCGTGAAGGACTGGCCTGCAACATTGGAAAAGTGTCTGAGCTGCATTGGAGTGCACCTGCTGCTGAATCTCTGGCTGATTGCAGGCAAAGGTATGAGGCTGGATCATTTGTGTGACCAAAACAAATTGGCTCTTTTTGATCAGACTGAGCCAAATTGTGACTAAATGTGAGCATTGGTGGTTCAGCGGTAGAATTCTCGTCATGCGTGAAGCCCTGGTCTGCAACATTGGAAAAGTTTCTGAGCTGCATTGGAGTGCACCTGCTGCTGAATCTCTGGCTGATGCAGGCAAAGGTATCAGGCTGGATCATTTGTGTGACCAAAACTAATTAGCTCTTTTCGTTCAGATTGAGCCAAATTGTGACTAAATGTGAGCATTGGTGGTTCAGTGGTAGAATTCTCGTCATGCGTGAAGCCCTGGTCTGGAACATTGGAAAAGTATCTGAGCTGCATTGGAGTGCACCTGCTGCTGATTCTCTGGCTGATTGCAGGCAAAGGTATGAGGCTGGATCATTTGTTTGACCAAAACAAATTGGCTCTTTTCGTTCGGACTGAGTAAAACCAAAAATCTTCACATTCCTGGTTTCACGCATGGCCAAGGGATACTGACCACTGTACTAATGAGGGGCTGTGGTGTTGCAGTATTTCTTGAAGTGAGCAAGGACTTTTAGTCCTGCAGGTGGAAATCTTTCCTCGAGATTATTTTGTGAGCCAAATTGTGACTAAATGTGAGCATTGGTGGTTCAGTGGTAGAATTCTCGTCATGCGTGAAGCCCTGGTCTGCAACATTGGAAAAGTGTCTGAGCTGCATTGGAGTGCACCTGCTGCTGAATCTCTGGCTGATTGCAGGCAAAGGTATGAGGCTGGATCATTTGTGTGACCAAAACAAATTGGCTCTTTTTGATCAGACTGAGCCAAATTGTGACTAAATGTGAGCATTGGTGGTTCAGCGGTAGAATTCTCGTCATGCGTGAAGCCCTGGTCTGCAACATTGGAAAAGTATCTGAGCTGCATTGGAGTGCACCTGCCGCTGAATCTCTGGCTGATGCAGGCAAAGGTATGAGGCTGGCTCATTTGTGTGACCAAAACTAATTAGCTCTTTTCGTTCAGATTGAGCCAAATTGTGACTAAATGTGAGCATTGGTGGTTCAGTGGTAGAATTCTCGTCATGCGTGAAGCCCTGGTCTGCAACATTGGAAAAGTATCTGAGCTGCATTGGAGTGCACCTGCTGCTGATTCTCTGGCTGATTGCAGGCAAAGGTATGAGGCTGGATCATTTGTTTGACCAAAACAAATTGGCTCTTTTTGATCAGACTGAGCCAAATTGTGACTAAATGTGAGCATTGGTGGTTCAGCGGTAGAATTCTCGTCATGCGTGAAGCACTGGTCTGCAACATTGGAAAAGTGTCTGAGCTGCATTGGAGTGCACCTGCTGCTGAATCTCTGGCTGATTGCAGGCAAAGGTATGAGGCTGGATCATTTGTGTGACCAAAACAAATTGGCTCTTTTTGATCAGACTGAGCCAAATTGTGACTAAATGTGAGCATTGGTGGTTCAGCGGTAGATTTCTCGTCAAGCGTGAAGCCCTGGTCTGCAACATTGGAAAAGTATCTGAGCTGCATTGGATTGCACCTGCTGCTGAATCTCTGGCTGATGCAGGCAAAGGTATCAGGCTGGATCATTTGTGTGACCAAAACTAATTAGCTCTTTTCGTTCAGATTGAGCCAAATTGTGACTAAATGTGAGCATTGGTGGTTCAGTGGTAGAATTCTCGTCATGCGTGAAGCCCTGGTCTGGAACATTGGAAAAGTATCTGAGCTGCATTGGAGTGCACCTGCTGCTGATTCTCTGGCTGATTGCAGGCAAAGGTATGAGGCTGGATCATTTGTTTGACCAAAACAAATTGGCTGTTTTCGTTCGGACTGAGTAAAACCAAAAATCTTCACATTCCTGGTTTCACGCATGGCCAAGGGATACTGACCACTGTACTAATGAGGGGCTGTGGTGTTGCAGTATTTCTTGAAGTAAGCAAGGACTTTTAGTCCTGCAGGTGGAAATCTTTCCTCGAGATTATTTTGTGAGCCAAATTGTGACTAAATGTGAGCATTGGTGGTTCAGTGGTAGAATTCTCGCCTGCCACGCGGGAGGCCCGGGTTCGATTCCCGGCCAATGCAGGGCGAGATTTTATTAATTCTGAAATCGCAACTTAAACACAGTGTGCGTCTGTGTGAGAAGTCACCTCTCTTGGAACATCCTACCGCAGCAGGATTGGTTGTTCAATGGTAGAATTCTCGTCATGCGTGAAGCCCTGGTCTGCAACATGGGAAAAGTATATGAGCTGCATTGGAGTGCACTTGCTGCTGAATCTCTGGCTGATGCAGGTAAAGGTATGAGGATGGATCATTTGTGTGACCAAAACAAATTGGCTCTTTTCGTTCAGACTGAGCCAAATTTTTACTAAATGTGAGCATTGGTGGTTCAGTGGTAGAATTCTCGTCATGCGTGAAGCCCTGGTCTGCAACATTGGAAAAGTGTCTGAGCTGCATTGGAGTGCACCTGCTGCTGAATCTCTGGCTGATTGCAGGCAAAGGTATGAGGCTGGATCATTTGTGTGACCAAAACAAATTGGCTCTTTTTGATCAGACTGAGCCAAATTGTGACTAAATGCGAGCATTGGTGGTTCAGCGGTAGAATTCTCGTCATGCGTGAAGCCCTGGTCTGCAACATTGGAAAAGTATCTGAGCTGCATTGGAGTGCACCTGCTGCTGAATCTCTGGCTGATGCAGGCAAAGGTATGAGGCTGGATCATTTGTGTGACCAAAACTAATTAGCTCTTTTCGTTCAGATTGAGCCAAATTGTGACTAAATGTGAGCATTGGTGGTTCAGTGGTAGAATTCTCGTCATGCGTGAAGCCCTGGTCTGCAACATTGGAAAAGTATCTGAGCTGCATTGGAGTGCACCTGCTGCTGATTCTCTGGCTGATTGCAGGCAAAGGTATGAGGCTGGATCATTTGTTTGACCAAAACAAATTGGCTCTTTTTGATCAGACTGAGCCAAATTGTGACTAAATGTGAGCATTGGTGGTTCAGCGGTAGAATTCTCGTCATGCGTGAAGCACTGGTCTGCAACATTGGAAAAGTATCTGAGCTGCATTGGAGTGCACCTGCTGCTGAATCTCTGGCTGATTGCAGGCAAAGGTAAGAGGCTGGATCATTTGTGTGACCAAAACAAATTGGCTCTTTTTGATCAGACTGAGCCAAATTGTGACTAAATTTGAGCATTGGTGGTTCAGCGGTAGAATTCTCGTCATGCGTGAAGCCCTGGTCTGCAACATTGGAAAAGTATCTGAGCTGCATTGGAGTGCACCTGCTGCTGAATCTCTGGCTGATGCAGGAAAAGGTATCAGGCTGGATCATTTGTGTGACCAAAACAAATTAGCTCTTTTCGTTCAGATTAAGCCAAATTGTGACTAAATGTGAGCATTGGTGGTTCAGTGGTAGAATTCTCGTCATGCGTGAAGCCCTGGTCTGGAACATTGGAAAAGTATCTGAGCTGCATTGGAGTGCACCTGCTGCTGATTCTCTGGCTGATTGCAGGCAAAGGTATGAGGCTGGATCATTTGTTTGACCAAAACAAATTGGCTCTTTTCGTTCGGACTGAGTAAAACCAAAAATCTTCACATTCCTGGTTTCACGCATGGCCAAGGGATACTGACCACTGTACTAATGAGGGGCTGTGGTGTTGCAGTATTTCTTGAAGTGAGCAAGGACTTTTAGTCCTGCAGGTGGATATCTTTCCTCGAGATTATTTTGTGAGCCAAATTGTGACTAAATGTGAGCATTGGTGGTTCAGTGGTAGAATTCTCGTCATGCGTGAAGCCCTGGTCTGCAACATTGGAAAACTGTCTGAGCTGCATTGGAGTGCACCTGCTGCTGAATCTCTGGCTGATTGCAGGCAATGGTATGAGGCTGGATCATTTGTGTGACCAAAACAAATTGGCTCTTTTTGATCAGACTGAGCCAAATTGTGACTAAATGTGAGCATTGGTGGTTCAGCGGTAGAATTCTCGTCATGCGTGAAGGCCTGGTCTGCAACATTGGAAAAGTATCTGAGCTGCATTGGAGTCCACCTGCTGCTGAATCTCTGGCTGATGCAGGCAAAGGTATGAGGCTGGATCATTTGTGTGACCAAAACTAATTAGCTCTTTTCGTTCAGATTGAGCCAAATTGTGACTAAATGTGAGCATTGGTGGTTCAGTGGTAGAATTCTCGTCATGCGTGAAGCCCTGGTCTGCAACATTGGAAAAGTATCTGAGCTGCATTGGAGTGCACCTGCTGCTGATTCTCTGGCTGATTGCAGGCAAAGGTATGAGGCTGGATCATTTGTTTGACCAAAACAAATTGGCTCTTTTTGATCAGACTGAGCCAAATTGTGACTAAATGTGAGCATTGGTGGTTCAGCGGTAGAATTCTCGTCATGCGTGAAGCACTGGTCTGCAACATTGGAAAAGTGTCTGAGCTGCATTGGAGTGCACCTGCTGCTGAATCTCTGGCTGATTGCAGGCAAAGGTATGAGGCTGGATCATTTGTGTGACCAAAACAAATTGGCTCTTTTTGATCAGACTGAGCCAAATTGTGACTAAATGTGAGCATTGGTGGTTCAGTGGTAGAATTCTCGTCATGCGTGAAGCCCTGGTCTGCAACATTGGAAAAGTGTCTGAGCTGCATTGGAGTGCACCTGCTGCTGAATCTCTGGCTGATTGCAGGCAAAGGTATGAGGCTGGATCATTTGTGTGACCAAAACAAATTGGCTCTTTTTGATCAGACTGAGCCAAATTGTGACTAAATGTGAGCATTGGTGGTTCAGCGGTAGAATTCTCGTCATGCGTGAAGCCCTGGTCTGCAACATTGGAAAAGTATCTGAGCTGCATTGGAGTGCACCTGCTGCTGAATCTCTGGCTGATGCAGGCAAAGGTATCAGGCTGGATCATTTGTGTGACCAAAACTAATTAGCTCTTTTCGTTCAGATTGAGCCAAATTGTGACTAAATGTGAGCATTGGTGGTTCAGTGGTAGAATTCTCGTCATGCGTGAAGCCCTGGTCTGGAACATTGGAAAAGTATCTGACATGCATTGGAGTGCACCTGCTGCTGATTCTCTGGCTGATTGCAGGCAAAGGTATGAGGCTGGATCATTTGTTTGACCAAAACAAATTGGCTCTTTTCGTTCGGACTGAGTAAAACCAAAAATCTTCACATTCCTGGTTTCACGCATGGCCAAGGGATACTGACCACTGTACTAATGAGGGGCTGTGGTGTTGCAGTATTTCTTGAAGTGAGCAAGGACTTTTAGTCCTGCAGGTGGAAATCTTTCCTCGAGATTATTTTGTGAGCCAAATTGTGACTAAATGTGAGCATTGGTGGTTCAGTGGTAGAATTCTCGCCTGCCACGCGGGAAGCCCGGGTTCGATTCCCGGCCAATGCAGGGCGAGATTTTATTAATTCTGAAATCGCAACTTAAACACAGTGTGCGTCTGTGTGAGAAGTCACCTCTCTTGGAACATCCTACCGCAGCAGGATTGGTTGTTCAATGGTAGAATTCTCGTCATGCGTGAAGCCCTGGTCCGCAACATGGGAAAAGTATATGAGCTGCATTGGAGTGCACTTGCTGCTGAATCTCTGGCTGATGCAGGTAAAGGTATGAGGATGGATCATTTGTGTGACCAAAACAAATTGGCTCTTTTCGTTCAGACTGAGCCAAATTTTTACTAAATGTGAGCATTGGTGGTTCAGTGGTAGAATTCTCGTCATGCGTGAAGCCCTGGTCTGCAACATTGGAAAAGTGTCTGAGCTGCATTGGAGTGCACCTGCTGCTGAATCTCTGGCTGATTGCAGGCAAAGGTATGAGGCTGGATCATTTGTGTGACCAAAACAAATTGGCTCTTTTTGATCAGACTGAGCCAAATTGTGACTAAATGTGAGCATTGGTGGTTCAGCGGTAGATTTCTCGTCAAGCGTGAAGCCCTGGTCTGCAACATTGGAAAAGTATCTGAGCTGCATTGGATTGCACCTGCTGCTGAATCTCTGGCTGATGCAGGCAAAGGTATCAGGCTGGATCATTTGTGTGACCAAAACTAATTAGCTCTTTTCGTTCAGATTGAGCCAAATTGTGACTAAATGTGAGCATTGGTGGTTCAGTGGTAGAATTCTCGTCATGCGTGAAGCCCTGGTCTGGAACATTGGAAAAGTATCTGAGCTGCATTGGAGTGCACCTGCTGCTGATTCTCTGGCTGATTGCAGGCAAAGGTATGAGGCTGGATCATTTGTTTGACCAAAACAAATTGGCTGTTTTCGTTCGGACTGAGTAAAACCAAAAATCTTCACATTCCTGGTTTCACGCATGGCCAAGGGATACTGACCACTGTACTAATGAGGGGCTGTGGTGTTGCAGTATTTCTTGAAGTAAGCAAGGACTTTTAGTCCTGCAGGTGGAAATCTTTCCTCGAGATTATTTTGTGAGCCAAATTGTGACTAAATGTGAGCATTGGTGGTTCAGTGGTAGAATTCTCGCCTGCCACGCGGGAGGCCCGGGTTCGATTCCCGGCCAATGCAGGGCGAGATTTTATTAATTCTGAAATCGCAACTTAAACACAGTGTGCGTCTGTGTGAGAAGTCACCTCTCTTGGAACATCCTACCGCAGCAGGATTGGTTGTTCAATGGTAGAATTCTCGTCATGCGTGAAGCCCTGGTCTGCAACATGGGAAAAGTATATGAGCTGCATTGGAGTGCACTTGCTGCTGAATCTCTGGCTGATGCAGGTAAAGGTATGAGGATGGATCATTTGTGTGACCAAAACAAATTGGCTCTTTTCGTTCAGACTGAGCCAAATTTTTACTAAATGTGAGCATTGGTGGTTCAGTGGTAGAATTCTCGTCATGCGTGAAGCCCTGGTCTGCAACATTGGAAAAGTGTCTGAGCTGCATTGGAGTGCACCTGCTGCTGAATCTCTGGCTGATTGCAGGCAAAGGTATGAGGCTGGATCATTTGTGTGACCAAAACAAATTGGCTCTTTTTGATCAGACTGAGCCAAATTGTGACTAAATGCGAGCATTGGTGGTTCAGCGGTAGAATTCTCGTCATGCGTGAAGCCCTGGTCTGCAACATTGGAAAAGTATCTGAGCTGCATTGGAGTGCACCTGCTGCTGAATCTCTGGCTGATGCAGGCAAAGGTATGAGGCTGGATCATTTGTGTGACCAAAACTAATTAGCTCTTTTCGTTCAGATTGAGCCAAATTGTGACTAAATGTGAGCATTGGTGGTTCAGTGGTAGAATTCTCGTCATGCGTGAAGCCCTGGTCTGGAACATTGGAAAAGTATCTGAGCTGCATTGGAGTGCACCTGCTGCTGATTCTCTGGCTGATTGCAGGCAAAGGTATGAGGCTGGATCATTTGTTTGACCAAAACAAATTGGCTGTTTTCGTTCGGACTGAGTAAAACCAAAAATCTTCACATTCCTGGTTTCACGCATGGCCAAGGGATACTGACCACTGTACTAATGAGGGGCTGTGGTGTTGCAGTATTTCTTGAAGTAAGCAAGGACTTTTAGTCCTGCAGGTGGAAATCTTTCCTCGAGATTATTTTGTGAGCCAAATTGTGACTAAATGTGAGCATTGGTGGTTCAGTGGTAGAATTCTCGCCTGCCACGCGGGAGGCCCGGGTTCGATTCCCGGCCAATGCAGGGCGAGATTTTATTAATTCTGAAATCGCAACTTAAACACAGTGTGCGTCTGTGTGAGAAGTCACCTCTCTTGGAACATCCTACCGCAGCAGGATTGGTTGTTCAATGGTAGAATTCTCGTCATGCGTGAAGCCCTGGTCTGCAACATGGGAAAAGTATATGAGCTGCATTGGAGTGCACTTGCTGCTGAATCTCTGGCTGATGCAGGTAAAGGTATGAGGATGGATCATTTGTGTGACCAAAACAAATTGGCTCTTTTCGTTCAGACTGAGCCAAATTTTTACTAAATGTGAGCATTGGTGGTTCAGTGGTAGAATTCTCGTCATGCGTGAAGCCCTGGTCTGCAACATTGGAAAAGTGTCTGAGCTGCATTGGAGTGCACCTGCTGCTGAATCTCTGGCTGATTGCAGGCAAAGGTATGAGGCTGGATCATTTGTGTGACCAAAACAAATTGGCTCTTTTTGATCAGACTGAGCCAAATTGTGACTAAATGCGAGCATTGGTGGTTCAGCGGTAGAATTCTCGTCATGCGTGAAGCCCTGGTCTGCAACATTGGAAAAGTATCTGAGCTGCATTGGAGTGCACCTGCTGCTGAATCTCTGGCTGATGCAGGCAAAGGTATGAGGCTGGATCATTTGTGTGACCAAAACTAATTAGCTCTTTTCGTTCAGATTGAGCCAAATTGTGACTAAATGTGAGCATTGGTGGTTCAGTGGTAGAATTCTCGTCATGCGTGAAGCCCTGGTCTGCAACATTGGAAAAGTATCTGAGCTGCATTGGAGTGCACCTGCTGCTGATTCTCTGGCTGATTGCAGGCAAAGGTATGAGGCTGGATCATTTGTTTGACCAAAACAAATTGGCTCTTTTTGATCAGACTGAGCCAAATTGTGACTAAATGTGAGCATTGGTGGTTCAGCGGTAGAATTCTCGTCATGCGTGAAGCACTGGTCTGCAACATTGGAAAAGTGTCTGAGCTGCATTGGAGTGCACCTGCTGCTGAATCTTTGGCTGATTGCAGGCAAAGGTAAGAGGCTGGATCATTTGTGTGACCAAAACAAATTGGCTCTTTTTGATCAGACTGAGCCAAATTGTGACTAAATTTGAGCATTGGTGGTTCAGCGGTAGAATTCTCGTCATGCGTGAAGCCCTGGTCTGCAACATTGGAAAAGTATCTGAGCTGCATTGGAGTGCACCTGCTGCTGAATCTCTGGCTGATGCAGGAAAAGGTATCAGGCTGGATCATTTGTGTGACCAAAACAAATTAGCTCTTTTCGTTCAGATTAAGCCAAATTGTGACTAAATGTGAGCATTGGTGGTTCAGTGGTAGAATTCTCGTCATGCGTGAAGCCCTGGTCTGGAACATTGGAAAAGTATCTGAGCTGCATTGGAGTGCACCTGCTGCTGATTCTCTGGCTGATTGCAGGCAAAGGTATGAGGCTGGATCATTTGTTTGACCAAAACAAATTGGCTCTTTTCGTTCGGACTGAGTAAAACCAAAAATCTTCACATTCCTGGTTTCACGCATGGCCAAGGGATACTGACCACTGTACTAATGAGGGGCTGTGGTGTTGCAGTATTTCTTGAAGTGAGCAAGGACTTTTAGTCCTGCAGGTGGATATCTTTCCTCGAGATTATTTTGTGAGCCAAATTGTGACTAAATGTGAGCATTGGTGGTTCAGTGGTAGAATTCTCGTCATGCGTGAAGCCCTGGTCTGCAACATTGGAAAACTGTCTGAGCTGCATTGGAGTGCACCTGCTGCTGAATCTCTGGCTGATTGCAGGCAATGGTATGAGGCTGGATCATTTGTGTGACCAAAACAAATTGGCTCTTTTTGATCAGACTGAGCCAAATTGTGACTAAATGTGAGCATTGGTGGTTCAGCGGTAGAATTCTCGTCATGCGTGAAGGCCTGGTCTGCAACATTGGAAAAGTATCTGAGCTGCATTGGAGTGCACCTGCTGCTGAATCTCTGGCTGATGCAGGCAAAGGTATGAGGCTGGATCATTTGTGTGACCAAAACTAATTAGCTCTTTTCGTTCAGATTGAGCCAAATTGTGACTAAATGTGAGCATTGGTGGTTCAGTGGTAGAATTCTCGTCATGCGTGAAGCCCTGGTCTGCAACATTGGAAAAGTATCTGAGCTGCATTGGAGTGCACCTGCTGCTGATTCTCTGGCTGATTGCAGGCAAAGGTATGAGGCTGGATCATTTGTTTGACCAAAACAAATTGGCTCTTTTTGATCAGACTGAGCCAAATTGTGACTAAATGTGAGCATTGGTGGTTCAGCGGTAGAATTCTCGTCATGCGTGAAGCACTGGTCTGCAACATTGGAAAAGTGTCTGAGCTGCATTGGAGTGCACCTGCTGCTGAATCTCTGGCTGATTGCAGGCAAAGGTATGAGGCTGGATCATTTGTGTGACCAAAACAAATTGGCTCTTTTTGATCAGACTGAGCCAAATTGTGACTAAATGTGAGCATTGGTGGTTCAGTGGTAGAATTCTCGTCATGCGTGAAGCCCTGGTCTGCAACATTGGAAAAGTGTCTGAGCTGCATTGGAGTGCACCTGCTGCTGAATCTCTGGCTGATTGCAGGCAAAGGTATGAGGCTGGATCATTTGTGTGACCAAAACAAATTGGCTCTTTTTGATCAGACTGAGCCAAATTGTGACTAAATGTGAGCATTGGTGGTTCAGCGGTAGAATTCTCGTCATGCGTGAAGCCCTGGTCTGCAACATTGGAAAAGTATCTGAGCTGCATTGGAGTGCACCTGCTGCTGAATCTCTGGCTGATGCAGGCAAAGGTATCAGGCTGGATCATTTGTATGACCAAAACTAATTAGCTCTTTTCGTTCAGATTGAGCCAAATTGTGACTAAATGTGAGCATTGGTGGTTCAGTGGTAGAATTCTCGTCATGCGTGAAGCCCTGGTCTGGAACATTGGAAAAGTATCTGACATGCATTGGAGTGCACCTGCTGCTGATTCTCTGGCTGATTGCAGGCAAAGGTATGAGGCTGGATCATTTGTTTGACCAAAACAAATTGGCTCTTTTCGTTCGGACTGAGTAAAACCAAAAATCTTCACATTCCTGGTTTCACGCATGGCCAAGGGATACTGACCACTGTACTAATGAGGGGCTCTGGTGTTGCAGTATTTCTTGAAGTGAGCAAGGACTTTTAGTCCTGCAGGTGGAAATCTTTCCTCGAGATTATTTTGTGAGCCAAATTGTGACTAAATGTGAGCATTGGTGGTTCAGTGGTAGAATTCTCGCCTGCCACGCGGGAAGCCCGGGTTCGATTCCCGGCCAATGCAGAGCGAGATTTTATTAATTCTGAAATCGCAACTTAAACACAGTGTGCGTCTGTGTGAGAAGTCACCTCTCTTGGAACATCCTACCGCAGCAGGATTGGTTGTTCAATGGTAGAATTCTCGTCATGCGTGAAGCCCTGGTCTGCAACATGGGAAAAGTATATGAGCTGCATTGGAGTGCACTTGCTGCTGAATCTCTGGCTGATGCAGGTAAAGGTATGAGGATGGATCATTTGTGTGACCAAAACTAATTGGCTCTTTTCGTTCAGACTGAGCCAAATTTTTACTAAATGTGAGCATTGGTGGTTCAGTGGTAGAATTCTCGTCATGCGTGAAGCCCTGGTCTGCAACATTGGAAAAGTGTCTGAGCTGCATTGGAGTGCACCTGCTGCTGAATCTCTGGCTGATTGCAGGCAAAGGTATGAGGCTGGATCATTTGTGTGACCAAAACAAATTGGCTCTTTTTGATCAGACTGAGCCAAATTGTGACTAAATGTGAGCATTGGTGGTTCAGCGGTAGATTTCTCGTCAAGCGTGAAGCCCTGGTCTGCAACATTGGAAAAGTATCTGAGCTGCATTGGATTGCACCTGCTGCTGAATCTCTGGCTGATGCAGGCAAAGGTATCAGGCTGGATCATTTGTGTGACCAAAACTAATTAGCTCTTTTCGTTCAGATTGAGCCAAATTGTGACTAAATGTGAGCATTGGTGGTTCAGTGGTAGAATTCTCGTCATGCGTGAAGCCCTGGTCTGGAACATTGGAAAAGTATCTGAGCTGCATTGGAGTGCACCTGCTGCTGATTCTCTGGCTGATTGCAGGCAAAGGTATGAGGCTGGATCATTTGTTTGACCAAAACAAATTGGCTGTTTTCGTTCGGACTGAGTAAAACCAAAAATCTTCACATTCCTGGTTTCACGCATGGCCAAGGGATACTGACCACTGTACTAATGAGGGGCTGTGGTGTTGCAGTATTTCTTGAAGTAAGCAAGGACTTTTAGTCCTGCAGGTGGAAATCTTTCCTCGAGATTATTTTGTGAGCCAAATTGTGACTAAATGTGAGCATTGGTGGTTCAGTGGTAGAATTCTCGCCTGCCACGCGGGAGGCCCGGGTTCGATTCCCGGCCAATGCAGGGCGAGATTTTATTAATTCTGAAATCGCAACTTAAACACAGTGTGCGTCTGTGTGAGAAGTCACCTCTCTTGGAACATCCTACCGCAGCAGGATTGGTTGTTCAATGGTAGAATTCTCGTCATGCGTGAAGCCCTGGTCTGCAACATGGGAAAAGTATATGAGCTGCATTGGAGTGCACTTGCTGCTGAATCTCTGGCTGATGCAGGTAAAGGTATGAGGATGGATCATTTGTGTGACCAAAACAAATTGGCTCTTTTCGTTCAGACTGAGCCAAATTTTTACTAAATGTGAGCATTGGTGGTTCAGTGGTAGAATTCTCGTCATGCGTGAAGCCCTGGTCTGCAACATTGGAAAAGTGTCTGAGCTGCATTGGAGTGCACCTGCTGCTGAATCTCTGGCTGATTGCAGGCAAAGGTATGAGGCTGGATCATTTGTGTGACCAAAACAAATTGGCTCTTTTTGATCAGACTGAGCCAAATTGTGACTAAATGCGAGCATTGGTGGTTCAGCGGTAGAATTCTCGTCATGCGTGAAGCCCTGGTCTGCAACATTGGAAAAGTATCTGAGCTGCATTGGAGTGCACCTGCTGCTGAATCTCTGGCTGATGCAGGCAAAGGTATGAGGCTGGATCATTTGTGTGACCAAAACTAATTAGCTCTTTTCGTTCAGATTGAGCCAAATTGTGACTAAATGTGAGCATTGGTGGTTCAGTGGTAGAATTCTCGTCATGCGTGAAGCCCTGGTCTGGAACATTGGAAAAGTATCTGAGCTGCATTGGAGTGCACCTGCTGCTGATTCTCTGGCTGATTGCAGGCAAAGGTATGAGGCTGGATCATTTGTTTGACCAAAACAAATTGGCTGTTTTCGTTCGGACTGAGTAAAACCAAAAATCTTCACATTCCTGGTTTCACGCATGGCCAAGGGATACTGACCACTGTACTAATGAGGGGCTGTGGTGTTGCAGTATTTCTTGAAGTAAGCAAGGACTTTTAGTCCTGCAGGTGGAAATCTTTCCTCGAGATTATTTTGTGAGCCAAATTGTGACTAAATGTGAGCATTGGTGGTTCAGTGGTAGAATTCTCGCCTGCCACGCGGGAGGCCCGGGTTCGATTCCCGGCCAATGCAGGGCGAGATTTTATTAATTCTGAAATCGCAACTTAAACACAGTGTGCGTCTGTGTGAGAAGTCACCTCTCTTGGAACATCCTACCGCAGCAGGATTGGTTGTTCAATGGTAGAATTCTCGTCATGCGTGAAGCCCTGGTCTGCAACATGGGAAAAGTATATGAGCTGCATTGGAGTGCACTTGCTGCTGAATCTCTGGCTGATGCAGGTAAAGGTATGAGGATGGATCATTTGTGTGACCAAAACAAATTGGCTCTTTTCGTTCAGACTGAGCCAAATTTTTACTAAATGTGAGCATTGGTGGTTCAGTGGTAGAATTCTCGTCATGCGTGAAGCCCTGGTCTGCAACATTGGAAAAGTGTCTGAGCTGCATTGGAGTGCACCTGCTGCTGAATCTCTGGCTGATTGCAGGCAAAGGTATGAGGCTGGATCATTTGTGTGACCAAAACAAATTGGCTCTTTTTGATCAGACTGAGCCAAATTGTGACTAAATGCGAGCATTGGTGGTTCAGCGGTAGAATTCTCGTCATGCGTGAAGCCCTGGTCTGCAACATTGGAAAAGTATCTGAGCTGCATTGGAGTGCACCTGCTGCTGAATCTCTGGCTGATGCAGGCAAAGGTATGAGGCTGGATCATTTGTGTGACCAAAACTAATTAGCTCTTTTCGTTCAGATTGAGCCAAATTGTGACTAAATGTGAGCATTGGTGGTTCAGTGGTAGAATTCTCGTCATGCGTGAAGCCCTGGTCTGCAACATTGGAAAAGTATCTGAGCTGCATTGGAGTGCACCTGCTGCTGATTCTCTGGCTGATTGCAGGCAAAGGTATGAGGCTGGATCATTTGTTTGACCAAAACAAATTGGCTCTTTTTGATCAGACTGAGCCAAATTGTGACTAAATGTGAGCATTGGTGGTTCAGCGGTAGAATTCTCGTCATGCGTGAAGCACTGGTCTGCAACATTGGAAAAGTGTCTGAGCTGCATTGGAGTGCACCTGCTGCTGAATCTTTGGCTGATTGCAGGCAAAGGTAAGAGGCTGGATCATTTGTGTGACCAAAACAAATTGGCTCTTTTTGATCAGACTGAGCCAAATTGTGACTAAATTTGAGCATTGGTGGTTCAGCGGTAGAATTCTCGTCATGCGTGAAGCCCTGGTCTGCAACATTGGAAAAGTATCTGAGCTGCATTGGAGTGCACCTGCTGCTGAATCTCTGGCTGATGCAGGAAAAGGTATCAGGCTGGATCATTTGTGTGACCAAAACAAATTAGCTCTTTTCGTTCAGATTAAGCCAAATTGTGACTAAATGTGAGCATTGGTGGTTCAGTGGTAGAATTCTCGTCATGCGTGAAGCCCTGGTCTGGAACATTGGAAAAGTATCTGAGCTGCATTGGAGTGCACCTGCTGCTGATTCTCTGGCTGATTGCAGGCAAAGGTATGAGGCTGGATCATTTGTTTGACCAAAACAAATTGGCTCTTTTCGTTCGGACTGAGTAAAACCAAAAATCTTCACATTCCTGGTTTCACGCATGGCCAAGGGATACTGACCACTGTACTAATGAGGGGCTGTGGTGTTGCAGTATTTCTTGAAGTGAGCAAGGACTTTTAGTCCTGCAGGTGGATATCTTTCCTCGAGATTATTTTGTGAGCCAAATTGTGACTAAATGTGAGCATTGGTGGTTCAGTGGTAGAATTCTCGTCATGCGTGAAGCCCTGGTCTGCAACATTGGAAAACTGTCTGAGCTGCATTGGAGTGCACCTGCTGCTGAATCTCTGGCTGATTGCAGGCAATGGTATGAGGCTGGATCATTTGTGTGACCAAAACAAATTGGCTCTTTTTGATCAGACTGAGCCAAATTGTGACTAAATGTGAGCATTGGTGGTTCAGCGGTAGAATTCTCGTCATGCGTGAAGGCCTGGTCTGCAACATTGGAAAAGTATCTGAGCTGCATTGGAGTGCACCTGCTGCTGAATCTCTGGCTGATGCAGGCAAAGGTATGAGGCTGGATCATTTGTGTGACCAAAACTAATTAGCTCTTTTCGTTCAGATTGAGCCAAATTGTGACTAAATGTGAGCATTGGTGGTTCAGTGGTAGAATTCTCGTCATGCGTGAAGCCCTGGTCTGCAACATTGGAAAAGTATCTGAGCTGCATTGGAGTGCACCTGCTGCTGATTCTCTGGCTGATTGCAGGCAAAGGTATGAGGCTGGATCATTTGTTTGACCAAAACAAATTGGCTCTTTTTGATCAGACTGAGCCAAATTGTGACTAAATGTGAGCATTGGTGGTTCAGCGGTAGAATTCTCGTCATGCGTGAAGCACTGGTCTGCAACATTGGAAAAGTGTCTGAGCTGCATTGGAGTGCACCTGCTGCTGAATCTCTGGCTGATTGCAGGCAAAGGTATGAGGCTGGATCATTTGTGTGACCAAAACAAATTGGCTCTTTTTGATCAGACTGAGCCAAATTGTGACTAAATGTGAGCATTGGTGGTTCAGTGGTAGAATTCTCGTCATGCGTGAAGCCCTGGTCTGCAACATTGGAAAAGTGTCTGAGCTGCATTGGAGTGCACCTGCTGCTGAATCTCTGGCTGATTGCAGGCAAAGGTATGAGGCTGGATCATTTGTGTGACCAAAACAAATTGGCTCTTTTTGATCAGACTGAGCCAAATTGTGACTAAATGTGAGCATTGGTGGTTCAGCGGTAGAATTCTCGTCATGCGTGAAGCCCTGGTCTGCAACATTGGAAAAGTATCTGAGCTGCATTGGAGTGCACCTGCTGCTGAATCTCTGGCTGATGCAGGCAAAGGTATCAGGCTGGATCATTTGTATGACCAAAACTAATTAGCTCTTTTCGTTCAGATTGAGCCAAATTGTGACTAAATGTGAGCATTGGTGGTTCAGTGGTAGAATTCTCGTCATGCGTGAAGCCCTGGTCTGGAACATTGGAAAAGTATCTGACATGCATTGGAGTGCACCTGCTGCTGATTCTCTGGCTGATTGCAGGCAAAGGTATGAGGCTGGATCATTTGTTTGACCAAAACAAATTGGCTCTTTTCGTTCGGACTGAGTAAAACCAAAAATCTTCACATTCCTGGTTTCACGCATGGCCAAGGGATACTGACCACTGTACTAATGAGGGGCTCTGGTGTTGCAGTATTTCTTGAAGTGAGCAAGGACTTTTAGTCCTGCAGGTGGAAATCTTTCCTCGAGATTATTTTGTGAGCCAAATTGTGACTAAATGTGAGCATTGGTGGTTCAGTGGTAGAATTCTCGCCTGCCACGCGGGAAGCCCGGGTTCGATTCCCGGCCAATGCAGAGCGAGATTTTATTAATTCTGAAATCGCAACTTAAACACAGTGTGCGTCTGTGTGAGAAGTCACCTCTCTTGGAACATCCTACCGCAGCAGGATTGGTTGTTCAATGGTAGAATTCTCGTCATGCGTGAAGCCCTGGTCTGCAACATGGGAAAAGTATATGAGCTGCATTGGAGTGCACTTGCTGCTGAATCTCTGGCTGATGCAGGTAAAGGTATGAGGATGGATCATTTGTGTGACCAAAACAAATTGGCTCTTTTCGTTCAGACTGAGCCAAATTTTTACTAAATGTGAGCATTGGTGGTTCAGTGGTAGAATTCTCGTCATGCGTGAAGCCCTGGTCTGCAACATTGGAAAAGTGTCTGAGCTGCATTGGAGTGCACCTGCTGCTGAATCTCTGGCTGATTGCAGGCAAAGGTATGAGGCTGGATCATTTGTGTGACCAAAACAAATTGGCTCTTTTTGATCAGACTGAGCCAAATTGTGACTAAATGCGAGCATTGGTGGTTCAGCGGTAGAATTCTCGTCATGCGTGAAGCCCTGGTCTGCAACATTGGAAAAGTATCTGAGCTGCATTGGAGTGCACCTGCTGCTGAATCTCTGGCTGATGCAGGCAAAGGTATGAGGCTGGATCATTTGTGTGACCAAAACTAATTAGCTCTTTTCTTTCAGATTGAGCCAAATTGTGACTAAATGTGAGCATTGGTGGTTCAGTGGTAGAATTCTCGTCATGCGTGAAGCCCTGGTCTGCAACATTGGAAAAGTATCTGAGCTGCATTGGAGTGCACCTGCTGCTGATTCTCTGGCTGATTGCAGGCAAAGGTATGAGGCTGGATCATTTGTTTGACCAAAACAAATTGGCTCTTTTTGATCAGACTGAGCCAAATTGTGACTAAATGTGAGCATTGGTGGTTCAGCGGTAGAATTCTCGTCATGCTTGAAGCACTGCTCTGCAACATTGGAAAAGTGTCTGAGCTGCATTGGAGTGCACCTGCTGCTGAATCTCTGGCTGATTGCAGGCAAAGGTATGAGGCTGGATCATTTGTGTGACCAAAACAAATTGGCTCTTTTTGATCAGACTGAGCCAAATTGTGACTAAATTTGAGCATTGGTGGTTCAGCGGTAGAATTCTCGTCATGCGTGAAGCCCTGGTCTGCAACATTGGAAAAGTATCTGAGCTGCATTGGAGTGCACCTGCTGCTGAATCTCTGGCTGATGCAGGCAAAGGTATCAGGCTGGATCATTTGTGTGACCAAAACAAATTAGCTCTTTTCGTTCAGATTGAGCCAAATTGTGACTAAATGTGAGCATTGGAGGTTCAGTGGTAGAATTCTCGTCATGCGTGAAGCCCTGGTCTGCAACTTTGGAAAAGTATCTGAGCTGCATTGGAGTGCACCTGCTGCTGAATCTCTGGCTGATGCAGGAAAAGGTATCAGGCTGGATCATTTGTGTGACCAAAACAAATTAGCTCTTTTCGTTCAGATTGAGCCAAATTGTGACTAAATGTGAGCATTGGTGGTTCAGTGGTAGAATTCTCGTCATGCGTGAAGCCCTGGTCTGGAACATTGGAAAAGTATCTGAGCTGCATTGGAGTGCACCTGCTGCTGATTCTCTGGCTGATTGCAGGCAAAGGTATGAGGCTGGATCATTTGTTTGACCAAAACAAATTGGCTCTTTTCGTTCGGACTGAGTAAAACCAAAAATCTTCACATTCCTGGTTTCACGCATGGCCAAGGGATACTGACCACTGTACTAATGAGGGGCTGTGGTGTTGCAGTATTTCTTGAAGTGAGCAAGGACTTTTAGTCCTGCAGGTGGAATTCTTTCCTCGAGATTATTTTGTGAGCCAAATTGTGACTAAATGTGAGCATTGGTGGTTCAGTGGTAGAATTCTCGTCATGCGTGAAGCCCTGGTCTGCAACATTGGAAAACTGTCTGAGCTGCATTGGAGTGCACCTGCTGCTGAATCTCTGGCTGATTGCAGGCAATGGTATGAGGCTGGATCATTTGTGTGACCAAAACAAATTGGCTCTTTTTGATCAGACTGAGCCAAATTGTGACTAAATGTGAGCATTGGTGGTTCAGCGGTAGAATTCTCGTCATGCGTGAAGGCCTGGTCTGCAACATTGGAAAAGTATCTGAGCTGCATTGGAGTGCACCTGCTGCTGAATCTCTGGCTGATGCAGGCAAAGGTATGAGGCTGGATCATTTGTGTGACCAAAACAAATTGGCTCTTTTCGTTCAGATTGAGCCAAATTGTGACTAAATGTGAGCATTGGTGGTTCAGTGGTAGAATTCTCGTCATGCGTGAAGCCCTGGTCTGCAACATTGGAAAAGTATCTGAGCTGCATTGGAGTGCACCTGCTGCTGATTCTCTGGCTGATTGCAGGCAAAGGTATGAGGCTGGATCATTTGTTTGACCAAAACAAATTGGCTCTTTTTGATCAGACTGAGCCAAATTGTGACTAAATGTGAGCATTGGTGGTTCAGCGGTAGAATTCTCGTCATGCGTGAAGCACTGGTCTGCAACATTGGAAAAGTGTCTGAGCTGCATTGGAGTGCACCTGCTGCTGAATCTCTGGCTGATTGCAGGCAAAGGTATGAGGCTGGATCATTTGTGTGACCAAAACAAATTGGCTCTTTTTGATCAGACTGAGCCAAATTGTGACTAAATGTGAGCATTGGTGGTTCAGTGGTAGAATTCTCGTCATGCGTGAAGCCCTGGTCTGCAACATTGGAAAAGTGTCTGAGCTGCATTGGAGTGCACCTGCTGCTGAATCTCTGGCTGATTGCAGGCAAAGGTATGAGGCTGGATCATTTGTGTGACCAAAACAAATTGGCTCTTTTTGATCAGACTGAGCCAAATTGTGACTAAATGTGAGCATTGGTGGTTCAGCGGTAGAATTCTCGTCATGCGTGAAGCCCTGGTCTGCAACATTGGAAAAGTATCTGAGCTGCATTGGAGTGCACCTGCTGCTGAATCTCTGGCTGATGCAGGCAAAGGTATGAGGCTGGATCATTTGTGTGACCAAAACTAATTAGCTCTTTTCGTTCAGATTGAGCCAAATTGTGACTAAATGTGAGCATTGGTGGTTCAGTGGTAGAATTATCGTCATGCGTGTAGCCCTGGTCTGCAACATTGGAAAAGTATCTGAGCTGCATTGGAGTGCACCTGCTGCTGAATCTCTGGCTGATAAAGGCAAAGGTATGAGGCTGGATCATTTGTGTGACCAAAACAAATTGGCTCTTTTCGATCAGACTGAGCCCAATTGTGACTAAATGTGAGCATTGGTTGTTCAATGGTAGAATTCTCGTCATGCGTGAAGCCCTGGTCTGCAACATGGGAAAAGTATATGAGCTGCATTGGAGTGCACTTGTTGCTGAATCTCTGGCTGATGCAGGTAAAGGTATTAGGATGGATCATTTGTGTGACCAAAACAAATTGGCTCTTTTCGTTCAGACTGAGCCAAATTTTTACTAAATGTGAGCATTGGTGGTTCAGTGGTAGAATTCTCGTCATGCGTGAAGCCCTGGTCTGCAACATTGGAAAAGTGTCTGAGCTGCATTGGAGTGCACCTGCTGCTGAATCTCTGGCTGATAAAGGCAAAGGTATGAGGCTGGATCATTTGTGTGACCAAAACAAATGGGCTCTTTTCGATCAGACTGAGCCAAATTGTGACTAAATGTGAGCATTGGTTGTTCAATGGTAGAATTCTCGTCATGCGTCAAGCCCTGGTCTGCAACATGGGAAAAGTGTCTGAGCTGCATTGGAGTGCACCTGCTGCTGAATCTCTGACTGATTGCAGGCAAAGGTATGAGGCTGGATCATTTGTGTGACCAAAACTAATTAGCTCTTTTCGTTCAGATTGAGCCAAATTGTGACTAAATGTGAGCATTGGTGGTTCAGTGGTAGAATTCTCGTCATGCGTGAAGCCCTGGTCTGCAACATTGGAAAAGTATCTGAGCTGCATTGGAGTGCACCTGCTGCTGATTCTCTGGCTGATTGCAGGCAAAGGTATGAGGCTGGATCATTTGTTTGACCAAAACAAATTGGCTCTTTTCGTTCGGACTGAGTAAAACCAAGAATCTTCACATTCCTGGTTTCACGCATGGCCAAGGGATACTGACCAATGTACTAATGAGGGGCTGTGGTGTTGCAGTATTTCTTGAAGTGAGCAAGGACTTTTAGTCCTGCAGGTGGAAATCTTTCCTCGAGATTATTTTGTGAGCCAAATTGTGACTAAATGTGAGCATTGGTGGTTCAGTGGTAGAATTCTCGCCTGCCACGCGGGAGGCCCGGGTTCCATTCCCGGCCAATGCAGGTCAAGATTTTTATTAATTCTGAAATCGCAACTTAAACACAGTGTGCGTCTGTGTGAGGGGTCACCTCTCGTGGAACATCCTACCGCAGTAGGCATACCTAACTTTGCAGGCCTCGTCTTACTCACAGACACCTCATGCATCTTCAATAACGCCAGGTTGAATGTGTTCGGCAAGGTGACAGGCGGGGATACTGACCACTATACTAACGAGGAGCTCTGTAAGTATTCATTCCTCAACATGTACAAGAATTTTGACGTCTACAGGTGTGCACATGAGTAAGAGCAATTCAATTCTAGGAGCACAAATTCTTGAGCTAGCAAGCGTTGGTGTTTCATTGGTAGAATTACCTGTCATGGGTGTAATTATGACCAAAATGTGAGCATTGGTGGTTCAGTGGTAGAATTCTCGTCATGCGTGAAGCCCTGGTCTGCAACATTGGAAAAGTGTCTGAGCTGCATTGGAGTGCACCTGCTGCTGAATCTCTGGCTGATTGCAGGCAAAGGTATGAGGCTGGATCATTTGTGTGACCAAAACAAATTGGCTCTTTTTGATCAGACTGAGCCAAATTGTGACTAAATGTGAGCATTGGTTGTTCAATGGTAGAATTCTCGTCATGCGTGAAGCCCTGGTCTGCAACATGGGAAAAGTATATGAGCTGCATTGGAGTGCACTTGTTGCTGAATCTCTGGCTGATGCAGGTAAAGATATTAGGATGGATCATTTGTGTGACCAAAACAAATTGGCTCTTTTCGTTCAGACTGAGCCAAATTTTTACTAAATGTGAGCATTGGTGGTTCAGTGGTAGAATTCTCGTCATGCGTGAAGCCCTGGTCTGCAACATTGGAAAAGTGTCTGAGCTGCATTGGAGTGCACCTGCTGCTGAATCTCTGGCTGATAAAGGCAAAGGTATGAGGCTGGATCATTTGTGTGACCAAAACAAATGGGCTCTTTTCGATCAGACTGAGCCAAATTGTGACTAAATGTGAGCATTGGTTGTTCAATGGTAGAATTCTCGTCATGCGTCAAGCCCTGGTCTGCAACATGGGAAAAGTGTCTGAGCTGCATTGGAGTGCACCTGCTGCTGAATCTCTGACTGATTGCAGGCAAAGGTATGAGGCTGGATCATTTGTGTGACCAAAACTAATTAGCTCTTTTCGTTCAGATTGAGCCAAATTGTGACTAAATGTGAGCATTGGTGGTTCAGTGGTAGAATTCTCGTCATGCGTGAAGCCCTGGTCTGCAACATTGGAAAAGTATCTGAGCTGCATTGGAGTGCACCTGCTGCTGATTCTCTGGCTGATTGCAGGCAAAGGTATGAGGCTGGATCATTTGTTTGACCAAAACAAATTGGCTCTTTTCGTTCGGACTGAGTAAAACCAAAAATCTTCACATTCCTGGTTTCACGCATGGCCAAGGGATACTGACCACTGTACTAATGAGGGGCTGTGGTGTTGCAGTATTTCTTGAAGTGAGCAAGGACATTTAGTCCTGCAGGTGGAAATCTTTCCTCGAGATTATTTTGTGAGCCAAATTGTGACTAAATGTGAGCATTGGTGGTTCAGTGGTAGAATTCTCGCCTGCCACGCGGGAGGACTGGGTTCGATTCCCGGCCAATGCAGGGCGAGATTTTATTAATTCTGAAATCGCAACTTAAACACAGTGTGCGTCTGTGTGAGAAGTCACCTCTCGTGGAACATCCTACCGCAGCAGGATTGGTTGTTCAATGGTAGAATTCTCGTCATGCGTGAAGCCCTGGTCTGCAACATTGGAAAAGTGTCTGAGCTGCATTGGAGTGCACCTGCTGCTGAATCTCTGGCTGATTGCAGGCAAAGGTATGAGGCTGGATCATTTGTGTGACCAAAACAAATTGGCTCTTTTTGATCAGACTGAGCCAAATTGTGACTAAATGTGAGCATTGGTGGTTCAGCGGTAGAATTCTCGTCATGCGTGAAGCCCTGGTCTGCAACATTGGAAAAGTATCTGAGCTGCATTGTAGTGCACCTGCTGCTGAATCTCTGGCTGATGCAGGCAAATGTATGAGGCTGGATCATTTGTGTGACCAAAACTAATTAGCTCTTTTCGTTCAGATTGAGCCAAATTGTGACTAAATGTGAGCATTGGTGGTTCAGTGGTAGAATTCTCTTCATGCGTGAAGCCCTGGTCTGCAACATTGGAAAAGTATCTGAGCTGCATTGGAGTGCACCTGCTGCTGATTCTCTGGCTGATTGCAGGCAAAGGTATGAGGCTGGATCATTTGTTTGACCAAAACAAATTGGCTCTTTTCGTTCGGACTGAGTAAAACCAAGAATCTTCACATTCCTGGTTTCACGCATGGCCAAGGGATACTGACCAATGTACTAATGAGGGGCTGTGGTGTTGCAGTATTTCTTGAAGTGAGCAAGGACATTTAGTCCTGCAGGTGGAAATCTTTCCTCGAGATTATTTTGTGAGCCAAATTGTGACTAAATGTGAGCATTGGTGGTTCAGTGGTAGAATTCTCGCCTGCCACGCGGGAGGCCCGGGTTCCATTCCCGGCCAATACAGGTCAAGATTTTTATTAATTCTGAAATCGCAACTTAAACACAGTGTGCGTCTGTGTGAGGGGTCACCTCTCGTGGAACATCCTACCGCAGCAGGCATACCTAACTTTGCAGGCCTCGTCTTACTCACAGACACCTCATGCATCTTCAATAACGCCAGGTTGAATGTGTTCGGCAAGGTGACAGGCGGGGATACTGACCACTATACTAACGAGGAGCTCTGTAAGTATTCATTCCTGTACATGTACAAGAATTTTGACGTCTACAGGTGTGCACATGAGTCAGACCAATTCAATTCTAGGAGCACAAATTCTTGAGCTAGCAAGCGTTGGTGTTTCATTGGTAGAATGACCTGTCATGGGTGTAATTATGACCAAAATGTGAGCATTGGTGGTTCAGTGGTAGAATTCTCGCCTGCCACGCGGGAGGCCCGGGTTCGATTCCCGGCCAATGCAGGGCGAGATTTTATTAATTCTGAAATCGCAACTTAAACACAGTGTGCGTCTGTGTGAGAAGTCACCTCTCGTGGAACATCCTACCGCAGCAGGATTGGTTGTTCAATGGTAGAATTCTCGTCATGCGTGAAGCCCTGGTCTGCAACATTGGAAAAGTGTCTGAGCTGCATTGGAGTGCACCTGCTGCTGAATCTCTGGCTGATTGCAGGCAAAGGTATGAGGCTGGATCATTTGTTTGACCAAAACAAATTGGCTCTTTTCGTTCGGACTGAGTAAAACCAAGAATCTTCACATTCCTGGTTTCACGCATGGCCAAGGGATACTGACCAATGTACTAATGAGGGGCTGTGGTGTTGCAGTATTTCTTGAAGTGAGCAAGGACATTTAGTCCTGCAGGTGGAAATCTTTCCTCGAGATTATTTTGTGAGCCAAATTGTGACTAAATGTGAGCATTGGTGGTTCAGTGGTAGAATTCTTGCCTGCCACGCGGGAGGCCCGGGTTCCATTCCCGGCCAATACAGGTCAAGATTTTTATTAATTCTGAAATCGCAACTTAAACACAGTGTGCGTCTGTGTGAGGGGTCACCTCTCGTGGAACATCCTACCGCAGCAGGCATACCTAACTTTGCAGGCCTCGTCTTACTCACAGACACCTCATGCATCTTCAATAACGCCAGGTTGAATGTGTTCGGCAAGGTGACAGGCGGGGATACTGACCACTATACTAACGAGGAGCTCTGTAAGTATTCATTCCTCAACATGTACAAGAATTTTGACGTCTACAGGTGTGCACATGAGTAAGAGCAATTCAATTCTAGGAGCACAAATTCTTGAGCTAGCAAGCGTTGGTGTTTCATTGGTAGAATTACCTGTCATGGGTGTAATTATGACCAAAATGTGAGCATTGGTGGTTCAGTGGTAGAATTCTCGTCATGCGTGAAGCCCTGGTCTGCAACATTGGAAAAGTGTCTGAGCTGCATTGGAGTGCACCTGCTGCTGAATCTCTGGCTGATTGCAGGCAAAGGTATGAGGCTGGATCATTTGTGTGACCAAAACAAATTGGCTCTTTTTGATCAGACTGAGCCAAATTGTGACTAAATGTGAGCATTGGTTGTTCAATGGTAGAATTCTCGTCATGCGTGAAGCCCTGGTCTGCAACATGGGAAAAGTATATGAGCTGCATTGGAGTGCACTTGTTGCTGAATCTCTGGCTGATGCAGGTAAAGATATTAGGATGGATCATTTGTGTGACCAAAACAAATTGGCTCTTTTCGTTCAGACTGAGCCAAATTTTTACTAAATGTGAGCATTGGTGGTTCAGTGGTAGAATTCTCGTCATGCGTGAAGCCCTGGTCTGCAACATTGGAAAAGTGTCTGAGCTGCATTGGAGTGCACCTGCTGCTGAATCTCTGGCTGATAAAGGCAAAGGTATGAGGCTGGATCATTTGTGTGACCAAAACAAATGGGCTCTTTTCGATCAGACTGAGCCAAATTGTGACTAAATGTGAGCATTGGTTGTTCAATGGTAGAATTCTCGTCATGCGTCAAGCCCTGGTCTGCAACATGGGAAAAGTGTCTGAGCTGCATTGGAGTGCACCTGCTGCTGAATCTCTGACTGATTGCAGGCAAAGGTATGAGGCTGGATCATTTGTGTGACCAAAACTAATTAGCTCTTTTCGTTCAGATTGAGCCAAATTGTGACTAAATGTGAGCATTGGTGGTTCAGTGGTAGAATTCTCGTCATGCGTGAAGCCCTGGTCTGCAACATTGGAAAAGTATCTGAGCTGCATTGGAGTGCACCTGCTGCTGATTCTCTGGCTGATTGCAGGCAAAGGTATGAGGCTGGATCATTTGTTTGACCAAAACAAATTGGCTCTTTTCGTTCGGACTGAGTAAAACCAAAAATCTTCACATTCCTGGTTTCACGCATGGCCAAGGGATACTGACCACTGTACTAATGAGGGGCTGTGGTGTTGCAGTATTTCTTGAAGTGAGCAAGGACATTTAGTCCTGCAGGTGGAAATCTTTCCTCGAGATTATTTTGTGAGCCAAATTGTGACTAAATGTGAGCATTGGTGGTTCAGTGGTAGAATTCTCGCCTGCCACGCGGGAGGACTGGGTTCGATTCCCGGCCAATGCAGGGCGAGATTTTATTAATTCTGAAATCGCAACTTAAACACAGTGTGCGTCTGTGTAAGAAGTCACCTCTCGTGGAACATCCTACCGCAGCAGGATTGGTTGTTCAATGGTAGAATTCTCGTCATGCGTGAAGCCCTGGTCTGCAACATTGGAAAAGTGTCTGAGCTGCATTGGAGTGCACCTGCTGCTGAATCTCTGGCTGATTGCAGGCAAAGGTATGAGGCTGGATCATTTGTGTGACCAAAACAAATTGGCTCTTTTTGATTAGACTGAGCCAAATTGTGACTAAATGTGAGCATTGGTGGTTCAGCGGTAGAATTCTCGTCATGCGTGAAGCCCTGGTCTGCAACATTGGAAAAGTATCTGAGCTGCATTGGAGTGCACCTGCTGCTGAATCTCTGGCTGATGCAGGCAAATGTATGAGGCTGGATCATTTGTGTGACCAAAACTAATTAGCTCTTTTCGTTCAGATTGAGCCAAATTGTGACTAAATGTGAGCATTGGTGGTTCAGTGGTAGAATTCTCTTCATGCGTGAAGCCCTGGTCTGCAACATTGGAAAAGTATCTGAGCTGCATTGGAGTGCACCTGCTGCTGATTCTCTGGCTGATTGCAGGCAAAGGTATGAGGCTGGATCATTTGTTTGACCAAAACAAATTGGCTCTTTTCGTTCGGACTGAGTAAAACCAAGAATCTTCACATTCCTGGTTTCACGCATGGCCAAGGGATACTGACCAATGTACTAATGAGGGGCTGTGGTGTTGCAGTATTTCTTGAAGTGAGCAAGGACATTTAGTCCTGCAGGTGGAAATCTTTCCTCGAGATTATTTTGTGAGCCAAATTGTGACTAAATGTGAGCATTGGTGGTTCAGTGGTAGAATTCTCGCCTGCCACGCGGGAGGCCCGGGTTCCATTCCCGGCCAATACAGGTCAAGATTTTTATTAATTCTGAAATCGCAACTTAAACACAGTGTGCGTCTGTGTGAGGGGTCACCTCTCGTGGAACATCCTACCGCAGCAGGCATACCTAACTTTGCAGGCCTCGTCTTACTCACAGACACCTCATGCATCTTCAATAACGCCAGGTTGAATGTGTTCGGCAAGGTGACAGGCGGGGATACTGACCACTATACTAACGAGGAGCTCTGTAAGTATTCATTCCTGTACATGTACAAGAATTTTGACGTCTACAGGTGTGCACATGAGTCAGACCAATTCAATTCTAGGAGCACAAATTCTTGAGCTAGCAAGCGTTGGTGTTTCATTGGTAGAATTACCTGTCATGGGTGTAATTATGACCAAAATGTGAGCATTGGTGGTTCAGTGGTAGAATTCTCGCCTGCCACGCGGGAGGCCCGGGTTCGATTCCCGGCCAATGCAGGGCGAGATTTTATTAATTCTGAAATCGCAACTTAAACACAGTGTGCGTCTGTGTGAGAAGTCACCTCTCGTGGAACATCCTACCGCAGCAGGATTGGTTGTTCAATGGTAGAATTCTCGTCATGCGTGAAGCCCTGGTCTGCAACATTGGAAAAGTGTCTGAGCTGCATTGGAGTGCACCTGCTGCTGAATCTCTGGCTGATTGCAGGCAAAGGTATGAGGCTGGATCATTTGTTTGACCAAAACAAATTGGCTCTTTTCGTTCGGACTGAGTAAAACCAAGAATCTTCACATTCCTGGTTTCACGCATGGCCAAGGGATACTGACCAATGTACTAATGAGGGGCTGTGGTGTTGCAGTATTTCTTGAAGTGAGCAAGGACATTTAGTCCTGCAGGTGGAAATCTTTCCTCGAGATTATTTTGTGAGCCAAATTGTGACTAAATGTGAGCATTGGTGGTTCAGTGGTAGAATTCTTGCCTGCCACGCGGGAGGCCCGGGTTCCATTCCCGGCCAATACAGGTCAAGATTTTTATTAATTCTGAAATCGCAACTTAAACACAGTGTGCGTCTGTGTGAGGGGTCACCTCTCGTGGAACATCCTACCGCAGCAGGCATACCTAACTTTGCAGGCCTCGTCTTACTCACAGACACCTCATGCATCTTCAATAACGCCAGGTTGAATGTGTTCGGCAAGGTGACAGGCGGGGATACTGACCACTATACTAACGAGGAGCTCTGTAAGTATTCATTCCTGTACATGTACAAGAATTTTGACGTCTACAGGTGTGCACATGAGTCAGACCAATTCAATTCTAGGAGCACAAATTCTTGAGCTAGCAAGCGTTGGTGTTTCATTGGTAGAATTACCTGTCATGGGTGTAATTATGACCAAAATGTGAGCATTGGTGGTTCAGTGGTAGAATTCTCGCCTGCCACGCGGGAGGCCCGGGTTCGATTCCCGGCCAATGCAGGGCGAGATTTTATTAATTCTGAAATCGCAACTTAAACACAGTGTGCGTCTGTGTGAGAAGTCACCTCTCGTGGAACATCCTACCGCAGCAGGATTGGTTGTTCAATGGTAGAATTCTCGTCATGCGTGAAGCCCTGGTCTGCAACATTGGAAAAGTGTCTGAGCTGCATTGGTGTGCACCTGCTGCTGAATCTCTGGCTGATTGCAGGCAAAGGTATGAGGCTGGATCATTTGTGTGACCAAAACAAATTGGCTCTTTTTGATCAGACTGAGCCAAATTGTGACTAAATGTGAGCATTGGTGGTTCAGTGGTAGAATTCTCGTCATGCGTGAAGCCCTGGTCTGCAACATTGGAAAAGTATCTGAGCTGCATTGGAGTGCGCCTGCTGCTGATTCTCTGGCTGATTGCAGGCAAAGGTATGAGGCTGGATCATTTGTTTGACCAAAACAAATTGGCTCTTTTCGTTCGGACTGAGTAAAACCAAGAATCTTCACATTCCTGGTTTCACGCATGGCCATGGGATACTGACCACTGTACTAATGAGGGGCTGTGGTGTTGCAGTATGCAGGTGTGCACATGAGTCAGACCAATTCAATTCAAGGAGCACAAATTCTTGAGCTAGCAAGCGTTGGTGTTTCATTGGTAGAATTACCTGTCATGGGTGTAATTATGACCAAAATGTGAGCATTGGTGGTTCAGTGGTAGAATTATCGTCATGCGTGTAGCCCTGGTCTGCAACATTGGAAAAGTATCTGAGCTGCATTGGAGTGCACCTGCTGCTGAATCTCTGGCTGATTGCAGGCAAAGGTATGAGGCTGGATCATTTGTGTGACCAAAACAAATTGGCTCTTTTCGATCAGACTGAGCCAAATTGTGACTAAATGTGAGCATTGGTGGTTCAGCGGTAGAATTCTCGTCATGCGTGAAGCCCTGGTCTGCAACATTGGAAAAGTATCTGAGCTGCATTGGAGTGCACCTGCTGCTGAATCTCTGGCTGACGCAGGCAAAGGTATGAGGCTGGATCATTTGTGTGACCAAAACTAATTAGCTCTTTTCGTTCAGATTGAGCCAAATTGTGACTAAATGTGAGCATTGGTGGTTCAGTGGTAGAATTCTCGTCATGCGTGAAGCAATGGTCTGCAACATTGGAAAAGTATCTGAGCTGCATTGGAGTGCACCTGCTGCTGATTCTCTGGCTGATTGCAGGCAAAGGTATGAGGCTGGATCATTTGTTTGACCAAAACAAATTGGCTCTTTTCGTTCGGACTGAGTAAAACGAAGAATCTTCACATTCCTGGTTTCACGCATGGCCAAGGGATACTGACCACTGTACTAATGAGGGGCTGTGGTGTTGCAGTATTTCTTGAAGTGAGCAAGGACATTTAGTCCTGCAGGTGGAAATCTTTCCTCGAGATTATTTTGTGAGCCAAATTGTGACTAAATGTGAGCATTGGTGGTTCAGTGGTAGAATTCTCGCCTGCCACGCGGGAGGCCCGGGTTCGATTCCAGGCCAATGCAGGGCGAGATTTTATTAATTCTGAAATCGCAACTTCAACACAGTGTGCGTCTGTGTGAGAAGTCACCTCTCGTGGAACATCCTACCGCAGCAGGATTGGTTGTTCAATGGTAGAATTCTCGTCATGCGTGAAGCCCTGGTCTGCAACATGGGAAAAGTATATGAGCTGCATTGGAGTGCACTTGCTGCTGAATCTCTGGCTGATGCAGGTAAAGGTATGAGGATGGATCATTTGTTTGACCAGAACAAATTGGCTCTTTTCGTTCAGACTGAGCCAAATTGTGACTAAATGTGAGCATTGGTGGTTCAGTGGTAGAATTCTCGTCATGCGTGAAGCCCTGGTCTGCAACATTGGAAAAGTATCTGAGCTGCATTGGAGTGAACCTGCTGCTTTTTCTCTGGCTGATTGCTGGAAAAGGTATGAGGCTGGATCATTTGTTTGACCAAAACAAATTGGCTCTCTTCGTTCGGACTGAGTAAAACCAAGAATCTTCAAATTCCTGGTTTCACGCATGGTCAAGGGATACTGACCACTGTACTAATGAGGGGCTGTGGTGTTGCAGTATTTCTTGAAGTGAGCAAGGAGTTTTAGTCCTGCAGGTGGAATTCTTTCCTCAAGATCATTTTTGAGCCAAATTGTGACTAAATGTGAGCATTGGTGGTTCAGTGGTAGAATTCTCGCCTGCCACGCGGGACGCCCGTGTTCGATTCCCGGCCAATGCAGGGCCAAATTTTTATTAATTCTGAAATCGCAACTTAAGCACAGTGTGCGTCCGTGTGAGAGGTCACCTCTCGTGGAACATCCTACCGCAGCAGGCATACCTAACTGTGCAGGCCTCGTCTTACTCACAGGCGGGGATACTGACCAGCATTGGCGGTTCAGTGGTAGAATTCTCGTCATGCGTGTAGCCCTGGTCTGCAACATTGGAAAAGTATCTGAGCTGCATTGGAGTGCACCTGCTGCTGAATCTCTGGCTGATGCAGGCAAAGGTTTGAGGCTGGATCATTTGTTTGACCAAAACAAATCGGCTCTTTTCGTTCGGACTGAGTAAAACCAAGAATCTTCACATTCCTGGTTTCACGCATGGCCAAGGGATACTGACCACTGTACTAATGAGGGGCTGTGGTGTTGCAGTATTTCTTGAAGTGAGCAAGGACTTTTAGTCCTGCTGGATCATTTGTGTGACCAAAACAAATTGGCTCTTTTCGTTCAGACTGAGCCAAATTGTGACAAAATGTGAGCATTTGCGGTTCAGTGGTAGAATTCTTGTCATGCGTGTAGCCCTGGTCTGCAACATTGGAAAAGTATCTGAGCTGCATTGGAGTGCACCTGCTGCTGAATCTCTGGCTGATGCAGGCAAAGGTATGAGGCTTGATCATTTGTGACACCAAAACAAATTGGCTCTTTTCGTTCAGACTGAGCCAAATTGTGACTAAATGTGAGCATTGGCGGTTCAGTGGTGGAATTCTCGTCATGCGTGTAGCCCTGGTCTGCAGCATTGGAAAAGTATCTGAGCTGCATTGGAGTGCCCTTGCTGCTGAATCTCTGGCTGATGCAGGTAAAGGTATGAGGATTGATCATTTGTGTGACCAAAACAAATTGGCTCTTTTTGTTCAGACTGAGCCAAATTGTGACTAAATGTGAGCATTGGCGGTTCAGTGGTAGAATTCTCGTCATGCGTGAAGCCCAGGTCTGCAACATTGGAAAAGTATATGAGCTGCATTGGAGTGAACCTGCTGCTGAATCTCTGGCTGATGCAGGCAAAGGTATGAGGCTGGATCATTTGTGTGACCAAAACAAATTGGCTCTTTTCGTTCAGACTGAGCCAAATTGTGACAAAATGTGAGCATTGGCGGTTCAGTGGTAGAATTCTTGTCATGCGTGTAGCCCTGGTCTGCAACATTGGAAAAGTACCTGAGCTGCATTGGAGTGCACCTGCTTCTGAATCTCTGGCTGATGCAGGCAAAGGTATGAGGCTTGATCATTTGTGACACCAAAACAAATTGGCTCTTTTCGTTCAGACTGAGCCAAATTGTGACTAAATGTGAGCATTGGCGGTTCAGTGGTGGAATTCTCGTCATGCGTTTAGCCCTGGTCTGCAGCATTGGAAAAGTATCTGAGCTGCATTGGAGTGCACTTGCTGCTGAATCTCTGGCTGATGCAGGTAAAGGTATGAGGATGGATCATTTGTGTGACCAAAACAAATTGGCTCTTTTCGTTCAGACTGAGCCAAATTGTGACTAAATGTGAGCATTGGCGGTTCAGTTGTAGAATTCTCGTCATGCGTGAAGCCCTGGTCTGCAACATTGGAAAAGTGTCTGAGCTGCATTGGAGTGCACCTGCTGCTGAATCTCTGGCTGATGCAGGCAAAGGT
Source organism: Pollachius pollachius (assembly GCF_949987615.1). Classification (NCBI taxonomy): domain Eukaryota; kingdom Metazoa; phylum Chordata; class Actinopteri; order Gadiformes; family Gadidae; genus Pollachius; species Pollachius pollachius. The sequence continues at coordinate 24,462,475 of NC_136937.1, read as the reverse complement.
ATGCAGCTGGATCATTTGCGTGACCGAAACTAATTGGCTCTTTTCGTTCAGATTGAGCCAAATTCCCGGCCAATGCAGGGCAAAATTTTTATTAATTCTGAAATCGCAACTTAAGCACAGTGTGCGTCCGTGTGAGAGATCACCTCTCGTGGAACATCCTACCGCAGCAGGCATACCTAACTGTGCAGGCCTCGTCTTACTCACAGACACCTCATGCATCTTCAATAACGCCAGGTTGAATGTGTTCGGCAAGGTGAGTAAAATTCCCTAACTCCCCGTCGGGGAATTGAACCCCTGTCTCCCGCGTGACAGGCGGGGATACTGACCACTATACTAACGAGGAGCTCTGTAAGTATCCATTCCTCGATATGTACAAGAATTTTGACGTCTACAGGTGTGCACATGAGTCAGAGCAATTCAATTCTAGGAGCACAAATTCTTGAGCTAGCAAGCGTTGGTGTTTCATTGGTAGAATTACCTGTCATGGGTGTAATTATGACCTAAATGTGAGCATTGGTGGTTCAGTGGTAGAATTATCGTCATGCGTGAAGCCCTGGTCTGCAACATTGGAAAAGTGTCTGAGCTGTATTGGAGTGCACCTGCTGCTGAATCTCTGGCTGATTGCAGGCAAAGGTATGAGGCTGGATCATTTGTGTGACCAAAACAAATTGGCTCTTTTTGATCAGACTGAGCCAAATTGTGACTAAATGTGAGCATTGGTGGTTCAGCGGTAGAATTCTCGTCATGCGTGAAGCCCTGGTCTGCAACATTGGAAAAGTATCTGAGCTGCATTGGAGTGCACCTGCTGCTGAATCTCTGGCTGATGCAGGCAAAGGTATGAGGCTGGATCATTTGTGTGACCAAAACTAATTAGCTCTTTTCGTTCAGATTGAGCCAAATTGTGACTAAATGTGAGCATTGGTGGTTCAGTGGTAGAATTCTCGTCATGCGTGAAGCCCTGGTCTGCAACATTGGAAAGGTATCTGAGCTGCATTGGAGTGCACCTGCTGCTGATTCTCTGGCTGATTGCAGGCAAAGGTATGAGGCTGGATCATTTGTTTGACCAAAACAAATTGGCTCTTTTTGATCATACTGAGCCAAATTTTGCATTGCGGCCAATGCAGGGCGAGATTTTATTAATTCTGAAATCGCAACTTAAACACAGTGTGCGTCTGTGTGAGAAGTCACCTCTCGTGGAACATCCTACCGCAGCAGGATTGGTTGTTCAATGGTAGAATTCTCGTCATGCGTGAAGCCCTGGTCTGCAACATGGGAAAAGTATATGAGCTGCATTGGAGTGCACTTGCTGCTGAATCTCTGGCTGATGCAGGTAAAGGTATGAGGATGGATCATTTGTGTGACCAAAACAAATTGGCTCTTTTCGTTCCGACTGAGCCAAATTTTTACTAAATGTGAGCATTGGTGGTTCAGTGGTAGAATTCTCGTCATGCGTGAAGCCCTGGTCTGCAACATTGGAAAAGTGTCTGAGCTGCATTGGAGTGCACCTGCTGCTGAATCTCTGGCTGATTGCAGGCAAAGGTGTGAGGCTGGATCATTTGTGTGACCAAAACAAATTGGCTCTTTTTGATCAGACTGAGCCAAATTGTGACTAAATGTGAGCATTGGTGGTTCAGCGGTAGAATTCTCGTCATGCGTGAAGCCCTGGTCTGCAACATTGGAAAAGTATCTGAGCTGCATTGGAGTGCACCTGCTGCTGAATCTCTGGCTGATGCAGGCAAAGGTATGAGGCTGGATCATTTGTGTGACCAAAACTAATTAGCTCTTTTCGTTCAGATTGAGCCAAATTGTGACTAAATGTGAGCATTGGTGGTTCAGTGGTAGAATTCTCGTCATGCGTGAAGCCCTGGTCTGCAACATTGGAAAAGTATCTGAGCTGCATTGGAGTGCACCTGCTGCTGATTCTCTGGCTGATTGCAGGCAAAGGTATGAGGCTGGATCATTTGTTTGACCAAAACAAATTGGCTCTTTTTGATCAGACTGAGCCAAATTGTGACTAAATGTGAGCATTGGTGGTTCAGCGGTAGAATTCTCGTCATGCGTGAAGCACTGGTCTGCAACATTGGAAAAGTGTCTGAGCTGCATTGGAGTGCACCTGCTGCTGAATCTCTGGCTGATGCAGGCAAAGGTATGAGGCTGGATCATTTGTGTGACCAAAACTAATTAGCTCTTTTCGTTCAGATTGAGCCAAATTGTGACTAAATGTGAGCATTGGTGGTTCAGTGGTAGAATTCTCGTCATGCGTGAAGCCCTGGTCTGCAACATTGGAAAGGTATCTGAGCTGCATTGGAGTGCACCTGCTGCTGATTCTCTGGCTGATTGCAGGCAAAGGTATGAGGCTGGATCATTTGTTTGACCAAAACAAATTGGCTCTTTTTGATCATACTGAGCCAAATTGTGCATTGCGGCCAATGCAGGGCGAGATTTTATTAATTCTGAAATCGCAACTTAAACACAGTGTGCGTCTGTGTGAGAAGTCACCTCTCGTGGAACATCTTACCGCAGCAGGATTGGTTGTTCAATGGTAGAATTCTCGTCATGCGTGAAGCCCTGGTCTGCAACATGGGAAAAGTATATGAGCTGCATTGGAGTGCACTTGCTGCTGAATCTCTGTCTGATGCAGGTACAGGTATGAGGATGGATCATTTGTGTGACCAAAACAAATTGGCTCTTTTTGATCAGACTGAGCCAAATTGTGACTAAATGTGAGCATTGGTGGTTCAGCGGTAGAATTCTCGTCATGCGGGAAGCCCTGGTCTGCAACATTGGAAAAGTATCTGAGCTGCATTGGAGTGCACCTGCTGCTGAATCTCTGGCTGATGCAGGCAAAGGTATGAGGCTGGATCATTTGTGTGACCAAAACTAATTAGCTCTTTTCGTTCAGATTGAGCCAAATTGTGACTAAATGTGAGCATTGGTGGTTCAGTGGTAGAATTCTCGTCATGCGTGAAGCCCTGGTCTGCAACATTGGAAAAGTGTCTGAGCTGCATTGGAGTGCACCTGCTGCTGAATCTCTGGCTGATTGCAGGCAAAGGTATGAGGCTGGATCATTTGTGTGACCAAAACAAATTGGCTCTTTTTGATCAGACTGAGCCAAATTGTGACTAAATGTGAGCATTGGTGGTTCAGCGGTAGAATTCTCGTCATGCGTGAAGCCCTGGTCTGCAACATTGGAAAAGTATCTGAGCTGCATTGGAGTGCACCTGCTGCTGAATCTCTGGCTGATGCAGGCAAAGGTATGAGGCTGGATCATTTGTGTGACCAAAACTAATTAGCTCTTTTCGTTCAGATTGAGCCAAATTGTGACTAAATGTGAGCATTGGTGGTTCAGTGGTAGAATTCTTGTCATGCGTGAAGCCCTTGTCTGCAACATTGGAAAAATATCTGAGCTGCATTGGAGTGCACCTGCTGCTGAATCTCTGGCTGATTGCAGGCAAAGGTATGAGGCTGGATCATTTCTTTGACCAAAACAAATTGGCTCTTTTCGTTCGGACTGAGTAAAACCAAGAATCTTCACATTCCTGATTTCACGCATGGCCAAGGGATACTGACCACTGTACTAATGAGGGGCTGTGGTGTTCCAGTATTTCTTGAACTAAGCAAGGACTTTGAGTCATGCGGTTGGAAATGTGCCTTGAGACGATTTTGTGAGCCAAATTGTGACTAAATGTGAGCATTGGTGGTTCAGTGGTAGAATTGTCGCCTGCCACGCAGGAGGTCTGGGTTCGACTCCCGGCCAACTTAAACACAGTCTGTATGAGACGTCACCTCTCGTGGAACATCCTACCGCAGCAGGCATACCTAACTTTGCAGGCCTCGTCTTACTCACAGACACCTCATGCATCTTCAATAACGCCATGTTGATTGTGTTCGGCAAGGTGAGTAAAATACCCTATCTCCCCGTCGGGGAATTGAACCACGGTCTCCCGCGTGACAGGCGGGGATACTGACCACTATACTAACGAGGAGCTCTGTAAGTATCCATTCCTCGATATGTACAAGAATTTTGACGTCTACAGGTGTGCACATGAGTCAGAGCAATTCAATTCTAGGAGCACAAATTCTTGAGCTAGCAAGCGTTGGTGTTTCATTGGTAGAATTACCTGTCATGGGTGTAATTATGACCTAAATGTGAGCATTGGTGGTTCAGTGGTAGAATTATCGTCATGCGTGAAGCCCTGGTCTGCAACATTGGAAAAGTGTCTGAGCTGCATTGGAGTGCACCTGCTGCTGAATCTCTGGCTGATTGCAGGCAAAGGTATGAGGCTGGATCATTTGTGTGACCAAAACAAATTGGCTCTTTTTGATCAGACTGAGCCAAATTGTGACTAAATGTGAGCATTGGTGGTTCAGCGGTAGAATTCTCGTCATGCGTGAAGCCGTGGTCTGCAACATTGGAAAAGTATCTGAGCTGCATTGGAGTGCACCTGCTGCTGAATCTCTGGCTGATGCAGGCAAAGGTATGAGGCTGGATCATTTGTGTGACCAAAACTAATTAGCTCTTTTCGTTCAGATTGAGCCAAATTGTGACTAAATGTGAGCATTGGTGGTTCAGTGGTAGAATTCTCGTCATGCGTGAAGCCCTGGTCTGCAACATTGGAAAGGTATCTGAGCTGCATTGGAGTGCACCTGCTGCTGATTCTCTGGCTGATTGCAGGCAAAGGTATGAGGCTGGATCATTTGTTTGACCAAAACAAATTGGCTCTTTTTGATCATACTGAGCCAAATTTTGCATTGCGGCCAATGCAGGGCGAGATTTTATTAATTCTGAAATCGCAACTTAAACACAGTGTGCGTCTGTGTGAGAAGTCATCTCCCGTGGAACATCCTACCGCAGCAGGATTGGTTGTTCAATGGTAGAATTCTCGTCATGCGTGAAGCCCTGGTCTGCAACATGGGAAAAGTATATGAGCTGCATTGGAGTGCACTTGCTGCTGAATCTCTGGCTGATGCAGGTAAAGGTATGAGGATGGATCATTTGTGTGACCAAAACAAATTGGCTCTTTTCGTTCCGACTGAGCCAAATTTTTACTAAATGTGAGCATTGGTGGTTCAGTGGTAGAATTCTCGTCATGCGTGAAGCCCTGGTCTGCAACATTGGAAAAGTGTCTGAGCTGCATTGGAGTGCACCTGCTGCTGAATCTCTGGCTGATTGCAGGCAAAGGTGTGAGGCTGGATCATTTGTGTGACCAAAACAAATTGGCTCTTTTTGATCAGACTGAGCCAAATTGTGACTAAATGTGAGCATTGGTGGTTCAGCGGTAGAATTCTCGTCATGCGTGAAGCCTTGGTCTGCAACATTGGAAAAGTATCTGAGCTGCATTGGAGTGCACCTGCTGCTGAATCTCTGGCTGATGCAGGCAAAGGTATGAGGCTGGATCATTTGTGTGACCAAAACTAATTAGCTCTTTTCGTTCAGATTGAGCCAAATTGTGACTAAATGTGAGCATTGGTGGTTCAGTGGTAGAATTCTCGTCATGCGTGAAGCCCTGGTCTGCAACATTGGAAAAGTATCTGAGCTGCATTGGAGTGCACCTGCTGCTGATTCTCTGGCTGATTGCAGGCAAAGGTATGAGGCTGGATCATTTGTTTGACCAAAACAAATTGGCTCTTTTTGATCAGACTGAGCCAAATTGTGACTAAATGTGAGCATTGGTGGTTCAGCGGTAGAATTCTCGTCATGCGTGAAGCACTGGTCTGCAACATTGGAAAAGTGTCTGAGCTGCATTGGAGTGCACCTGCTGCTGAATCTCTGGCTGATTGCAGGCAAAGGTATGAGGCTGGATCATTTGTGTGACCAAAACAAATTGGCTCTTTTTGATCAGACTGAGCCAAATTGTGACTAAATGTGAGCATTGGTGGTTCAGCGGTAGAATTCTCGTCATGCGTGAAGCACTGGTCTGCAACATTGGAAAAGTGTCTGAGCTGCATTGGAGTGCACCTGCTGCTGAATCTCTGGCTGATTGCAGGCAAAGGTATGAGGCTGGATCATTTGTGTGACCAAAACAAATTGGCTCTTTTTGATCAGACTGAGCCAAATTGTGACTAAATGTGAGCATTGGTGGTTCAGCGGTAGAATTCTCGTCATGCGTGAAGCCCTGGTCTGCAACATTGGAAAAGTATCTGAGCTGCATTGGAGTGCACCTGCTGCTGATTCTCTGGCTGATTGCAGGCAAAGGTATGAGGCTGGATCATTTGTTTGACCAAAACAAATTGGCTCTTTTCGTTCGGACTGAGTAAAACGAAGAATCTTCACATTCCTGGTTTCACGCATGGCCAAGGGATACTGACCACTGTACTAATGAGGGGCTGTGGTGTTGCAGTATTTCTTGAAGTGAGCAAGGACATTTAGTCCTGCAGGTGGAAATCTTTCCTCGAGATTATTTTGTGAGCCAAATTGTGACTAAATGTGAGCATTGGTGGTTCAGTGGTAGAATTCTCGCCTGCCACGGGGGAGGCCCGGGTTCGATTCCCGGCCAATGCAGGGCGAGATTTTATTAATTCTGAAATCGCAAATTAAACAAAGTGTGCGTCTGTGTGAGAAGTCACCTCTCGTGGAACATCCTACCGCAGCAGGATTGGTTGTTCAATGGTAGAATTCTCGTCATGCGTGAAGCCCTGGTCTGCAACATGGGAAAAGTATATGAGCTGCATTGGAGTGCACTTGCTGCTGAATCTCTGGCTGATGCAGGTAAAGGTATGAGGATGGATCATTTGTTTGACCAGAACAAATTGGCTCTTTTCGTTCAGACTGAGCCAAATTTTTACTAAATGTGAGCATTGGTGGTTCAGTGGTAGAATTCTCGTCATGCGTGTAGCCCTGGTCTGCAGCATTGGAAAAGTATCTGAGCTGCATTGGAGTGCACTTGCTGCTGAATCTCTGGCTGATGCAGGTAAAGGTATGAGGATGGATCATTTGTGTGACCAAAACAAATTGGCTCTTTTCGTTCAGACTGAGCCAAATTGTGACTAAATGTGAGCATTGGCGGTTCAGTTGTAGAATTCTCGTCATGCGTGAAGCCCTGGTCTGCAACATTGGAAAAGTGTCTGAGCTGCATTGGAGTGCACCTGCTGCTGAATCTCTGGCTGATGCAGGCAAAGGTATGCAGCTGGATCATTTGCGTGACCGAAACTAATTGGCTCTTTTCGTTCAGATTGAGCCAAATTCCCGGCCAATGCAGGGCAAAATTTTTATTAATTCTGAAATCGCAACTTAAGCACAGTGTGCGTCCGTGTGAGAGGTCACCTCTCGTGGAACATCCTACCGCAGCAGGCATACCTAACTGTGCAGGCCTCGTCTTACTCACAGACACCTCATGCATCTTCAATAACGCCAGGTTGAATGTGTTCGGCAAGGTGAGTAAAATTCCCTAACTCCCCGTCGGGGAATTGAACCCCTGTCTCCCACGTGACAGGCGGTGATACTGACCACTATACTAACGAGGAGCTCTGTAAGTATTCATCACTCGACATGTACAAGAATTTTGACGTCTACAGGTGTGCATATGAGTCAGACCAATTCAATTCTAGGAGTACAAATTCTTGAGCTAGCAAGCGTTGGTGTTTCATTGGTAGAATTACCTGTCATGGGTGTAATTATGACCTAAATGTGAGCATTGGTGGTTCAGTGGTAGAATTATCGTCATGCGTGTAGCCCTGGTCTGCAACATTGGAAAAGTATATGAGCTGCATTGGAGTGCACCTGCTGCTGAATCTCGTGCTGATGCAGGCAAAGGTATGAGGCTGGATCATTTGTGTGACCAAAACAAATTGGCTCTTCTCGTTCAGACTGAGCCAAATTGTGACAAAATGTGAGCATTGGCTGTTCAGTGGTTGAATTCTTGTCATGCGTGTAGCCCTGGTCTGCAACATTGGAAAAGTATCTGAGCTGCATTGGAGTGCACCTGCTGCTGAATCTCTGGCTGATGCAGGCAAAGGTATGAGGCTTGATCATTTGTGACACCAAAACAAATTGGCTCTTTTCGTTCAGACTGAGCCAAATTGTGACTAAATGTGAGCATTGGCGGTTCAGTGGTGGAATTCTCGTCATGCGTGTAGCCCTGGTCTGCAGCATTGGAAAAGTATCTGAGCTGCATTGGAGTGCACTTGCTGCTGAATCTCTGGCTGATTCAGGTAAAGGTATGAGGATGGATCATTTGTGTGACCAAAACAAATTGGCTCTTTTCGTTCAGACTGCGCCAAATTGTGACTAAATGTGAGCATTGGCGGTTCAGTGGTAGAATTCTCGTCATGCGTGAAGCCCTGGTCTGCAACATTGGAAAAGTGTCTGAGCTGCATTGGAGTGCACCTGCTGCTGAATCTCTGGCTGATGCAGGCAAAGGTATGAGGCTGGATCATTTGCGTGACCGAAACTAATTGGCTCTTTTCGTTCAGATTGAGCCAAATTGTCACTAAATGTGAGCATTGGTGGTTCAGTGGTAGAATTCTCTTCATGCGTGAAGCCCTTGTCTGCAACATTGGAAAAATATCTGAGCTGCATTGGAGTGCACCTGCTGCTGAATCTCTGGCTGATTGCAGGCAAAGGTATGAGGCTGGATCATTTCTTTGACCAAAACAAATTGGCTCTTTTCGTTCGGACTGAGTAAAACCAAGAATCTTCACATTCCTGATTTCACGCATGGCCAAGGGATACTGACCACTGTACTAATGAGGGGCTGTGGTGTTCCAGTATTTCTTGAACTAAGCAAGGACTTTGAGTCATGCGGTTGGAAATGTGCCTTGAGACGATTTTGTGAGCCAAATTGTGACTAAATGTGAGCATTGGTGGTTCAGTGGTAGAATTGTCGCCTGCCACGCAGGAGGTCTGGGTTCGACTCCCGGCCAACTTAAACACAGTCTGTATGAGAGGTCACCTCTCGTGGAACATCCTACCGCAGCAGGCATACCTAACTTTGCAGGCCTCGTCTTACTCACAGACACCTCATGCATCTTCAATAACGCCAGGTTGATTGTGTTCGGCAAGGTGAGTAAAATACCCTATCTCCCCGTCGGGGAATTGAACCCCGGTCTCCCGCGTGACAGGCGGGGATACTGACCACTATACTAACGAGGAGCTCTGTAAGTATCCATTCCTCGATATGTACAAGAATTTTGACGTCTACAGGTGTGCACATGAGTCAGAGCAATTCAATTCTAGGAGCACAAATTCTTGAGCTAGCAAGCGTTGGTGTTTCATTGGTAGAATTACCTGTCATGGGTGTAATTATGACCTAAATGTGAGCATTGGTGGTTCAGTGGTAGAATTATCGTCATGCGTGAAGCCCTGGTCTGCAACATTGGAAAAGTGTCTGAGCTGTATTGGAGTGCACCTGCTGCTGAATCTCTGGCTGATTGCAGGCAAAGGTATGAGGCTGGATCATTTGTGTGACCAAAACAAATTGGCTCTTTTTGATCAGACTGAGCCAAATTGTGACTAAATGTGAGCATTGGTGGTTCAGCGGTAGAATTCTCGTCATGCGTGAAGCCCTGGTCTGCAACATTGGAAAAGTATCTGAGCTGCATTGGAGTGCACCTGCTGCTGAATCTCTGGCTGATGCAGGCAAAGGTATGAGGCTGGATCATTTGTGTGACCAAAACTAATTAGCTCTTTTCGTTCAGATTGAGCCAAATTGTGACTAAATGTGAGCATTGGTGGTTCAGTGGTAGAATTCTCGTCATGCGTGAAGCCCTGGTCTGCAACATTGGAAAGGTATCTGAGCTGCATTGGAGTGCACCTGCTGCTGATTCTCTGGCTGATTGCAGGCAAAGGTATGAGGCTGGATCATTTGTTTGACCAAAACAAATTGGCTCTTTTTGATCATACTGAGCCAAATTTTGCATTGCGGCCAATGCAGGGCGAGATTTTATTAATTCTGAAATCGCAACTTAAACACAGTGTGCGTCTGTGTGAGAAGTCACCTCTCGTGGAACATCCTACCGCAGCAGGATTGGTTGTTCAATGGTAGAATTCTCGTCATGCGTGAGGCCCTGGTCTGCAACATGGGAAAAGTATATGAGCTGCATTGGAGTGCACTTGCTGCTGAATCTCTGGCTGATGCAGGTAAAGGTATGAGGATGGATCATTTGTGTGACCAAAACAAATTGGCTCTTTTCGTTCCGACTGAGCCAAATTTTTACTAAATGTGAGCATTGGTGGTTCAGTGGTAGAATTCTCGTCATGCGTGAAGCCCTGGTCTGCAACATTGGAAAAGTGTCTGAGCTGCATTGGAGTGCACCTGCTGCTGAATCTCTGGCTGATTGCAGGCAAAGGTGTGAGGCTGGATCATTTGTGTGACCAAAACAAATTGGCTCTTTTTGATCAGACTGAGCCAAATTGTGACTAAATGTGAGCATTGGTGGTTCAGCGGTAGAATTCTCGTCATGCGTGAAGCCCTGGTCTGCAACATTGGAAAAGTATCTGAGCTGCATTGGAGTGCACCTGCTGCTGAATCTCTGGCTGATGCAGGCAAAGGTATGAGGCTGGATCATTTGTGTGACCAAAACTAATTAGCTCTTTTCGTTCAGATTGAGCCAAATTGTGACTAAATGTGAGCATTGGTGGTTCAGTGGTAGAATTCTCGTCATGCGTGAAGCCCTGGTCTGCAACATTGGAAAAGTATCTGAGCTGCATTGGAGTGCACCTGCTGCTGATTCTCTGGCTGATTGCAGGCAAAGGTATGAGGCTGGATCATTTGTTTGACCAAAACAAATTGGCTCTTTTTGATCAGACTGAGCCAAATTGTGACTAAATGTGAGCATTGGTGGTTCAGCGGTAGAATTCTCGTCATGCGTGAAGCACTGGTCTGCAACATTGGAAAAGTGTCTGAGCTGCATTGGAGTGCACCTGCTGCTGAATCTCTGGCTGATTGCAGGCAAAGGTATGAGGCTGGATCATTTGTGTGACCAAAACAAATTGGCTCTTTTTGATCAGACTGAGCCAAATTGTGACTAAATGTGAGCATTGGTGGTTCAGCGGTAGAATTCTCGTCATGCGTGAAGCCCTGGTCTGCAACATTGGAAAAGTATCTGAGCTGCATTGGAGTGCACCTGCTGCTGAATCTCTGGCTGATGCAGGCAAAGGTATCAGGCTGGATCATTTGTGTGACCAAAACTAATTAGCTCTTTTCGTTCAGATTGAGCCAAATTGTGACTAAATGTGAGCATTGGTGGTTCAGTGGTAGAATTCTCGTCATGCGTGAAGCCCTGGTCTGGAACATTGGAAAAGTATCTGAGCTGCATTGGAGTGCACCTGCTGCTGATTCTCTGGCTGATTGCAGGCAAAGGTATGAGGCTGGATCATTTGTTTGACCAAAACAAATTGGCTCTTTTCGTTCGGACTGAGTAAAACCAAAAATCTTCACATTCCTGGTTTCACGCATGGCCAAGGGATACTGACCACTGTACTAATGAGGGGCTGTGGTGTTGCAGTATTTATTGAAGTGAGCAAGGACTTTTAGTCCTGCAGGTGGAAATCTTTCCTCGAGATTATTTTGTGAGCCAAATTGTGACTAAATGTGAGCATTGGTGGTTCAGTGGTAGAATTCTCGTCATGCGTGAAGCCCTGGTCTGCAACATTGGAAAAGTGTCTGAGCTGCATTGGAGTGCACCTGCTGCTGAATCTCTGGCTGATTGCAGGCAAAGGTATGAGGCTGGATCATTTGTGTGACCAAAACAAATTGGCTCTTTTTGATCAGACTGAGCCAAATTGTGACTAAATGTGAGCATTGGTGGTTCAGCGGTAGAATTCTCGTCATGCGTGAAGCCCTGGTCTGCAAAATTGGAAAAGTATCTGAGCTGCATTGGAGTGCACCTGCTGCTGAATCTCTGGCTGATGCAGGCAAAGGTATGAGGCTGGATCATTTGTGTGACCAAAACTAATTAGCTCTTTTCGTTCAGATTGAGCCAAATTGTGACTAAATGTGAGCATTGGTGGTTCAGTGGTAGAATTCTCGTCATGCGTGAAGCCCTGGTCTGCAACATTGGAAAGGTATCTGAGCTGCATTGGAGTGCACCTGCTGCTGATTCTCTGGCTGATTGCAGGCAAAGGTATGAGGCTGGATCATTTGTTTGACCAAAACAAATTGGCTCTTTTTGATCATACTGAGCCAAATTGTGCATTGCGGCCAATGCAGGGCGAGATTTTATTAATTCTGAAATCGCAACTTAAACACAGTGTGCGTCTGTGTGAGAAGTCACCTCTCGTGGAACATCCTACCGCAGCAGGATTGGTTGTTCAATGGTAGAATTCTCGTCATGCGTGAAGCCCTGGTCTGCAACATGGGAAAAGTATATGAGCTGCATTGGAGTGCACTTGCTGCTGAATCTCTGTCTGATGCAGGTACAGGTATGAGGATGGATCATTTGTGTGACCAAAACAAATTGGCTCTTTTTGATCAGACTGAGCCAAATTGTGACTAAATGTGAGCATTGGTGGTTCAGCGGTAGAATTCTCGTCATGCGGGAAGCCCTGGTCTGCAACATTGGAAAAGTATCTGAGCTGCATTGGAGTGCACCTGCTGCTGAATCTCTGGCTGATGCAGGCAAAGGTATGAGGCTGGATCATTTGTGTGACCAAAACTAATTAGCTCTTTTCGTTCAGATTGAGCCAAATTGTGACTAAATGTGAGCATTGGTGGTTCAGTGGTAGAATTCTCGTCATGCGTGAAGCCCTGGTCTGCAACATTGGAAAAGTGTCTGAGCTGCATTGGAGTGCACCTGCTGCTGAATCTCTGGCTGATTGCAGGCAAAGGTATGAGGCTGGATCATTTGTGTGACCAAAACAAATTGGCTCTTTTTGATCAGACTGAGCCAAATTGTGACTAAATGTGAGCATTGGTGGTTCAGCGGTAGAATTCTCGTCATGCGTGAAGCCCTGGTCTGCAACATTGGAAAAGTATCTGAGCTGCATTGGAGTGCACCTGCTGCTGAATCTCTGGCTGATGCAGGCAAAGGTATGAGGCTGGATCATTTGTGTGACCAAAACTAATTAGCTCTTCTCGTTCAGATTGAGCCAAATTGTGACTAAATGTGAGCATTGGTGGTTCAGTGGTAGAATTCTCGTCATGCGTGAAGCCCTGGTCTGCAACATTGGAAAGGTATCTGAGCTGCATTGGAGTGCACCTGCTGCTGATTCTCTGGCTGATTGCAGGCAAAGGTATGAGGCTGGATCATTTGTTTGACCAAAACAAATTGGCTCTTTTTGATCATACTGAGCCAAATTGTGCATTGCGGCCAATGCAGGGCGAGATTTTATTAATTCTGAAATCGCAACTTAAACACAGTGTGCGTCTGTGTGAGAAGTCACCTCTCGTGGAACATCCTACCGCAGCAGGATTGGTTGTTCAATGGTAGAATTCTCGTCATGCGTGAAGCCCTGGTCTGCAACATGGGAAAAGTATATGAGCTGCATTGGAGTGCACTTGCTGCTGAATCTCTGTCTGATGCAGGTACAGGTATGAGGATGGATCATTTGTGTGACCAAAACAAATTGGCTCTTTTTGATCAGACTGAGCCAAATTGTGACTAAATGTGAGCATTGGTGGTTCAGCGGTAGAATTCTCGTCATGCGGGAAGCCCTGGTCTGCAACATTGGAAAAGTATCTGAGCTGCATTGGAGTGCACCTGCTGCTGAATCTCTGGCTGATGCAGGCAAAGGTATGAGGCTGGATCATTTGTGTGACCAAAACTAATTAGCTCTTTTCGTTCAGATTGAGCCAAATTGTGACTAAATGTGAGCATTGGTGGTTCAGTGGTAGAATTCTCGTCATGCGTGAAGCCCTGGTCTGCAACATTGGAAAAGTATCTGAGCTGCATTGGAGTGCACCTGCTGCTGATTCTCTGGCTGATTGCAGGCAAAGGTATGAGGCTGGATCATTTGTTTGACCAAAACAAATTGGCTCTTTTCGTTCGGACTGAGTAAAACCAAAAATCTTCACATTCCTGGTTTCACCCATGGCCAAGGGATACTGACCACTGTACTAATGAGGGGCTGTGGTGTTGCAGTATTTCTTGAAGTGAGCAAGGACTTTTAGTCCTGCAGGTGGAAATCTTTCCTCGAGATTATTTTGTGAGCCAAATTGTGACTAAATGTGAGCATTGGTGGTTCAGTGGTAGAATTCTCGTCATGCGTGAAGCCCTGGTCTGCAACATTGGAAAAGTGTCTGAGCTGCATTGGAGTGCACCTGCTGCTGAATCTCTGGCTGATTGCAGGCAAAGGTATGAGGCTGGATCATTTGTGTGACCAAAACAAATTGGCTCTTTTTGATCAGACTGAGCCAAATTGTGACTAAATGTGAGCATTGGTGGTTCAGCGGTAAAATTCTCGTCATGCGTGAAGCCCTGGTCTGCAACATTGGAAAAGTATCTGAGCTGCACTGGAGTGCACCTGCTGCTGAATCTCTGGCTGATGCAGGCAAAGGTATGAGGCTGGATCATTTGTGTGACCAAAACTAATTAGCTCTTTTCGTTCAGATTGAGCCAAATTGTGACTAAATGTGAGCATTGGTGGTTCAGTGGTAGAATTCTCGTCATGCGTGAAGCCCTGGTCTGCAACATTGGAAAGGTATCTGAGCTGCATTGGAGTGCACCTGCTGCTGATTCTCTGGCTGATTGCAGGCAAAGGTATGAGGCTGGATCATTTGTGTGACCAAAACAAATTGGCTCTTTTTGATCAGACTGAGCCAAATTGTGACTAAATGTGAGCATTGGTGGTTCAGTGGTAGAATTCTCGTCATGCGTGAAGCCCTGGTCTGCAACATTGGAAAAGTGTCTGAGCAGCATTGGAGTGCACCTGCTGCTGAATCTCTGGCTGATTGCAGGCAAAGGTATGAGGCTGGATCATTTGTGTGACCAAAACAAATTGGCTCTTTTTGATCAGACTGAGCCAAATTGTGACTAAATGTGAGCATTGGTGGTTCAGCGGTAGAATTCTCGTCATGCGTGAAGCCCTGGTCTGCAACATTGGAAAAGTATCTGAGCTGCATTGGAGTGCACCTGCTGCTGAATCTCTGGCTGATGCAGGCAAAGGTATGAGGCTGGATCATTTGTGTGACCAAAACTAATTAGCTCTTTTCGTTCAGATTGAGCCAAATTGTGACTAAATGTGAGCATTGGTGGTTCAGTGGTAGAATTCTCGTCATGCGTGAAGCCCTGGTCTGCAACATTGGAAAGGTATCTGAGCTGCATTGGAGTGCACCTGCTGCTGATTCTCTGGCTGATTGCAGGCAAAGGTATGAGGCTGGATCATTTGTTTGACCAAAACAAATTGGCTCTTTTTGATCATACTGAGCCAAATTGTGCATTGCGGCCAATGCAGGGCGAGATTTTATTAATTCTGAAATCGCAACTTAAACACAGTGTGCGTCTGTGTGAGAAGTCACCTCTCGTGGAACATCCTACCGCAGCAGGATTGGTTGTTCAATGGTAGAATTCTCGTCATGCGTGAAGCCCTGGTCTGCAACATGGGAAAAGTATATGAGCTGCATTGGAGTGCACTTGCTGCTGAATCTCTGGCTGATGCAGGTAAAGGTATGAGGATGGATCATTTGTGTGACCAAAACAAATTGGCTCTTTTCGTTCAGACTGAGCCAAATTTTTACTAAATTTGAGCAGTGGTGGTTCAGTGGTAGAATTCTCGTCATGCGTGAAGCCCTGGTCTGCAACATTGGAAAAGTGTCTGAGCTGCATTGGAGTGCACCTGCTGCTGAATCTCTGGCTGATTGCAGGCAAAGGTATGAGGCTGGATCATTTGTGTGACCAAAACAAATTGGCTCTTTTTGATCAGACTGAGCCAAATTGTGACTAAATGTGAGCATTGGTGGTTCAGCGGTAGAATTCTCGTCATGCGTGAAGCCCTGGTCTGCAACATTGGAAAAGTATCTGAGCTGCATTGGAGTGCACCTGCTGCTGAATCTCTGGCTGATGCAGGCAAAGGTATGAGGCTGGATCATTTGTGTGACCAAAACAAATTAGCTCTTTTCGTTCAGATTGAGCCAAATTGTGACTAAATGTGAGCATTGGTGGTTCAGTGGTAGAATTCTCGTCATGCGTGAAGCCCTGGTCTGCAACATTGGAAAAGTATCTGAGCTGCATTGGAGTGCACCTGCTGCTGAATCTCTGGCTGATGCAGGCAAAGGTATGAGGCTGGATCATTTGTGTGACCAAAACTAATTAGCTCTTTTCGTTCAGATTGAGCCAAATTGTGACTAAATGTGAGCATTGGTGGTTCAGTGGTAGAATTCTCGCCATGCGTGAAGCCCTGGTCTGCAACATTGGAAAGGTATCTGAGCTGCATTGGAGTGCACCTGCTGCTGATTCTCTGGCTGATTGCAGGCAAAGGTATGAGGCTGGATCATTTGTTTGACCAAAACAAATTGGCTCTTTTCGTTCGGACTGAGTAAAACCAAAAATCTTCACATTCCTGGTTTCACGCATGGCCAAGGGATACTGACCACTGTACTAATGAGGGGCTGTGGTGTTGCAGTATTTCTTGAAGTGAGCAAGGACTTTTAGTCCTGCAGGTGGAAATCTTTCCTCGAGATTATTTTTTGAGCCAAATTGTGACTAAATGTGAGCATTGGTGGTTCAGTGGTAGAATTCTCGCCTGCCACGCGGGAGGCCCGGGTTCGATTCCCGGCCAATGCAGGTCAAGATTTTTATTAATTCTGAAATCTCAACTTAAACACAGTGTGCGTCTGTGTGAGGGGTCACCACTCGTGGAACATCCTACCGCAGCAGGCATACCTAACTTTGCAGGCCTCGTCTTACTCACATGAGTCAGACCAATTCAATTCTAGGAGCACAAATTCTTGAGCTAGCAAGCGTTGGTGTTTCATCGGTAGAATTACCTGTCATGGGTGTAATTATGACCAAAATGTGAGCATTGGTGGTTCAGTGGTAGAATTCTCGTCATGCGTGAAGCCCTGGTCTGCAACATGGGAAAAGTATATGAGCTGCATTGGAGTGCACTTGCTGCTGAATCTCTGGCTGATGCAGGTAAAGGTATGAGGATGGATCATTTGTGTGACCAAAACAAATTGGCTCTTTTCGTTCAGACTGAGCCAAATTTTTACTAAATTTGAGCAGTGGTGGTTCAGTGGTAGAATTCTCGTCATGCGTGAAGCCCTGGTCTGCAACATTGGAAAAGTGTCTGAGCTGCATTGGAGTGCACCTGCTGCTGAATCTCTGGCTGATTGCAGGCAAAGGTATGAGGCTGGATCATTTGTGTGACCAAAACAAATTGGCTCTTTTTGATCAGACTGAGCCAAATTGTGACTAAATGTGAGCATTGGTGGTTCAGCGGTAGAATTCTCGTCATGCGTGAAGCCCTGGTCTGCAACATTGGAAAAGTATCTGAGCTGCATTGGAGTGCACCTGCTGCTGAATCTCTGGCTGATGCAGGCAAAGGTATGAGGCTGGATCATTTGTGTGACCAAAACTAATTAGCTCTTTTCGTTCAGATTGAGCCAAATTGTGACTAAATGTGAGCATTGGTGGTTCAGTGGTAGAATTCTGGTCATGCGTGAAGCCCTGGTCTGCAACATTGGAAAGGTATCTGAGCTGCATTGGAGTGCACCTGCTGCTGATTCTCTGGCTGATTGCAGGCAAAGGAATGAGGCTGGATCATTTGTTTGACCAAAACAAATTGGCTCTTTTTGATCATACTGAGCCAAATTGTGCATTGCGGCCAATGCAGGGCGAGATTTTATTAATTCTGAAATCGCAACTTAAACACAGGGTGCGTCTGTGTGAGAAGTCACCTCTCGTGGAACATCCTACCGCAGCAGGATTGGTTGTTCAATGGTAGAATTCTCGTCATGCGTGAAGCCCTGGTCTGCAACATGGGAAAAGTATATGAGCTGCATTGGAGTGCACTTGCTGCTGAATCTCTGTCTGATGCAGGTACAGGTATGAGGATGGATCATTTGTGTGACCAAAACAAATTGGCTCTTTTTGATCAGACTGAGCCAAATTGTGACTAAATGTGAGCATTGGTGGTTCAGCGGTAGAATTCTCGTCATGCGGGAAGCCCTGGTCTGCAACATTGGAAAAGTATCTGAGCTGCATTGGAGTGCACCTGCTGCTGAATCTCTGGCTGATGCAGGCAAAGGTATGAGGCTGGATCATTTGTGTGACCAAAACTAATTAGCTCTTTTCGTTCAGATTGAGCCAAATTGTGACTAAATGTGAGCATTGGTGGTTCAGTGGTAGAATTCTCGTCATGCGTGAAGCCCTGGTCTGCAACATTGGAAAAGTATCTGAGCTGCATTGGAGTGCACCTGCTGCTGATTCTCTGGCTGATTGCAGGCAAAGGTATGAGGCTGGATCATTTGTTTGACCAAAACAAATTGGCTCTTTTCGTTCGGACTGAGTAAAACCAAAAATCTTCACATTCCTGGTTTCACCCATGGCCAAGGGATACTGACCACTGTACTAATGAGGGGCTGTGGTGTTGCAGTATTTCTTGAAGTGAGCAAGGACTTTTAGTCCTGCAGGTGGAAATCTTTCCTCGAGATTATTTTGTGAGCCAAATTGTGACTAAATGTGAGCATTGGTGGTTCAGTGGTAGAATTCTCGTCATGCGTGAAGCCCTGGTCTGCAACATTGGAAAAGTGTCTGAGCTGCATTGGAGTGCACCTGCTGCTGAATCTCTGGCTGATTGCAGGCAAAGGTATGAGGCTGGATCATTTGTGTGACCAAAACAAATTGGCTCTTTTTGATCAGACTGAGCCAAATTGTGACTAAATGTGAGCATTGGTGGTTCAGCGGTAAAATTCTCGTCATGCGTGAAGCCCTGGTCTGCAACATTGGAAAAGTATCTGAGCTGCACTGGAGTGCACCTGCTGCTGAATCTCTGGCTGATGCAGGCAAAGGTATGAGGCTGGATCATTTGTGTGACCAAAACTAATTAGCTCTTTTCGTTCAGATTGAGCCAAATTGTGACTAAATGTGAGCTTTGGTGGTTCAGTGGTAGAATTCTCGTCATGCGTGAAGCCCTGGTCTGCAACATTGGAAAGGTATCTGAGCTGCATTGGAGTGCACCTGCTGCTGATTCTCTGGCTGATTGCAGGCAAAGGTATGAGGCTGGATCATTTGTTTGACCAAAACAAATTGGCTCTTTTTGATCAGACTGAGCCAAATTGTGACTAAATGTGAGCATTGGTGGTTCAGCGGTAGAATTCTCGTCATGCGTGAAGCACTGGTCTGCAACATTGGAAAAGTGTCTGAGCTGCATTGGAGTGCACCTGCTGCTGATTCTCTGGCTGATTGCAGGCAAAGGTATGAGGCTGGATCATTTGTGTGACCAAAACAAATTGGCTCTTTTTGATCAGACTGAGCCAAATTGTGACTAAATGTGAGCATTGGTGGTTCAGCGGTTGAATTCTCGTCATGCGTGAAGCCCTGGTCTGCAACATTGGAAAAGTATCTGAGCTGCATTGGAGTGCACCTGCTGCTGAATCTCTGGCTGATGCAGGCAAAGGTATCAGGCTGGATCATTTGTGTGACCAAAACTAATTAGCTCTTTTCGTTCAGATTGAGCCAAATTGTGACTAAATGTGAGCATTGGTGGTTCAGTGGTAGAATTCTCGTCATGCGTGAAGCCCTGGTCTGGAACATTGGAAAAGTATCTGAGCTGCATTGGAGTGCACCTGCTGCTGATTCTCTGGCTGATTGCAGGCAAAGGTATGAGGCTGGATCATTTGTTTGACCAAAACATATTGGCTCTTTTCGTTCGGACTGAGTAAAACCAAAAATCTTCACATTCCTGGTTTCACGCATGGCCAAGGGATACTGACCACTGTACTAATGAGGGGCTGTGGTGTTGCAGTATTTCTTGAAGTGAGCAAGGACTTTTAGTCCTGCAGGTGGAAATCTTTCCTCGAGATTATTTTTTGAGCCAAATTGTGACTAAATGTGAGCATTGGTGGTTCAGTGGTAGAATTCTCGCCTGCCACGCGGGAGGGCCGGGTTCGATTCCCGGCCAATGCAGGTCAAGATTTTTATTAATTCTGAAATCGCAACTTAAACACAGTGTGCGTCTGTGTGAGGGGTCACCACTCGTGGAACATCCTACCGCAGCAGGCATACCTAACTTTGCAGGCCTCGTCTTACTCACATGAGTCAGACCAATTCAATTCTAGGAGCACAAATTCTTGAGCTAGCAAGCGTTGGTGTTTCATCGGTAGAATTACCTGTCATGGGCGTAATTATGACCAAAATGTGAGCATTGGTGGTTCAGTGGTAGAATTCTCGTCATGCGTGAAGCCCTGGTCTGCAACATGGGAAAAGTATATGAGCTGCATTGGAGTGCACTTGCTGCTGAATCTCTGGCTGATGCAGGTAAAGGTATGAGGATGGATCATTTGTGTGACCAAAACAAATTGGCTCTTTTCGTTCAGACTGAGCCAAATTTTTACTAAATTTGAGCAGTGGTGGTTCAGTGGTAGAATTCTCGTCATGCGTGAAGCCCTGGTCTGCAACATTGGAAAAGTGTCTGAGCTGCATTGGAGTGCACCTGCTGCTGAATCTCTGGCTGATTGCAGGCAAAGGTATGAGGCTGGATCATTTGTGTGACCAAAACAAATTGGCTCTTTTTGATCAGACTGAGCCAAATTGTGACTAAATGTGAGCATTGGTGGTTCAGCGGTAGAATTCTCGTCATGCGTGAAGCCCTGGTCTGCAACATTGGAAAAGTATCTGAGCTGCATTGGAGTGCACCTGCTGCTGAATCTCTGGCTGATGCAGGCAAAGGTATGAGGCTGGATCATTTGTGTGACCAAAACAAATTAGCTCTTTTCGTTCAGATTGAGCCAAATTGTGACTAAATGTGAGCATTGGTGGTTCAGTGGTAGAATTCTCGTCATGCGTGAAGCCCTGGTCTGCAACATTGGAAAAGTATCTGAGCTGCATTGGAGTGCACCTGCTGCTGATTCTCTGGCTGATTGCAGGCAAAGGTATGAGGCTGGATCATTTGTTTGACCAAAACAAATTGGCTCTTTTCGTTCGGACTGAGTAAAACCAAAAATCTTCACATTCCTGGTTTCACGCATGGCCAAGGGATACTGACCACTGTACTAATGAGGGGCTGTGGTGTTGCAGTATTTCTTGAAGTGAGCAAGGACTTTTAGTCCTGCAGGTGGAAATCTTTCCTCGAGATTATTTTGTGAGCCAAATTGTGACTAAATGTGAGCATTGGTGGTTCAGCGGTAGAATTCTCGTCATGCGTGAAGCCCTGGTCTGCAACATTGGAAAAGTGTCTGAGCTGCATTGGAGTGCACCTGCTGCTGAATCTCTGGCTGATTGCAGGCAAAGGTATGAGGCTGGATCATTTGTGTGACCAAAACAAATTGGCTCTTTTTGATCAGACTGAGCCAAATTGTGACTAAATGTGAGCATTGGTGGTTCAGCGGTAGAATTCTCGTCATGCGTGAAGGCCTGGTCCGCAACATTGGAAAAGTATCTGAGCTGCATTGGAGTGCACCTGCTGCTGAATCTCTGGCTGATGCAGGCAAAGGTATGAGGCTGGATCATTTGTGTGACCAAAACTAATTAGCTCTTTTCGTTCAGATTGAGCCAAATTGTGACTAAATGTGAGCATTGGTGGTTCAGTGGTAGAATTCTCGTCATGCGTGAAGCACTGGTCTGCAACATTGGAAAAGTATCTGAGCTGCATTGGAGTGCACCTGCTGCTGATTCTCTGGCTGATTGCAGGCAAAGGTATGAGGCTGGATCATTTGTTTGACCAAAACAAATTGGCTCTTTTCGTTCGGACTGAGTAAAACCAAGAATCTTCACATTCCTGGTTTCACGCATGGCCATGGGATACTGACCACTGTACTAATGAGGGGCTGTGGTGTTGCAGTATTTCTTGAAGTGAGCAAGGACTTTTAGTCCTGCAGGTGGAAATCTTTCCTCGAGATTATTTTGTGAGCCAAATTGTGACTAAATGTGAGCATTGGTGGTTCAGTGGTAGAATTCTCGCCAACTTAAACACAGTGTGCGTCTGTGTGAGGGGTCACCTCTCGTGGAACATCCTACCGCAGCAGGCATACCTAACTTTGCAGGCCTCGTCTTACTCACAGACACCTCATGCATCTTCAATAACGCCAGGTTGAATGTGTTCGGCAAGGTGAGTAAAATTCCCTAACTCCCCGTCGGGGAATTGAACCCCGGTCTCCCGCGTGACAGGCGGGGATACTGCCAACTATACTAACGAGGAGCTCTGTAAGTATTCATTCCTCGACATGTACAAGAATTTTGACGTCTACAGGTGTGCACATGAGTCAGACCAATTCAATTCAAGGAGCACAAATTCTTGAGCTAGCAAGCGTTGGTGTTTCATTGGTAGAATTACCTGTCATGGGTGTAATTATGACCAAAATGTGAGCATTGGTGGTTCAGTGGTAGAATTCTCGTCATGCGTGAAGCCCTGGTCTGCAACATGGGAAAAGTATATGAGCTGCATTGGAGTGCACCTGCTGCTGAATCTCTGGCTGATAAAGGCAATGGTATGAGGCTGGATCATTTGTGTGACCAAAACAAATTGGCTCTTTTCGATCAGACTGAGCCAAATTGTGACTAAATGTCAGCATTGGTTGTTCAGCGGTACAATTCTCGTCATGCGTGAAGCCCTGGTCTGCAACATTGGAAAAGTATCTGAGCTGCATTGGAGTGCACCTGCTGCTGAATCTCTGGCTGATGCAGGCAAAGGTGTGAGGCTGGATCATTTGTGTGACCAAAACAAATTGGCTCTTTTCGTTCGGACTGAGTAAAACCAAGAATCTTCACATTTCTTGTTTCACGCATGGCCAAGGGATACTGACCACTGTACTAATGAGGGGCTGTGGTGTTGCAGTATTTCTTGAAGTGAGCAAGGACTTTTAGTCCTGCAGGTGGAAATCTTTCCTCGAGATTAACTTGTGAGCCAAATTGTGACTACATGTGAGCATTGGTGGTTCAGTGGTAGAATTGTCGCCTGCCACGCAGGAGGTCTGGGTTCGACTCCCGGCCAACTTAAACACAGTCTGTATGAGAGGTCACCTCTCGTGGAACATCCTACCGCAGCAGGCATACCTAACTTTGCAGGCCTCGTCTTACTCACAGACACCTCATGCATCTTCAATAACGCCAGGTTGATTGTGTTCGGCAAGGTGAGTAAAATACCCTATCTCCCCGTCGGGGAATTGAACCCCGGTCTCCCGCGTGACAGGTGGGGATACTGACCACTATACTAACGAGGAGCTCTGTAAGTATCCATTCCTCGATATGTACAAGAATTTTGACGTCTACAGGTGTGCACATGAGTCAGAGCAATTCAATTCTAGGAGCACAAATTCTTGAGCTAGCAAGCGTTGGTGTTTCATTGGTAGAATTACCTGTCATGGGTGTAATTATGACCTAAATGTGAGCATTGGTGGTTCAGTGGTAGAATTATCGTCATGCGTGAAGCCCTGGTCTGCAACATTGGAAAAGTGTCTGAGCTGTATTGGAGTGCACCTGCTGCTGAATCTCTGGCTGATTGCAGGCAAAGGTATGAGGCTGGATCATTTGTGTGACCAAAACAAATTGGCTCTTTTTGATCAGACTGAGCCAAATTGTGACTAAATGTGAGCATTGGTGGTTCAGCGGTAGAATTCTCGTCATGCGTGAAGCCCTGGTCTGCAACATTGGAAAAGTATCTGAGCTGCATTAGAGTGCACCTGCTGCTGAATCTCTGGCTGATGCAGGCAAAGGTATGAGGCTGGATCATTTGTGTGACCAAAACTAATTAGCTCTTTTCGTTCAGATTGAGCCAAATTGTGACTAAATGTGAGCATTGGTGGTTCAGTGGTAGAATTCTCGTCATGCGTGAAGCCCTGGTCTGCAACATTGGAAAGGTATCTGAGCTGCATTGGAGTGCACCTGCTGCTGATTCTCTGGCTGATTGCAGGCAAAGGTATGAGGCTGGATCATTTGTGTGACCAAAACTAATTAGCTCTTTTCGTTCAGATTGAGCCAAATTGTGACTAAATGTGAGCATTGGTGGTTCAGTGGTAGAATTCTCGTCATGCGTGAAGCCCTGGTCTGCAACATTGGAAAGGTATCTGAGCTGCATTGGAGTGCACCTGCTGCTGATTCTCTGGCTGATTGCAGGCAAAGGTATGAGGCTGGATCATTTGTTTGACCAAAACAAATTGGCTCTTTTTGATCATACTGAGCCAAATTTTGCATTGCGGCCAATGCAGGGCGAGATTTTATTAATTCTGAAATCGCAACTTAAACACAGTGTGCGTCTGTGTGAGAAGTCACCTCTCGTGGAACATCCTACCGCAGCAGGATTGGTTGTTCAATGGTAGAATTCTCGTCATGCGTGAAGCCCTGGTCTGCAACATGGGAAAAGTATATGAGCTGCATTGGAGTGCACTTGCTGCTGAATCTCTGGCTGATGCAGGTAAAGGTATGAGGATGGATCATTTGTGTGACCAAAACAAATTGGCTCTTTTCGTTCCGACTGAGCCAAATTTTTACTAAATGTGAGCATTGGTGGTTCAGTGGTAGAATTCTCGTCATGCGTGAAGCCCTGGTCTGCAACATTGGAAAAGTGTCTGAGCTGCATTGGAGTGCACCTGCTGCTGAATCTCTGGCTGATTGCAGGCAAAGGTGTGAGGCTGGATCATTTGTGTGACCAAAACAAATTGGCTCTTTTTGATCAGACTGAGCCAAATTGTGACTAAATGTGAGCATTGGTGGTTCAGCGGTAGAATTCTCGTCATGCGTGAAGCCCTGGTCTGCAACATTGGAAAAGTATCTGAGCTGCATTGGAGTGCACCTGCTGCTGAATCTCTGGCTGATGCAGGCAAAGGTATGAGGCTGGATCATTTGTTTGACCAAAACAAATTGGCTCTTTTCGTTCGGACTGAGTAAAACCAAAAATCTTCACATTCCTGGTTTCACGCATGGCCAAGGGATACTGACCACTGTACTAATGAGGGGCTGTGGTGTTGCAGTATTTCTTCAAGTGAGCAAGGACTTTTAGTCCTGCAGGTGGAAATCTTTCCTCGAGATTATTTTGTGAGCCAAATTGTGACTAAATGTGAGCATTGGTGGTTCAGTGGTAGAATTCTCGTCATGCGTGAAGCCCTGGTCTGCAACATTGGAAAAGTGTCTGAGCTGCATTGGAGTGCACCTGCTGCTGAATCTCTGGCTGATTCCAGGCAAAGGTATGAGGCTGGATCATTTGTGTGACCAAAACAAATTGGCTCTTTTTGATCAGACTGAGCCAAATTGTGACTAAATGTGAGCATTGGTGGTTCAGCGGTAGAATTCTCGTCATGCGTGAAGCCCTGGTCTGCAACATTGGAAAAGTATCTGAGCTGCATTGGAGTGCACCTGCTGCTGAATCTCTGGCTGATGCAGGCAAAGGTATGAGGCTGGATCATTTGTGTGACCAAAACTAATTAGCTCTTTTCGTTCAGATTGAGCCAAATTGTGACTAAATGTGAGCATTGGTGGTTCAGTGGTAGAATTCTCGTCATGCGTGAAGCCCTGGTCTGCAACATTGGAAAGGTATCTGAGCTGCATTGGAGTGCACCTGCTGCTGATTCTCTGGCTGATTGCAGGCAAAGGTATGAGGCTGGATCATTTGTTTGACCAAAACAAATTGGCTCTTTTTGATCATACTGAGCCAAATTGTGCATTGCGGCCAATGCAGGGCGAGATTTTATTAATTCTGAAATCGCAACTTAAACACAGTGTGCGTCTGTGTGAGAAGTCACCTCTCGTGGAACATCCTACCGCAGCAGGATTGGTTGTTCAATGGTAGAATTCTCGTCATGCGTGAAGCCCTGGTCTGCAACATGGGAAAAGTATATGAGCTGCATTGGAGTGCACTTGCTGCTGAATCTCTGTCTGATGCAGGTACAGGTATGAGGATGGATCATTTGTGTGACCAAAACAAATTGGCTCTTTTTGATCAGACTGAGCCAAATTGTGACTAAATGTGAGCATTGGTGGTTCAGCGGTAGAATTCTCGTCATGCGGGAAGCCCTGGTCTGCAACATTGGAAAAGTATCTGAGCTGCATTGGAGTGCACCTGCTGCTGAATCTCTGGCTGATGCAGGCAAAGGTATGAGGCTGGATCATTTGTGTGACCAAAACTAATTAGCTCTTTTCGTTCAGATTGAGCCAAATTGTGACTAAATGTGAGCATTGGTGGTTCAGTGGTAGAATTCTCGTCATGCGTGAAGCCCTGGTCTGCAACATTGGAAAAGTATCTGAGCTGCATTGGAGTGCACCTGCTGCTGATTCTCTGGCTGATTGCAGGCAAAGGTATGAGGCTGGATCATTTGTTTGACCAAAACAAATTGGCTCTTTTCGTTCGGACTGAGTAAAACCAAAAATCTTCACATTCCTGGTTTCACCCATGGCCAAGGGATACTGACCACTGTACTAATGAGGGGCTGTGGTGTTGCAGTATTTCTTGAAGTGAGCAAGGACTTTTAGTCCTGCAGGTGGAAATCTTTCCTCGAGATTATTTTGTGAGCCAAATTGTGACTAAATGTGAGCATTGGTGGTTCAGTGGTAGAATTATCGTCATGCGTGAAGCCCTGGTCTGCAACATTGGAAAAGTGTCTGAGCTGCATTGGAGTGCACCTGCTGCTGAATCTCTGGCTGATTGCAGGCAAAGGTATGAGGCTGGATCATTTGTGTGACCAAAACAAATTGGCTCTTTTTGATCAGACTGAGCCAAATTCTGACTAAATGTGAGCATTGGTGGTTCAGCGGTAAAATTCTCGTCATGCGTGAAGCCCTGGTCTGCAACATTGGAAAAGTATCTGAGCTGCATTGGAGTGCACCTGCTGCTGAATCTCTGGCTGATGCAGGCAAAGGTATGAGGCTGGATCATTTGTGTGACCAAAACTAATTAGCTCTTTTCGTTCAGATTGAGCCAAATTGTGACTAAATGTGAGCATTGGTGGTTCAGTGGTAGAATTCTCGCCTGCCACGCGGGAGGCCCGGGTTCGATTCCCGGCCAATGCAGGTCAAGATTTTTATTAATTCTGAAATCGCAACTTAAACACAGTGTGCGTCTGTGTGAGGGGTCACCACTCGTGGAACATCCTACCGCAGCAGGCATACCTAACTTTGCAGGCCTCGTCTTACTCACATGAGTCAGACCAATTCAATTCTAGGAGCACAAATTCTTGAGCTAGCAAGCGTTGGTGTTTCATTGGTAGAATTACCTGTCATGGGTGTAATTATGACCAAAATGTGAGCATTGGTGGTTCAGTGGTAGAATTCTCGTCATGCGTGAAGCCCTGGTCTGCAACATGGGAAAAGTATATGAGCGCCATTGGAGTGCACTTGCTGCTGAATCTCTGGCTGATGCAGGTAAAGGTATGAGGATGGATCATTTGTGTGACCAAAACAAATTGGCTCTTTTCGTTCAGACTGAGCCAAATTTTTACTAAATGTGAGCAGTGGTGGTTCAGTGGTAGAATTCTCGTCATGCGTGAAGCCCTGGTCTGCAACATTGGAAAAGTGTCTGAGCTGCATTGGAGTGCACCTGCTGCTGAATCTCTGGCTGATTGCAGGCAAAGGTATGAGGCTGGATCATTTGTGTGACCAAAACAAATTGGCTCTTTTTGATCAGACTGAGCCAAATTGTGACTAAATGTGAGCATTGGTGGTTCAGCGGTAGAATTCTCGTCATGCGTGAAGCCCTGGTCTGCAACATTGGAAAAGTATCTGAGCTGCATTGGAGTGCACCTGCTGCTGAATCTCTGGCTGATGCAGGCAAAGGTATGAGGCTGGATCATTTGTGTGACCAAAACAAATTAGCTCTTTTCGTTCAGATTGAGCCAAATTGTGACTAAATGTGAGCATTGGTGGTTCAGTGGTAGAATTCTCGTCATGCGTGAAGCCCTGGTCTGCAACATTGGAAAAGTATCTGAGCTGCATTGGAGAGCACCTGCTGCTGATTCTCTGGCTGATTGCAGGCAAAGGTATGAGGCTGGATCATTTGTTTGACCAAAACAAATTGGCTCTTTTCGTTCGGACTGAGTAAAACCAAAAATCTTCACATTCCTGGTTTCACGCATGGCCAAGGGATACTGACCACTGTACTAATGAGGGGCTGTGGTGTTGCAGTATTTCTTGAAGTGAGCAAGGACTTTTAGTCCTGCAGGTGGAAATCTTTCCTCGAGATTATTTTGTGAGCCAAATTGTGACTAAATGTGAGCATTGGTGGTTCAGCGGTAGAATTCTCGTCATGCGTGAAGCCCTGGTCTGCAACATTGGAAAAGTATCTGAGCTGCATTGGAGTGCACCTGCTGCTGAATCTCTGGCTGATGCAGGCAAAGGTATGAGGCTGGATCATTTGTGTGACCAAAACTAATTAGCTCTTTTCGTTCAGATTGAGCCAAATTGTGACTAAATGTGAGCATTGGTGGTTCAGTGGTAGAATTCTCGTCATGCGTGAAGCCCTGGTCTGCAACATTGGAAAAGTATCTGAGCTGCATTGGAGTGCACCTGCTGCTGATTCTCTGGCTGATTGCAGGCAAAGGTATGAGGCTGGATCATTTGTTTGACCAAAACAAATTGGCTCTTTTTGATCAGACTGAGCCAAATTGTGACTAAATGTGAGCATTGGTGGTTCAGCGGTAGAATTCTCGTCATGCGTGAAGCACTGGTCTGCAACATTGGAAAAGTGTCTGAGCTGCATTGGAGTGCACCTGCTGCTGAATCTCTGGCTGATTGCAGGCAAAGGTATGAGGCTGGATCATTTGTGTGACCAAAACAAATTGGCTCTTTTTGATCAGACTGAGCCAAATTGTGACTAAATGTGAGCATTGGTGGTTCAGCGGTAGAATTCTCGTCATGTGTGAAGCCCTGGTCTGCAACATTGGAAAAGTATCTGAGCTGCATTGGAGTGCACCTGCTGCTGAATCTCTGGCTGATGCAGGCAAAGGTATCAGGCTGGATCATTTGTGTGACCAAAACCAATTAGCTCTTTTCGTTCAGATTGAGCCAAATTGTGACTAAATGTGAGCATTGGTGGTTCAGTGGTAGAATTCTCGTCATGCGTGAAGCCCTGGTCTGGAACATTGGAAAAGTATCTGAGCTGCATTGGAGTGCACCTGCTGCTGATTCTCTGGCTGATTGCAGGCAAAGGTTTGAGGCTGGATCATTTGTTTGACCAAAACAAATTGGCTCTTTTCGTTCGGACTGAGTAAAACCAAAAATCTTCACATTCCTGGTTTCACGCATGGCCAAGGGATACTGACCACTGTACTAATGAGGGGCTGTGGTGTTGCAGTATTTCTTGAAGTGAGCAAGGACATTTAGTCCTGCAGGTGGAAATCTTTCCTCGAGATTATTATGTGAGCCAAATTGTGACTAAATGTGAGAATTGGTGGTTCAGTGGTAGAATTCTCGCCTGCCACGCGGGAGGCCCGGGTTCGATTCCCGGCCAATGCAGGTCAAGATTTTTATTAATTCTGAAATCGCAACTTAAACACAGTGTGCGTCTGTGTGAGGGGTCACCTCTCGTGGAACATCCTACCGCAGCAGGCATACCTAACTTTGCAGGCCTCGTCTTATTCACATGAGTCAGACCAATTCAATTCTAGGAGCACAAATTCTTGAGCTAGCAAGCGTTGGTGTTTCATTGGTAGAATTACCTGTCATGGGTGTAATTATGACCAAAATGTGAGCATTGGTGGTTCAGCGGTAGAATTCTCGTCATGCGTGAAGCCCTGGTCTGCAACATGGGAAAAGTATATGAGCTGCATTGGAGTGCACTTGCTGCTGAATCTCTGACTGATGCAGGTAAAGGTATGAGGATGGATCATTTGTGTGACCAAAACAAATTGGCTCTTTTCGTTCAGACTGAGCCAAATTTTTACTAAATGTGAGCAGTGGTGGTTCAGTGGTAGAATTCTCGTCATGCGTGAAGCCCTGGTCTGCAACATTGGAAAAGTGTCTGAGCTGCATTGGAGTGCACCTGCTGCTGAATCTCTGGCTGATTGCAGGCAAAGGTATGAGGCTGGATCATTTGTGTGACCAAAACAAATTGGCTCTTTTTGATCAGACTGAGCCAAATTGTGACTAAATGTGAGCATCGGTGGTTCAGCGGTAGAATTCTCGTCATGCGTGAAGCCCTGGTCTGCAACATTGGAAAAGTATCTGAGCTGCATTGGAGTGCACCTGCTGCTGAATCTCTGGCTGATGCAGGCAAAGGTATGAGGCTGGATCATTTGTGTGACCAAAACTAATTAGCTCTTTTCGTTCAGATTGAGCCAAATTGTGACTAAATGTGAGCATTGGTGGTTCAGTGGTAGAATTCTTGTCATGCGTGAAGCCCTGGTCTGCAACATTGGAAAAGTATCTGAGCTGCATTGGAGTGCACCTGCTGCTGATTCTCTGGCTGATTGCAGGCAAAGGTATGAGGCTGGATCATTTGTTTGACCAAAACAAATTGGCTATTGTCGTTCAGACTGAGCCAAATTTTTACTAAATGTGAGCATTGGTGGTTCAGTGGTAGAATTCTCGTCATGCGTGAAGCCCTGGTCTGCAACATTGGAAAAGTGTCTGAGCTGCATTGGAGTGCACCTGCTGCTGAATCTCTGGCTGATTGCAGGCAAAGGTATGAGGCTGGATCATTTGTGTGACCAAAACAAATGGGCTCTTTTTGATCAGACTGAGCCAAATTGTGACTAAATGTGAGCATTGGTGGTTCAGCGGTCGAATTCTCGTCATGCGTGAAGCCCTGGTCTGCAACATTGGAAAAGTATCTGAGCTGCATTGGAGTGCACCTGCTGCTGAATCTCTGGCTGATGCAGGCAAAGGTATGAGGCTGGATCATTTGTGTGACCAAAACTAATTAGCTCTTTTCGTTCAGATTGAGCCAAATTGTGACTAAATGTGAGCATTGGTGGTTCAGTGGTAGAATTCTCGTCATGCGTGAAGCCCTGGTCTGCAACATTGGAAAAGTATCTGAGCTGCATTGGAGTGCACCTGCTGCTGATTCTCTGGCTGATTGCAGGCAAAGGT
Source organism: Pollachius pollachius (assembly GCF_949987615.1). NCBI lineage: Eukaryota > Metazoa > Chordata > Actinopteri > Gadiformes > Gadidae > Pollachius > Pollachius pollachius. Next base: position 24,431,428 of record NC_136937.1, on the reverse strand, counting down.
ATGAGGCTGGATCATTTGTTTGACCAAAACAAATTGGCTCTTTTTGATCAGACTGAGCCAAATTGTGACTAAATGTGAGCATTGGTGGTTCAGCGGTAGAATTCTCGTCATGCGTGAAGCACTGGTCTGCAACATTGGAAAAGTGTCTGAGCTGCATTGGAGTGCACCTGCTGCTGAATCTCTGGCTGATTGCAGGCAAAGGTATGAGGCTGGATCATTTGTGTGACCAAAACAAATTGGCTCTTTTTGATCAGACTGAGCCAAATTGTGACTAAATGTGAGCATTGGTGGTTCAGCGGTAGAATTCTCGTCATGCGTGAAGCCCTGGTCTGCAACATTGGAAAAGTATCTGAGCTGCATTGGAGTGCACCTGCTGCTGAATCTCTGGCTGATGCAGGCAAAGGTATGAGGCTGGACCATTTGTGTGACCAAAACTAATTAGCTCTTTTCGTTCAGATTGAGCCAAATTGTGACTAAATGTGAGCATTGGTGGTTCAGTGGTAGAATTCTCATCATGCGTGAAGCCCTGGTCTGCAACATTGGAAAAGTATCTGAGCTGCATTGGAGTGCACCTGCTGCTGATTCTCTGGCTGATTGCAGGCAAAGGTATGAGGCTGGATCATTTGTTTGACCAAAACAAATTGGCTCTTTTCGTTCGGACTGAGTAAAACCAAAAATCTTCACATTCCTGGTTTCACGCATGGCCAAGGGATACTGACCACTGTACTAATGAGGGGCTGTGGTGTTGCAGTATTTCTTGAAGTGAGCAAGGACTTTTAGTCCTGCAGGTGGAAATCTTTCCTTCAATTCTAGGAGCACAAATTCTTGAGCTAGCAAGCGTTGGTGTTTCATTGGTAGAATTACCTGTCATGGGTGTAATTATGACCAAAATGTGAGCATTGGTGGTTCAGTGGTAGAATTCTCGTCATGCGTGAAGCCCTGGTCTGCAACATGGGAAAAGTATATGAGCTGCATTGGAGTGCACCTGCTGCTGAATCTTTGGCTGATAAAGGCAATGGTATGAGGCTGGATCATTTGTGTGACCAAAACAAATTGGCTCTTTTCGATCAGACTGAGCCAAATTGTGACTAAATGTGAGCATTGGTTGTTCAATGGTAGAATTCTCGTCATGCGTGAAGCCCTGGTCTGCAACATGGGAAAAGTATATGTGCTGCATTGGAGTGCAATTGTAGCTGAATCTCTGGCTGATGCAGGTAAAGGTATGAGGATGGATCAATTGTGTGACCAAAACAAATTGGCTCTTTTCGTTCAGACTGAGCCAAATTTTTACTAAATGTGAGCATTGGTGGTTCAGTGGTAGAATTCTCGTCATGCGTGAAGCCCTGGTCTGCAACATGGGAAAAGTATATGAGCTGCATTGGAGTGCACTTGTTGCTGAATCTCTGGCTGATGCAGGTAAAGGTATGAGGATGGATCATTTGTGTGACCAAAACTAATTAGCTCTTTTCGTTCAGATTGAGCCAAATTGTGACTAAATGTGAGCATTGGTGGTTCAGTGGTAGAATTCTCGTCATGCGTGAAGCCCTGGTCTGCAACATTGGAAAAGTATCTGAGCTGCATTGGAGTGCACCTGCTGCTGATTCTCTGGCTGATTGCAGGCAAAGGTATGAGGCTGGATCATTTGTTTGACCAAAACAAATTGGCTCTTTTTGATCAGACTGAGCCAAATTGTGACTAAATGTGAGCATTGGTGGTTCAGCGGTAGAATTCTCGTCATGCGTGAAGCACTGGTCTGCAACATTGGAAAAGTGTCTGAGCTGCATTGGAGTGCACCTGCTGCTGAATCTCTGGCTGATTGCAGGCAAAGGTATGAGGCTGGATCATTTGTGTGACCAAAACAAATTGGCTCTTTTTGATCAGACTGAGCCAAATTGTGACTAAATGTGAGCATTGGTGGTTCAGCGGTAGAATTCTCGTCATGCGTGAAGCCCTGGTCTGCAACATTGGAAAAGTATCTGAGCTGCATTGGAGTGCACCTGCTGCTGAATCTCTGGCTGATGCAGGCAAAGGTATGAGGCTGGACCATTTGTGTGACCAAAACTAATTAGCTCTTTTCGTTCAGATTGAGCCAAATTGTGACTAAATGTGAGCATTGGTGGTTCAGTGGTAGAATTCTCATCATGCGTGAAGCCCTGGTCTGCAACATTGGAAAAGTATCTGAGCTGCATTGGAGTGCACCTGCTGCTGATTCTCTGGCTGATTGCAGGCAAAGGTATGAGGCTGGATCATTTGTTTGACCAAAACAAATTGGCTCTTTTCGTTCGGACTGAGTAAAACCAAAAATCTTCACATTCCTGGTTTCACGCATGGCCAAGGGATACTGACCACTGTACTAATGAGGGGCTGTGGTGTTGCAGTATTTCTTGAAGTGAGCAAGGACTTTTAGTCCTGCAGGTGGAAATCTTTCCTTCAATTCTAGGAGCACAAATTCTTGAGCTAGCAAGCGTTGGTGTTTCATTGGTAGAATTACCTGTCATGGGTGTAATTATGACCAAAATGTGAGCATTGGTGGTTCAGTGGTAGAATTCTCGTCATGCGTGAAGCCCTGGTCTGCAACATGGGAAAAGTATATGAGCTGCATTGGAGTGCACCTGCTGCTGAATCTTTGGCTGATAAAGGCAATGGTATGAGGCTGGATCATTTGTGTGACCAAAACAAATTGGCTCTTTTCGATCAGACTGAGCCAAATTGTGACTAAATGTGAGCATTGGTTGTTCAATGGTAGAATTCTCGTCATGCGTGAAGCCCTGGTCTGCAACATGGGAAAAGTATATGTGCTGCATTGGAGTGCAATTGTAGCTGAATCTCTGGCTGATGCAGGTAAAGGTATGAGGATGGATCAATTGTGTGACCAAAACAAATTGGCTCTTTTCGTTCAGACTGAGCCAAATTTTTACTAAATGTGAGCATTGGTGGTTCAGTGGTAGAATTCTCGTCATGCGTGAAGCCCTGGTCTGCAACATGGGAAAAGTATATGAGCTGCATTGGAGTGCACTTGTTGCTGAATCTCTGGCTGATGCAGGTAAAGGTATGAGGATGGATCATTTGTGTGACCAAAACAAATTGGCTCTTTTCGTTCAGACTGAGCCAAATTTTTACTAAATGTGAGCATTGGTGGTTCAGTGGTAGAATTCTCGTCATGCGTGAAGCCCTGGTCTGCAACATTGGAAAAGTGTCTGAGCTGCATTGGAGTGCACCTGCTGCTGAATCTCTGGCTGATTGCAGGCAAAGGTATGAGGCTGGATCATTTGTGTGACCAAAACAAATTGGCTCTTTTTGATCAGACTGAGCCAAATTGTGACTAAATGTGAGCATTGGTGGTTCAGCGGTAGAATTCTCGTCATGCGTGAAGCCCTGGTCTGCAACATTGGAAAAGTATCTGAGCTGCATTGGAGTGCACCTGCTGCTGAATCTCTGGCTGATGCAGGCAAAGGTATGAGGCTGGATCATTTGTGTGACCAAAACTAATTAGCTCTTTTCGTTCAGATTGAGCCAAATTGTGACTAAATGTGAGCATTGGTGGTTCAGTGGTAGAATTCTCGTCATGCGTGAAGCCCTGGTCTGCAACATTGGAAAAGTATCTGAGCTGCATTGGAGTGCACCTGCTGCTGATACTCTGGCTGATTGCAGGCAAAGGTATGAGGCTGGATCATTTGTTTGACCAAAACAAATTGGCTCTTTTCTTTCGGACTGAGTAAAACCAAAAATCTTCACATTCCTGGTTTCACGCATGGCCAAGGGATACTGACCACTGTACTAATGAGGGGCTGTGGTGTTGCAGTATTTCTTGAAGTGAGCAAGGACTTTTAGTCCTGCAGGTGGAAATCTTTCCTCGAGATTATTTTGTGAGCCAAATTGTGACGAAATGTGAGCATTGGTGGTTCAGTGGTAGAATTCTCGCCTGCCACGCGGGAGGCCCGGGTTCGATTCCCGGCCAATGCAGGTCATTATTTTTATTAATTCTGAAATCGCAACTTAAACACAGTGTGCGTCTGTGTGAGGGGTCACCTCTCGTGGAACATCCTACCGCAGCAGGCATACCTAACTTTGCAGGCCTCGTCTTACTCACAGACACCTCATGCATCTTCAATAACGCCAGGTTGAATGTGTTCGGCAAGGTGAGTAAAATTCCCTAACTCCCCGTCGGGGAATTGAACCCCGGTCTCCCGCGTGACAGGCGGGGATACTGACCACTATACTAACGAGGAGCTCTGTAAGTATTCATTCCTCTACATGTGCAAGAATTTTGACGTCTACAGTTGTGCACATGAGTCAGACCAATTCAATTCTAGGAGCACAAATTCTTGAGCTAGCAAGCGTTGGTGTTTCATTGGTAGAATTACCTGTCATGGGTGTAATTATGACCAAAATGTGAGCATTGGTGGTTCAGTGGTAGAATTCTCGTCATGCGTGAAGCCCTGGTCTGCAACATGGGAAAAGTATATGAGCTGCATTGGAGTGCACTTGTTGCTGAATCTCTGGCTGATGCAGGTAAAGGTATGAGGATGGATCATTTGTGTGACCAAAACAAATTGGCTCTTTTCGTTCAGACTGAGCCAAATTTTTACTAAATGTGAGCATTGGTGGTTCAGTGGTAGAATTCTCGTCATGCGTGAAGCCCTGGTCTGCAACATTGGAAAAGTGTCTGAGCTGCATTGGAGTGCACCTGCTGCTGAATCTCTGGCTGATTGCAGGCAAAGGTATGAGGCTGGATCATTTGTGTGACCAAAACAAATTGGCTCTTTTTGATCAGACTGAGCCAAATTGTGACTAAATGTGAGCATTGGTGGTTCAGCGGTAGAATTCTCGTCATGCGTGAAGCCCTGGTCTGCAACATTGGAAAAGTATCTGAGCTGCATTGGAGTGCACCTGCTGCTAATACTCTGGCTGATGCAGGCAAAGGTATGAGGCTGGATCATTTGTGTGACCAAAACTAATTGGCTCTTTTCGTTCGGACTGAGTAAAACCAAAAATCTTCACATTCCTGGTTTCACGCATGGCCAAGGGATACTGACCACTGTACTAATGAGGGGCTGTGGTGTTGCAGTATGCAGGTGTGCACATGAGTCAGACCAATTCAATTCAAGGAGCACAAATTCTTGAGCTAGCAAGCGTTGGTGTTTCATTGGTAGAATTACCTGTCATGGGTGTAATTATGACCAAAATGTGAGCATTGGTGGTTCAGTGGTAGAATTATCGTCATGCGTGTAGCCCTGGTCTGCAACATTGGAAAAGTATCTGAGCTGCATTGGAGTGCACCTGCTGCTGAATCTCTGGCTGATGCAGGCAAAGGTATGAGGCTGGATCATTTGTGTGACCAAAACAAATTGGCTCTTTTCGATCAGACTGAGCAAAATTGTGACTAAATGTGAGCATTGGTTGTTCAATGGTAGAATTCTCGTCATGCGTGAAGCCCTTTTCTGCAACATGGGAAAAGTGTCTGAGCTGCATTGGAGTGCACCTGCTGCTGAATCTCTGGCTGATGCAGGCAAAGGTGTGAGGCTGGATCATTTGTGTGACCAAAACAAATTGGCTCTTTTCGTTCGGACTGAGTAAAACCAAGAATCTTCACATTCCTGGTTTCACGCATGGCCAAGGGATACTGACCACTGTACTAATGAGGGGCTGTGGTGTTGCAGTATTTCTTGAAGTGAGCAAGGACTTTTAGTCCTGCAGGTGGAAATCTTTCCTCGAGATTATTTTGTGAGCCAAATTGTGACTAAATGTGAGCATTGGTGGTTCAGTGGTAGAATTCTCGCCAACTTAAACACAGTGTGCGTCTGTGTGAGGGGTCACCTCTCGTGGAACATCCTACCGCAGCAGGCATATCTAACTTTGCAGGCCTCGTCTTACTCACAGACACCTCATGCATCTTCAATAACGCCAGGTTGAATGTGTTCGGCAAGGTGAGAAAAATTCCCTAACTCCCCGTCGGGGAATTGAACCCCGGTCTCCCGCCTGACAGGCGGGGATACTGACCACTATACTAACGAGGAGCTCTGTAAGTAATCATTCCTCGACATGTACAAGAATTTTGACGTCTACAGTTGTGCACATGAGTCAGACCAATTCAATTCTAGGAGCACAAATTCTTGAGCTAGCAAGCGTTGGTGTTTCATTGGTAGAATTACCTGTCATGGGTGTAATTATGACCAAAATGTGAGCATTGGTGGTTCAGTGGTAGAATTCTCGTCATGCGTGAAGCCCAGGTCTGCAACATGGGAAAAGTATATGAGCTGCATTGGAGTGCACCTGCTGCTGAATCTCTGGCTGATAAAGGCAATGGTATGAGGCTGGATCATTTGTGTGACCAAAACAAATTGGCTCTTTTCGATCAGACTGAGCCAAATTGTGACTAAATGTGAGCATTGGTTGTTCAATGGTAGAATTCTCGTCATGCGTGAAGCCCTGGTCTGCAACATGGGAAAAGTATATGAGCTGCATTGGAGTGCACTTGTTGCTGAATCTCTGGCTGATGCAGGTAAAGGTATGAGGATGGATCATTTGTGTGACCAAAACAAATTGGCTCTTTTTGATCAGACTGAGCCAAATTGTGACTAAATGTGAGCATTGGTGGTTCAGCGGTAGAATTCTCGTCATGCGTGAAGCCCTGGTCTGCAACATTGGAAAAGTATCTGAGCTGCATTGGAGTGCACCTGCTGCTGAATCTCTGGCTGATGCAGGCAAAGGTATGAGGCTGGATCATTTGTGTGACCAAAACTAATTAGCTCTTTTCGTTCAGATTGAGCCAAATTGTGACTAAATGTGAGCATTGGTGGTTCAGTGGTAGAATTCTCGTCATGCGTGAAGCCCTGGTCTGCAACATTGGAAAAGTATCTGAGCTGCATTGGAGTGCACCTGCTGCTGATACTCTGGCTGATTGCAGGCAAAGGTATGAGGCTGGATCATTTGTTTGACCAAAACAAATTGGCTCTTTTCGTTCGGACTGAGTAAAACCAAAAATCTTCACATTCCTGGTTTCACGCATGGCCAAGGGATACTGACCACTGTACTAATGAGGGGCTGTGGTGTTGCAGTATGCAGGTGTGCACATGAGTCAGACCAATTCAATTCAAGGAGCACAAATTCTTGAGCTAGCAAGCGTTGGTGTTTCATTGGTAGAATTACCTGTCATGGGTGTAATTATGACCAAAATGTGAGCATTGGTGGTTCAGTGGTAGAATTATCGTCATGCGTGTAGCCCTGGTCTGCAACATTGGAAAAGTATCTGAGCTGCATTGGAGTGCACCTGCTGCTGATTCTCTGGCTGATTGCAGGCAAAGGTATGAGGCTGGATCATTTGTTTGACCAAAACAAATTGGCTCTTTTCGTTCGGACTGAGTAAAACCAAAAATCTTCACATTCCTGGTTTCACGCATGGCCAAGGGATACTGACCACTGTACTAATGAGGGGCTGTGGTGTTGCAGTATGCAGTTGTGCACATGAGTCAGACCAATTCAATTCAAGGAGCACAAATTGTTGAGCTAGCAAGCGTTGGTGTTTCATTGGTAGAATTCTCGTCATGCGTGAAGCCCTGGTCTGCAACATTGGAAAAGTGTCTGAGCTGCATTGGAGTGCACCTGCTGCTGAATCTCTGGTTGATGCAGGCAAAGGTGTGAGGCTGGATCATTTGTGTGACCAAAACAAATTGGCTCTTTTCGTTCGGACTGAGTAAAACCAAGAATCTTCACATTCCTTGTTTCACGCATGGCCAAGGGATACTGACCACTGTACTAATGAGGGGCTGTGGTGTTGCAGTATTTCTTGAAGTGAGCAAGGACTTTTAGTCCTGCAGGTGGAAATCTTTCCTCGAGATTATTTTGTGAGCCAAATTGTGACTAAATGTGAGCATTGGTGGTTCAGTGGTAGAATTCTCGCCAACTTAAACACAGTGTGCGTCTGTGTGAGGGGTCACCTCTCGTGGAACATCCTACCGCAGCAGGCATACCTAACTTTGCAGGCCTCGTCTTACTCACAGACACCTCATGCATCTTCAATAACGCCAGGTTGAATGTGTTCGGCAAGGTGAGTAAAATTCCCTAACTCCCCGTCGGGGAATTGAACCCCGGTCACCCGCGTGACAGGCGGGGATACTGACCACTATACTAACGAGGAGCTCTTTAAGTATTCATTCCTCGACATGTGAAAGAATTTTGACGTCTACAGTTGTGCACATGAGTCAGACCAATTCAATTCTAGGAGCACAAATTCTTGAGCTAGCAAGCGTTGGTGTTTCATTGGTAGAATTACCTGTCATGGGTGTAATTATGACCAAAATGTGAGCATTGGTGGTTCAGTGGTAGAATTCTCGTCATGCGTGAAGCCCTGGTCTGCAACATGGGAAAAGTATATGAGCTGCATTGGAGTGCACCTGCTGCTGAATCTCTGGCTGATAAAGGCAATGGTATGAGGCTGGATCATTTGTGTGACCAAAACAAATTGGCTCTTTTCGATCAGACTGAGCCAAATTGTGACTAAATGTGAGCATTGGTTGTTCAATGGTAGAATTCTCGTCATGCGTGAAGCCCTGGTCTGCAACATGGGAAAAGTATATGAGCTGCATTGGAGTGCACTTGTTGCTGAATCTCTGGCTGATGCAGGTAAAGGTATGAGGATGGATCATTTGTGTGACCAAAACAAATTGGCTCTTTTCGTTCAGACTGAGCCAAATTTTTACTAAATGTGAGCATTGGTGGTTCAGTGGTAGAATTCTCGTCATGCGTGAAGCCCTGGTCTGCAACATGGGAAAAGTATATGAGCTGCATTGGAGTGCACTTGTTGCTGAATCTCTGGCTGATGCAGGTAAAGGTATGAGGATGGATCATTTGTGTGACAACAACAAATTGGCTCTTTTCGTTCAGACTGAGCCAAATTTTTACTAAATGTGAGCATTGGTGGTTCAGTGGTAGAATTCTCGTCATGCGTGAAGCCCTGGTCTGCAACATTGGAAAAGTGTCTGAGCTGCATTGGAGTGCACCTGCTGCTGAATCTCTGGCTGATTGCAGGCAAAGGTGTGAGGCTGGATCATTTGTGTGACCAAAACAAATTGGCTCTTTTTGATCAGACTGAGCCAAATTGTGACTAAATGTGAGCATTGGTGGTTCAGCGGTAGAATTCTCGGCATGCGTGAAGCCCTGGTCTGCAACATTGGAAAAGTATCTGAGCTGCATTGGAGTGCACCTGCTGCTGAATCTCTGGCTGATGCAGGCAAAGGTATGAGGCTGGATCATTTGTGTGACCAAAACTAATTAGCTCTTTTCGTTCAGATTGAGCCAAATTGTGACTAAATGTGAGCATTGGTGGTTCAGTGGTAGAATTCTCGTCATGCGTGAAGCCCTGGTCTGCAACATTGGAAAAGTATCTGAGCTGCATTGGAGTGCACCTGCTGCTGATACTCTGGCTGATTGCAGGCAAAGGTATGACGCTGGATCATTTGTTTGACCAAAACAAATTGGCTCTTTTCGTTCGGACTGAGTAAAACCAAAAATCTTCACATTCCTGGTTTCACGCATGGCCAAGGGATACTGACCACTGTACTAATGAGGGGCTGTGGTGTTGCAGTATGCAGGTGTGCACATGAGTCAGACCAATTCAATTCAAGGAGCACAAATTCTTGAGCTAGCAAGCGTTGGTGTTTCATTGTTAGAATTACCTGTCATGGGTGTAATTATGACCAAAATGTGAGCATTGGTGGTTCAGTGGTAGAATTATCGTCATGCGTGTAGCCCTGGTCTGCAACATTGGAAAAGTATCTGAGCTGCATTGGAGTGCACCTGCTGCTGAATCTCTGGCTGATAAAGGCAAAGGTATGAGGCTGGATCATTTGTGTGACCAAAACAAATTGGCTCTTTTCGATCAGACTGAGCCAAATTGTGACTAAATGTGAGCATTGGTTGTTCAATGGTAGAATTCTCGTCATGCGTGAAGCCCTTTTCTGCAACATGGGAAAAGTGTCTGAGCTGCATTGCAGTGCACCTGCTGCTGAATCTCTGGCTGATGCAGGCAAAGGTGTGAGGCTGGATCATTTGTGTGACCAAAACAAATTGGCTCTTTTCGTTCGGACTGAGTAAAACCAAGAATCTTCACATTCCTGGTTTCACGCATGGCCAAGGGATACTGACCACTGTACTAATGAGGGGCTGTGGTGTTGCAGTATTTCTTGAAGTGAGCAAGGACTTTTAGTCCTGCAGGTGGAAATCTTTCCTCGAGATTATTTTGTGAGCCAAATTGTGACTAAATGTGAGCATTGGTGGTTCAGTGGTAGAATTCTCGCCAACTTAAACACAGTGTGCGTCTGTGTGAGGGGTCACCTCTCGTGGAACATCCTACCGCAGCAGGCATATCTAACTTTGCAGGCCTCGTCTTACTCACAGACACCTCATGCATCTTCAATAACGCCAGGTTGAATGTGTTCGGCAAGGTGAGAAAAATTCCCTAACTCCCCGTCGGGGAATTGAACCCCGGTCTCCCGCGTGACAGGCGGGGATACTGACCACTATACTAACGAGGAGCTCTGTAAGTATTCATTCCTCGACATGTTAAAGAATTTTGACGTCTACAGTTGTGCACATGAGTCAGACCAATTCAATTCTAGGAGCACAAATTCTTGAGCTAGCAAGCGTTGGTGTTGCATTGGTAGAGTTACCTGTCATGGGTGTAATTATGACCAAAATGTGAGCATTGGTGGTTCAGTGGTAGAATTCTCGTCATGAGTGAAGCCCTGGTCTGCAACATGGGAAAAGTATATGAGCTGCATTGGAGTGCACCTGCTGCTGAATCTCTGGCTGATAAAGGCAATGGTATGAGGCTGGATCATTTGTGTGACCAAAACAAATTGGCTCTTTTCGATCAGACTGAGCCAAATTGTGACTAAATGTGAGCATTGGTTGTTCAATGGTAGAATTCTCGTCATGCGTGAAGCCCTGGTCTGCAACATGGGAAAAGTATATGAGCTGCATTGGAGTGCACTTGTTGCTGAATCTCTGGCTGATGCAGGTAAAGGTATGAGGATGGATCATTTGTGTGACCAAAACAAATTGGCTCTTTTCGTTCAGACTGAGCCAAATTTTTACTAAATGTGAGCATTGGTGGTTCAGTGGTAGAATTCTCGTCATGCGTGAAGCCCTGGTCTGCAACATGGGAAAAGTATATGAGCTGCATTGGAGTGCACTTGTTGCTGAATCTCTGGCTGATGCAGGTAAAGGTATGAGGATGGATCATTTGTGTGACAAAAACAAATTGGCTCTTTTCGTTCAGACTGAGCCAAATTTTTACTAAATGTGAGCATTGGTGGTTCAGTGGTAGAATTCTCGTCATGCGTGAAGCCCTGGTCTGCAACATTGGAAAAGTGTCTGAGCTGCATTGGAGTGCACCTGCTGCTGAATCTCTGGCTGATTGCAGGCAAAGGTGTGAGGCTGGATCATTTGTGTGACCAAAACAAATTGGCTCTTTTTGATCAGACTGAGCCAAATTGTGACTAAATGTGAGCATTGGTGGTTCAGCGGTAGAATTCTCGGCATGCGTGAAGCCCTGGTCTGCAACATTGGAAAAGTATCTGAGCTGCATTGGAGTGCACCTGCTGCTGAATCTCTGGCTGATGCAGGCAAAGGTATGAGGCTGGATCATTTGTGTGACCAAAACTAATTAGCTCTTTTCGTTCAGATTGAGCCAAATTGTGACTAAATGTGAGCATTGGTGGTTCAGTGGTAGAATTCTCGTCATGCGTGAAGCCCTGGTCTGCAACATTGGAAAAGTATCTGAGCTGCATTGGAGTGCACCTGCTGCTGATACTCTGGCTGATTGCAGGCAAAGGTATGAGGCTGGATCATTTGTTTGACCAAAACAAATTGGCTCTTTTCGTTCGGACTGAGTAAAACCAAAAATCTTCACATTCCTGGTTTCACGCATGGCCAAGGGATACTGACCACTGTACTAATGAGGGGCTGTGGTGTTGCAGTATGCAGGTGTGCACATGAGTCAGACCAATTCAATTCAAGGAGCACAAATTCTTGAGCTAGCAAGCGTTGGTGTTTCATTGTTAGAATTACCTGTCATGGGTGTAATTATGACCAAAATGTGAGCATTGGTGGTTCAGTGGTAGAATTATCGTCATGCGTGTAGCCCTGGTCTGCAACATTGGAAAAGTATCTGAGCTGCATTGGAGTGCACCTGCTGCTGAATCTCTGGCTGATAAAGGCAAAGGTATGAGGCTGGATCATTTGTGTGACCAAAACAAATTGGCTCTTTTCGATCAGACTGAGCCAAATTGTGACTAAATGTGAGCATTGGTTGTTCAATGGTAGAATTCTCGTCATGCGTGAAGCCCTTTTCTGCAACATGGGAAAAGTGTCTGAGCTGCATTGCAGTGCACCTGCTGCTGAATCTCTGGCTGATGCAGGCAAAGGTGTGAGGCTGGATCATTTGTGTGACCAAAACAAATTGGCTCTTTTCGTTCGGACTGAGTAAAACCAAGAATCTTCACATTCCTGGTTTCACGCATGGCCAAGGGATACTGACCACTGTACTAATGAGGGGCTGTGGTGTTGCAGTATTTCTTGAAGTGAGCAAGGACTTTTAGTCCTGCAGGTGGAAATCTTTCCTCGAGATTATTTTGTGAGCCAAATTGTGACTAAATGTGAGCATTGGTGGTTCAGTGGTAGAATTCTCGCCAACTTAAACACAGTGTGCGTCTGTGTGAGGGGTCACCTCTCGTGGAACATCCTACCGCAGCAGGCATATCTAACTTTGCAGGCCTCGTCTTACTCACAGACACCTCATGCATCTTCAATAACGCCAGGTTGAATGTGTTCGGCAAGGTGAGAAAAATTCCCTAACTCCCCGTCGGGGAATTGAACCCCGGTCTCCCGCGTGACAGGCGGGGATACTGACCACTATACTAACGAGGAGCTCTGTAAGTATTCATTCCTCGACATGTTAAAGAATTTTGACGTCTACAGTTGTGCACATGAGTCAGACCAATTCAATTCTAGGAGCACAAATTCTTGAGCTAGCAAGCGTTGGTGTTGCATTGGTAGAATTACCTGTCATGGGTGTAATTATGACCAAAATGTGAGCATTGGTGGTTCAGTGGTAGAATTCTCGTCATGAGTGAAGCCCTGGTCTGCAACATGGGAAAAGTATATGAGCTGCATTGGAGTGCACCTGCTGCTGAATCTCTGGCTGATAAAGGCAATGGTATGAGGCTGGATCATTTGTGTGACCAAAACAAATTGGCTCTTTTCGATCAGACTGAGCCAAATTGTGACTAAATGTGAGCATTGGTTGTTCAATGGTAGAATTCTCGTCATGCGTGAAGCCCTGGTCTGCAACATGGGAAAAGTATATGAGCTGCATTGGAGTGCACTTGTTGCTGAATCTCTGGCTGATGCAGGTAAAGGTATGAGGATGGATCATTTGTGTGACCAAAACAAATTGGCTCTTTTCGTTCAGACTGAGCCAAATTTTTACTAAATGTGAGCATTGGTGGTTCAGTGGTAGAATTCTCGTCATGCGTGAAGCCCTGGTCTGCAACATGGGAAAAGTATATGAGCTGCATTGGAGTGCACTTGTTGCTGAATCTCTGGCTGATGCAGGTAAAGGTATGAGGATGGATCATTTGTGTGACAAAAACAAATTGGCTCTTTTCGTTCAGACTGAGCCAAATTTTTACTAAATGTGAGCATTGGTGGTTCAGTGGTAGAATTCTCGTCATGCGTGAAGCCCTGGTCTGCAACATTGGAAAAGTGTCTGAGCTGCATTGGAGTGCACCTGCTGCTGAATCTCTGGCTGATTGCAGGCAAAGGTGTGAGGCTGGATCATTTGTGTGACCAAAACAAATTGGCTCTTTTTGATCAGACTGAGCCAAATTGTGACTAAATGTGAGCATTGGTGGTTCAGCGGTAGAATTCTCGGCATGCGTGAAGCCCTGGTCTGCAACATTGGAAAAGTATCTGAGCTGCATTGGAGTGCACCTGCTGCTGAATCTCTGGCTGATGCAGGCAAAGGTATGAGGCTGGATCATTTGTGTGACCAAAACTAATTAGCTCTTTTCGTTCAGATTGAGCCAAATTGTGACTAAATGTGAGCATTGGTGGTTCAGTGGTAGAATTCTCGTCATGCGTGAAGCCCTGGTCTGCAACATTGGAAAAGTATCTGAGCTGCATTGGAGTGCACCTGCTGCTGATACTCTGGCTGATTGCAGGCAAAGGTATGAGGCTGGATCATTTGTTTGACCAAAACAAATTGGCTCTTTTCGTTCGGACTGAGTAAAACCAAAAATCTTCACATTCCTGGTTTCACGCATGGCCAAGGGATACTGACCACTGTACTAATGAGGGGCTGTGGTGTTGCAGTATGCAGGTGTGCACATGAGTCAGACCAATTCAATTCAAGGAGCACAAATTCTTGAGCTAGCAAGCGTTGGTGTTTCATTGTTAGAATTACCTGTCATGGGTGTAATTATGACCAAAATGTGAGCATTGGTGGTTCAGTGGTAGAATTATCGTCATGCGTGTAGCCCTGGTCTGCAACATTGGAAAAGTATCTGAGCTGCATTGGAGTGCACCTACTGCTGAATCTCTGGCTGATAAAGGCAAAGGTATGAGGCTGGATCATTTGTGTGACCAAAACAAATTGGCTCTTTTCGATCAGACTGAGCCAAATTGTGACTAAATGTGAGCATTGGTTGTTCAATGGTAGAATTCTCGTCATGCGTGAAGCCCTTTTCTGCAACATGGGAAAAGTGTCTGAGCTGCATTGCAGTGCACCTGCTGCTGAATCTCTGGCTGATGCAGGCAAAGGTGTGAGGCTGGATCATTTGTGTGACCAAAACAAATTGGCTCTTTTCGTTCGGACTGAGTAAAACCAAGAATCTTCACATTCCTGGTTTCACGCATGGCCAAGGGATACTGACCACTGTACTAATGAGGGGCTGTGGTGTTGCAGTATTTCTTGAAGTGAGCAAGGACTTTTAGTCCTGCAGGTGGAAATCTTTCCTCGAGATTATTTTGTGAGCCAAATTGTGACTAAATGTGAGCATTGGTGGTTCAGTGGTAGAATTCTCGCCAACTTAAACACAGTGTGCGTCTGTGTGAGGGGTCACCTCTCGTGGAACATCCTACCGCAGCAGGCATATCTAACTTTGCAGGCCTCGTCTTACTCACAGACACCTCATGCATCTTCAATAACGCCAGGTTGAATGTGTTCGGCAAGGTGAGAAAAATTCCCTAACTCCCCGTCGGGGAATTGAACCCCGGTCTCCCGCGTGACAGGCGGGGATACTGACCACTATACTAACGAGGAGCTCTGTAAGTATTCATTCCTCGACATGTTAAAGAATTTTGACGTCTACAGTTGTGCACATGAGTCAGACCAATTCAATTCTAGGAGCACAAATTCTTGAGCTAGCAAGCGTTGGTGTTGCATTGGTAGAATTACCTGTCATGGGTGTAATTATGACCAAAATGTGAGCATTGGTGGTTCAGTGGTAGAATTCTCGTCATGAGTGAAGCCCTGGTCTGCAACATGGGAAAAGTATATGAGCTGCATTGGAGTGCACCTGCTGCTGAATCTCTGGCTGATAAAGGCAATGGTATGAGGCTGGATCATTTGTGTGACCAAAACAAATTGGCTCTTTTCGATCAGACTGAGCCAAATTGTGACTAAATGTGAGCATTGGTTGTTCAATGGTAGAATTCTCGTCATGCGTGAAGCCCTGGTCTGCAACATGGGAAAAGTATATGAGCTGCATTGGAGTGCACTTGTTGCTGAATCTCTGGCTGATGCAGGTAAAGGTATGAGGATGGATCATTTGTGTGACCAAAACAAATTGGCTCTTTTCGTTCAGACTGAGCCAAATTTTTACTAAATGTGAGCATTGGTGGTTCAGTGGTAGAATTCTCGTCATGCGTGAAGCCCTGGTCTGCAACATGGGAAAAGTATATGAGCTGCATTGGAGTGCACTTGTTGCTGAATCTCTGGCTGATGCAGGTAAAGGTATGAGGATGGATCATTTGTGTGACCAAAACAAATTGGCTCTTTTTGATCAGACTGAGCCAAATTGTGACTAAATGTGAGCATTGGTGGTTCAGCGGTAGAATTCTCGGCATGCGTGAAGCCCTGGTCTGCAACATTGGAAAAGTATCTGAGCTGCATTGGAGTGCACCTGCTGCTGAATCTCTGGCTGATGCAGGCAAAGGTATGAGGCTGGATCATTTGTGTGACCAAAACTAATTAGCTCTTTTCGTTCAGATTGAGCCAAATTGTGACTAAATGTGAGCATTGGTGGTTCAGTGGTAGAATTCTCGTCATGCGTGAAGCCCTGGTCTGCAACATTGGAAAAGTATCTGAGCTGCATTGGAGTGCACCTGCTGCTGATACTCTGGCTGATTGCAGGCAAAGGTATGAGGCTGGATCATTTGTTTGACCAAAACAAATTGGCTCTTTTCGTTCGGACTGAGTAAAACCAAAAATCTTCACATTCCTGGTTTCACGCATGGCCAAGGGATACTGACCACTGTACTAATGAGGGGCTGTGGTGTTGCAGTATGCAGGTGTGCACATGAGTCAGACCAATTCAATTCAAGGAGCACAAATTCTTGAGCTAGCAAGCGTTGGTGTTTCATTGTTAGAATTACCTGTCATGGGTGTAATTATGACCAAAATGTGAGCATTGGTGGTTCAGTGGTAGAATTATCGTCATGCGTGTAGCCCTGGTCTGCAACATTGGAAAAGTATCTGAGCTGCATTGGAGTGCACCTGCTGCTGAATCTCTGGCTGATAAAGGCAAAGGTATGAGGCTGGATCATTTGTGTGACCAAAACAAATTGGCTCTTTTCGATCAGACTGAGCCAAATTGTGACTAAATGTGAGCATTGGTTGTTCAATGGTAGAATTCTCGTCATGCGTGAAGCCCTTTTCTGCAACATGGGAAAAGTGTCTGAGCTGCATTGCAGTGCACCTGCTGCTGAATCTCTGGCTGATGCAGGCAAAGGTGTGAGGCTGGATCATTTGTGTGACCAAAACAAATTGGCTCTTTTCGTTCGGACTGAGTAAAACCAAGAATCTTCACATTCCTGGTTTCACGCATGGCCAAGGGATACTGACCACTGTACTAATGAGGGGCTGTGGTGTTGCAGTATTTCTTGAAGTGAGCAAGGACTTTTAGTCCTGCAGGTGGAAATCTTTCCTCGAGATTATTTTGTGAGCCAAATTGTGACTAAATGTGAGCATTGGTGGTTCAGTGGTAGAATTCTCGCCAACTTAAACACAGTGTGCGTCTGTGTGAGGGGTCACCTCTCGTGGAACATCCTACCGCAGCAGGCATATCTAACTTTGCAGGCCTCGTCTTACTCACAGACACCTCATGCATCTTCAATAACGCCAGGTTGAATGTGTTCGGCAAGGTGAGAAAAATTCCCTAACTCCCCGTCGGGGAATTGAACCCCGGTCTCCCGCGTGACAGGCGGGGATACTGACCACTATACTAACGAGGAGCTCTGTAAGTATTCATTCCTCGACATGTTAAAGAATTTTGACGTCTACAGTTGTGCACATGAGTCAGACCAATTCAATTCTAGGAGCACAAATTCTTGAGCTAGCAAGCGTTGGTGTTGCATTGGTAGAATTACCTGTCATGGGTGTAATTATGACCAAAATGTGAGCATTGGTGGTTCAGTGGTAGAATTCTCGTCATGAGTGAAGCCCTGGTCTGCAACATGGGAAAAGTATATGAGCTGCATTGGAGTGCACCTGCTGCTGAATCTCTGGCTGATAAAGGCAATGGTATGAGGCTGGATCATTTGTGTGACCAAAACAAATTGGCTCTTTTCGATCAGACTGAGCCAAATTGTGACTAAATGTGAGCATTGGTTGTTCAATGGTAGAATTCTCGTCATGCGTGAAGCCCTGGTCTGCAACATGGGAAAAGTATATGAGCTGCATTGGAGTGCACTTGTTGCTGAATCTCTGGCTGATGCAGGTAAAGGTATGAGGATGGATCATTTGTGTGACCAAAACAAATTGGCTCTTTTCGTTCAGACTGAGCCAAATTTTTACTAAATGTGAGCATTGGTGGTTCAGTGGTAGAATTCTCGTCATGCGTGAAGCCCTGGTCTGCAACATGGGAAAAGTATATGAGCTGCATTGGAGTGCAGTTGTTGCTGAATCTCTGGCTGATGCAGGTAAAGGTATGAGGATGGATCATTTGTGTGACAAAAACAAATTGGCTCTTTTCGTTCAGACTGAGCCAAATTTTTACTAAATGTGAGCATTGGTGGTTCAGTGGTAGAATTCTCGTCATGCGTGAAGCCCTGGTCTGCAACATTGGAAAAGTGTCTGAGCTGCATTGGAGTGCACCTGCTGCTGAATCTCTGGCTGATTGCAGGCAAAGGTGTGAGGCTGGATCATTTGTGTGACCAAAACAAATTGGCTCTTTTTGATCAGACTGAGCCAAATTGTGACTAAATGTGAGCATTGGTGGTTCAGCGGTAGAATTCTCGGCATGCGTGAAGCCCTGGTCTGCAACATTGGAAAAGTATCTGAGCTGCATTGGAGTGCACCTGCTGCTGAATCTCTGGCTGATGCAGGCAAAGGTATGAGGCTGGATCATTTGTGTGACCAAAACTAATTAGCTCTTTTCGTTCAGATTGAGCCAAATTGTGACTAAATGTGAGCATTGGTGGTTCAGTGGTAGAATTCTCGTCATGCGTGAAGCCCTGGTCTGCAACATTGGAAAAGTATCTGAGCTGCATTGGAGTGCACCTGCTGCTGATACTCTGGCTGATTGCAGGCAAAGGTATGAGGCTGGATCATTTGTTTGACCAAAACAAATTGGCTCTTTTCGTTCGGACTGAGTAAAACCAAAAATCTTCACATTCCTGGTTTCACGCATGGCCAAGGGATACTGACCACTGTACTAATGAGGGGCTGTGGTGTTGCAGTATGCAGGTGTGCACATGAGTCAGACCAATTCAATTCAAGGAGCACAAATTCTTGAGCTAGCAAGCGTTGGTGTTTCATTGTTAGAATTACCTGTCATGGGTGTAATTATGACCAAAATGTGAGCATTGGTGGTTCAGTGGTAGAATTATCGTCATGCGTGTAGCCCTGGTCTGCAACATTGGAAAAGTATCTGAGCTGCATTGGAGTGCACCTGCTGCTGAATCTCTGGCTGATAAAGGCAAAGGTATGAGGCTGGATCATTTGTGTGACCAAAACAAATTGGCTCTTTTCGATCAGACTGAGCCAAATTGTGACTAAATGTGAGCATTGGTTGTTCAATGGTAGAATTCTCGTCATGCGTGAAGCCCTTTTCTGCAACATGGGAAAAGTGTCTGAGCTGCATTGCAGTGCACCTGCTGCTGAATCTCTGGCTGATGCAGGCAAAGGTGTGAGGCTGGATCATTTGTGTGACCAAAACAAATTGGCTCTTTTCGTTCGGACTGAGTAAAACCAAGAATCTTCACATTCCTGGTTTCACGCATGGCCAAGGGATACTGACCACTGTACTAATGAGGGGCTGTGGTGTTGCAGTATTTCTTGAAGTGAGCAAGGACTTTTAGTCCTGCAGGTGGAAATCTTTCCTCGAGATTATTTTGTGAGCCAAATTGTGACTAAATGTGAGCATTGGTGGTTCAGTGGTAGAATTCTCGCCAACTTAAACACAGTGTGCGTCTGTGTGAGGGGTCACCTCTCGTGGAACATCCTACCGCAGCAGGCATATCTAACTTTGCAGGCCTCGTCTTACTCACAGACACCTCATGCATCTTCAATAACGCCAGGTTGAATGTGTTCGGCAAGGTGAGAAAAATTCCCTAACTCCCCGTCGGGGAATTGAACCCCGGTCTCCCGCGTGACAGGCGGGGATACTGACCACTATACTAACGAGGAGCTCTGTAAGTATTCATTCCTCGACATGTTAAAGAATTTTGACGTCTACAGTTGTGCACATGAGTCAGACCAATTCAATTCTAGGAGCACAAATTCTTGAGCTAGCAAGCGTTGGTGTTTCATTGGTAGAATTACCTGTCATGGGTGTAATTATGACCAAAATGTGAGCATTGGTGGTTCAGTGGTAGAATTCTCGTCATGAGTGAAGCCCTGGTCTGCAACATGGGAAAAGTATATGAGCTGCATTGGAGTGCACCTGCTGCTGAATCTCTGGCTGATAAAGGCAATGGTATGAGGCTGGATCATTTGTGTGACCAAAACAAATTGGCTCTTTTCGATCAGACTGAGCCAAATTGTGACTAAATGTGAGCATTGGTTGTTCAATGGTAGAATTCTCGTCATGCGTGAAGCCCTGGTCTGCAACATGGGAAAAGTATATGAGCTGCATTGGAGTGCACTTGTTGCTGAATCTCTGGCTGATGCAGGTAAAGGTATGAGGATGGATCATTTGTGTGACCAAAACAAATTGGCTCTTTTCGTTCAGACTGAGCCAAATTTTTACTAAATGTGAGCATTGGTGGTTCAGTGGTAGAATTCTCGTCATGCGTGAAGCCCTGGTCTGCAACATGGGAAAAGTATATGAGCTGCATTGGAGTGCACTTGTTGCTGAATCTCTGGCTGATGCAGGTAAAGGTATGAGGATGGATCATTTGTGTGACCAAAACAAATTGGCTCTTTTCGTTCAGACTGAGCCAAATTTTTACTAAATGTGAGCATTGGTGGTTCAGTGGTAGAATTCTCGTCATGCGTGAAGCCCTGGTCTGCAACATTGGAAAAGTGTCTGAGCTGCATTGGAGTGCACCTGCTGCTGAATCTCTGGTTGATGCAGGCAAAGGTGTGAGGCTGGATCATTTGTGTGACCAAAACAAATTGGCTCTTTTCGTTCGGACTGAGTAAAACCAAGAATCTTCACATTCCTTGTTTCACGCATGGCCAAGGGATACTGACCACTGTACTAATGAGGGGCTGTGGTGTTGCAGTATTTCTTGAAGTGAGCAAGGACTTTTAGTCCTGCAGGTGGAAATCTTTCCTCGAGATTATTTTGTGAGCCAAATTGTGACTAAATGTGAGCATTGGTGGTTCAGTGGTAGAATTCTCGCCAACTTAAACACAGTGTGCGTCTGTGTGAGGGGTCACCTCTCGTGGAACATCCTACCGCAGCAGGCATACCTAACTTTGCAGGCCTCGTCTTACTCACAGACACCTCATGCATCTTCAATAACGCCAGGTTGAATGTGTTCGGCAAGGTGAGTAAAATTCCCTAACTCCCCGTCGGGGAATTGAACCCCGGTCTCCCGCGTGACAGGCGGGGATACTGACCACTATACTAACGAGGAGCTCTGTAAGTAATCATTTCTCGACATGTCAAAGAATTTTGATGTCTACAGTTGTGCACATGAGTCAGACCAATTCAATTCTAGGAGCACAAATTCTTGAGCTAGCAAGCGTTGGTGTTTCATTGGTAGAATTACCTGTCATGGGTGTAATTATGACCAAAATGTGAGCATTGGTGGTTCAGTGGTAGAATTCTCGTCATGCGTGAAGCCCTGGTCTGCAACATGGGAAAAGTATATGAGCTGCATTGGAGTGCACTTGTTGCTGAATCTCTGGCTGATGCAGGTAAAGGTATGAGGATGGATCATTTGTGTGACCAAAACAAATTGGCTCTTTTCGTTCAGACTGAGCCAAATTTTTACTAAATGTGATCATTGGTGGTTCAGTGGTAGAATTCTCGTCATGCGTGAAGCCCTGGTCTGCAACATTGGAAAAGTGTCTGAGCTGCATTGGAGTGCACCTGCTGCTGAATCTCTGGCTGATTGCAGGCAAAGGTATGAGGCTGGATCATTTGTGTGACCAAAACAAATTGGCTCTTTTTGATCAGACTGAGCCAAATTGTGACTAAATGTGGGCATTGGTGGTTCAGCGGTAGAATTCTCGTCATGCGTGAAGCCCTGGTCTGCAACATTGGAAAAGTATCTGAGCTGCATTGGAGTGCACCTGCTGCTGAATCTCTGGCTGATGCAGGCAAAGGTATGAGGCTGGATCATTTGTGTGACCAAAACTAATTAGCTCTTTTCGTTCAGATTGAGCCAAATTGTGACTAAATGTGAGCATTGGTGGTTCAGTGGTAAAATTCTCGTCATGCGTGAAGCCCTGGTCTGCAACATTGGAAAAGTATCTGAGCTGCATTGGAGTGCACCTGCTGCTGATACTCTGGCTGATTGCAGGCAAAGGTATGAGGCTGGATCATTTGTTTGACCAAAACAAATTGGCTCTTTTCGTTCGGACTGAGTAA
Organism: Pollachius pollachius; assembly: GCF_949987615.1. Taxonomy (NCBI): domain Eukaryota; kingdom Metazoa; phylum Chordata; class Actinopteri; order Gadiformes; family Gadidae; genus Pollachius; species Pollachius pollachius. The sequence goes on along the minus strand of NC_136937.1, from coordinate 24,409,163 downwards.
AACCAAAAATCTTCACATTCCTGGTTTCACGCATGGCCAAGGGATACTGACCACTGTACTAATGAGGGGCTGTGGTGTTGCAGTATGCAGGTGTGCACATGAGTCAGACCAATTCAATTCAAGGAGCACAAATTCTTGAGCTAGCAAGCGTTGGTGTTTCATTGGTAGAATTACCTGTCATGGGTGTAATTATGACCAAAATGTGAGCATTGGTGGTTCAGTGGTAGAATTATCGTCATGCGTGTAGCCCTGGTCTGCAACATTGGAAAAGTATCTGAGCTGCATTGGAGTGCACCTGCTGCTGAATCTCTGGCTGATAAAGGCAAAGGTATGAGGCTGGATCATTTGTGTGACCAAAACAAATTGGCTCTTTTCGATCAGACTGAGCCAAATTGTGACTAAATGTGAGCATTGGTTGTTCAGTGGTAGAATTCTCGTCATGCGTGAGGCCCTGGTCTGCAACATTGGAAAAGTGTCTGAGCTGCATTGGAGTGCACCTGCTGCTGAATCTCTGGCTGATTGCAGGCAAAGGTATGAGGCTGGATCATTTGTGTGACCAAAACAAATTGGCTCTTTTTGATCAGACTGAGCCAAATTGTGACTAAATGTGAGCATTGGTGGTTCAGCGGTAGAATTCTCGTCATGCGTGAAGCCCTGGTCTGCAACATTGGAAAAGTATCTGAGCTGCATTGGAGTGCACCTGCTGCTGAATCTCTGGCTGATGCAGGCAAAGGTATGAGGCTGGATCATTTGTGTGACCAAAACTAATTAGCTCTTTTCGTTCAGATTGAGCCAAATTGTGACTAAATGTGAGCATTGGTGGTTCAGTGGTAGAATTCTCGTCATGCGTGAAGCCCTGGTCTGCAACATTGGAAAAGTATCTGAGCTGCATTGGAGTGCACCTGCTGCTGATTCTCTGGCTGATTGCAGGCAAAGGTATGAGGCTGGATCATTTGTTTGACCAAAACAAATTGGCTCTTTTCGTTCGGACTGAGTAAAACCAAGAATCTTCACATTCCTGGTTTCACGCATGGCCAAGGGATACTGACCACTGTACTAATGAGGGGCTGTGGTGTTGCAGTATTTCTTGAAGTGAGCAAGGACTTTTAGTCCTGCAGGCGGAAATCTTTCCTCGAGATTATTTTGTGAGCCAAATTGTGACTAAATGTGAGCATTGGTGGTTCAGTGGTAGAATTCTCGCCTGCCACGCGGGAGGCCCGGGATCGATTCCCGGCCAATGCAGGGAGAGATTTTATTAATTCTGAAATCGCAACTTAAACACAGTGTGCGTCTGTGTGAGAAGTCACCTCTCGTGGAACATCCTACCGCAGCAGGATTGGTTGTTCAATGGTAGAATTCTCGTCATGCGTGAAGCCCTGGTCTGCAACATGGGAAAAGTATATGAGCTGCATTGGAGTGCACTTGTTGCTGAATCTCTGGCTGATGCAGGTAAAGGTATGAGGATGGATCATTTGTGTGACCAAAACAAATTGGCTCTTTTCGTTCAGACTGAGCCAAATTTTTACTAAATGTGAGCATTGGTGGTTCAGTGGTAGAATTCTCGTAATGCGTGAAGCCCTGGTCTGCAACATTGGAAAAGTGTCTGAGCTGCATTGGAGTGCACCTGCTGCTGAATCTCTGGCTGATTGCAGGCAAAGGTATGAGGCTGGATCATTTGTGTGACCAAAAAAAATTGGCTCTTTTTGATAAGAATGAGCCAAATTGTGACTAAATGTGAGCATTGGTGGTTCAGCGGTAGAATTCTCGTCATGCGTGAAGCCCTGGTCTGCAACATTGGAAAAGTATCTGAGCTGCATTGGAGTGCACCTGCTGCTGAATCTCTGGCTGATGCAGGCAAAGGTATGAGGCTGGATCATTTGTGTGACCAAAACTAATTAGCTCTTTTCGTTCAGATTGAGCCAAATTGTGACTAAATGTGAGCATTGGTGGTTCAGTGGTAGAATTCTCGTCATGCGTGAAGCCCTGGTCTGCAACATTGGAAAAGTATCTGAGCTGCATTGGAGTGCACCTGCTGCTGATTCTCTGGCTGATTGCAGGCAAAGGTATGAGGCTGGATCATTTGTTTGACCAAAACAAATTGGCTCTTTTCGTTCGGACTGAGTAAAACCAAAAATCTTCACATTCCTGGTTTCACGCATGGCCAAGGGATACTGACCACTGTACTAATGAGGGGCTGTGGTGTTGCAGTATGCAGGTGTGCACATGAGTCAGAACAATTCAATTCAAGGAGCACAAATTCTTGAGCTAGCAAGCGTTGGTGTTTCATTGGTAGAATTACCTGTCATGGGTGTAATTATGACCAAAATGTGAGCATTGGTGGTTCAGTGGTAGAATTATCGTCATGCGTGTAGCCCTGGTCTGCAACATTGGAAAAGTATCTGAGCTGCATTGGAGTGCACCTGCTGCTGAATCTCTGGCTGATAAAGGCAAAGGTATGAGGCTGGATCATTTGTGTGACCAAAACAAATTGGCTCTTTTTGATCAGACTGAGCCAAATTGTGACTAAATGTGAGCATTGGTGGTTCAGCGGTAGAATTCTCGTCATGCGTGAAGCCCTGGTCTGCAACATTGGAAAAGTATCTGAGCTGCATTGGAGTGCACCTGCTGCTGAATCTCTGGCTGACGCAGGCAAAGGTATGAGGCTGGATCATTTGTGTGACCAAAACTAATTAGCTCTTTTTGTTCAGATTGAGCCAAATTGTGACTAAATGTGAGCATTGGTGGTTCAGTGGTAGAATTCTCGTCATGCGTGAAGCCCTGGTCTGCAACATTGGAAAAGTATCTGAGCTGCATTGGAGTGCACCTGCTGCTGATTCTCTGGCTGATTGCAGGCAAAGGTATGAGGCTGGATCATTTGTTTGACCAAAACAAATTGGCTCTTTTCGTTCGGACTGAGTAAAACGAAGAATCTTCACATTCCTGGTTTCACGCATGGCCAAGGGATACTGACCACTGTACTAATGAGGGGCTGTGGTGTTGCAGTATTTCTTGAAGTGAGCAAGGACTTTTAGTCCTGCAGGTGGAAATCTTTCCTCGAGATTATTTTGTGAGCCAAATTGTGACTAAATGTGAGCATTGGTGGTTCAGTGGTAGAATTCTCGCCAACTTAAACACAGTGTGCGTCTGTGTGAGGGGTCACCTCTCGTGGAACATCCTACCGCAGCAGGCATATCTAACTTTGCAGGCCTCGTCTTACTCACAGACACCTCATGCATCTTCAATAACGCCAGGTTGAATGTGTTCGGCAAGGTGAGAAAAATTCCCTAACTCCCCGTCGGGGAATTGAACCCCGGTCTCCCGCGTGACAGGCGGGGATACTGACCACTATACTAACGAGGAGCTCTGTAAGTATTCATTCCTCGACATGTGTAAGAATTTTGACGTCTACAGTTGTGCACATGAGTCAGACCAATTCAATTCTAGGAGCACAAATTCTTGAGCTAGCAAGCGTTGGTGTTTCATTGGTAGAATTACCTGTCATGGGTGTAATTATGACCAAAATGTGAGCATTGGTGGTTCAGTGGTAGAATTCTCGTCATGCGTGAAGCCCTGGTCTGCAACATGGGAAAAGTATATGAGCTGCATTGGAGTGCACCTGCTGCTGAATCTCTGGCTGATAAAGGCAATGGTATGAGGCTGGATCATTTGTGTGACCAAAACAAATTGGCTCTTTTCGATCAGACTGAGCCAAATTGTGACTAAATGTGAGCATTGGTTGTTCAATGGTAGAATTCTCGTCATGCGTGAAGCCCTGGTCTGCAACATGGGAAAAGTATATGAGCTGCATTGGAGTGCACTTGTTGCTGTATCTCTGGCTGATGCAGGTAAAGGTATGAGGATGGATCATTTGTGTGACCAAAACAAATTGGCTCTTTTCGTTCAGACTGAGCCAAATTTTTACTAAATGTGAGCATTGGTGGTTCAGTGGTAGAATTCTCGTCATGCGTGAAGCCCTGGTCTGCAACATGGGAAAAGTATATGAGCTGCATTGGAGTGCACTTGTTGCTGAATCTCTGGCTGATGCAGGTAAAGGTATGAGGATGGATCATTTGTGTGACCAAAACAAATTGGCTCTTTTCGTTCAGACTGAGCCAAATTTTTACTAAATGTGAGCATTGGTGGTTCAGTGGTAGAATTCTCGTCATGCGTGAAGCCCTGGTCTGCAACATTGGAAAAGTGTCTGAGCTGCATTGGAGTGCACCTGCTGCTGAATCTCTGGTTGATGCAGGCAAAGGTGTGAGGCTGGATCATTTGTGTGACCAAAACAAATTGGCTCTTTTCGTTCGGACTGAGTAAAACCAAGAATCTTCACATTCCTTGTTTCACGCATGGCCAAGGGATACTGACCACTGTACTAATGAGGGGCTGTGGTGTTGCAGTACTTCTTGAAGTGAGCAAGGACTTTTAGTCCTGCAGGTGGAAATCTTTCCTCGAGATTATTTTGTGAGCCAAATTGTGACTAAATGTGAGCATTGGTGGTTCAGTGGTAGAATTCTCGCCAACTTAAACACAGTGTGCGTCTGTGTGAGGGGTCACCTCTCGTGGAACATCCTACCGCAGCAGGCATACCTAACTTTGCAGGCCTCGTCTTACTCACAGACACCTCATGCATCTTCAATAACGCCAGGTTGAATGTGTTCGGCAAGGTGAGTAAAATTCCCTAACTCCCCGTCGGGGAATTGAACCCCGGTCACCCGCGTGACAGGCGGGGATACTGACCACTATACTAACGAGGAGCTCTGTAAGTAATCATTCCTCAACATGTGAAAGAATTTTGACGTCTACAGTTGTGCACATGAGTCAGACCAATTCAATTCTAGGAGCACAAATTCTTGAGCTAGCAAGCGTTGGTGTTTCATTGGTAGAATTACCTGTCATGGGTGTAATTATGACCAAAATGTGAGCATTGGTGGTTCAGTGGTAGAATTCTCGTCATGCGTGAAGCCCTGGTCTGCAACATGGGAAAAGTATATGAGCTGCATTGGAGTGCACCTGCTGCTGAATCTCTGGCTGATAAAGGCAATGGTATGAGGCTGGATCATTTGTGTGACCAAAACAAATTGGCTCTTTTCGATCAGACTGAGCCAAATTGTGACTAAATGTGAGCATTGGTTGTTCAATGGTAGAATTCTCGTCATGCGTGAAGCCCTGGTCTGCAACATGGGAAAAGTATATGAGCTGCATTGGAGTGCACTTGTTGCTGAATCTCTGGCTGATGCAGGTAAAGGTATGAGGATGGATCATTTGTGTGACCAAAACAAATTGGCTCTTTTCGTTCAGACTGAGCCAAATTTTTACTAAATGTGAGCATTGGTGGTTCAGTGGTAGAATTCTCGTCATGCGTGAAGCCCTGGTCTGCAACATGGGAAAAGTAAATGAGCTGCATTGGAGTGCACTTGTTGCTGAATCTCTGGCTGATGCAGGTAAAGGTATGAGGATGGATCATTTGTGTGACCAAAACAAATTGGCTCTTTTCGTTCAGACTGAGCCAAATTTTTACTAAATGTGAGCATTGGTGGTTCAGTGGTAGAATTCTCGTCATGCGTGAAGCCCTGGTCTGCAACATTGGAAAAGTGTCTGAGCTGCATTGGAGTGCACCTGCTGCTGAATCTCTGGCTGATTGCAGGCAAAGGTGTGAGGCTGGATCATTTGTGTGACCAAAACAAATTGGCTCTTTTTGATCAGACTGAGCCAAATTGTGACTAAATGTGAGCATTGGTGGTTCAGCGGTAGAATTCTCGGCATGCGTGAAGCCCTGGTCTGCAACATTGGAAAAGTATCTGAGCTGCATTGGAGTGCACCTGCTGCTGAATCTCTGGCTGATGCAGGCAAAGGTATGAGGCTGGATCATTTGTGTGACCAAAACTAATTAGCTCTTTTCGTTCAGATTGAGCCAAATTGTGACTAAATGTGAGCATTGGTGGTTCAGTGGTAGAATTCTCGTCATGCGTGAAGCCCTGGTCTGCAACATTGGAAAAGTATCTGAGCTGCATTGGAGTGCACCTGCTGCTGATTCTCTGGCTGATTGCAGGCAAAGGTATGAGGCTGGATCATTTGTTTGACCAAAACAAATTGGCTCTTTTCGTTCGGACTGAGTAAAACCAAAAATCTTCACATTCCTGGTTTCACGCATGGCCAAGGGATACTGACCACTGTACTAATGAGGGGCTGTGGTGTTGCAGTATGCAGGTGTGCACATGAGTCAGAACAATTCAATTCAAGGAGCACAAATTCTTGAGCTAGCAAGCGTTGGTGTTTCATTGGTAGAATTACCTGTCATGGGTGTAATTATGACCAAAATGTGAGCATTGGTGGTTCAGTGGTAGAATTATCGTCATGCGTGTAGCCCTGGTCTGCAACATTGGAAAAGTATCTGAGCTGCATTGGAGTGCACCTGCTGCTGAATCTCTGGCTGATAAAGGCAAAGGTATGAGGCTGGATCATTTGTGTGACCAAAACAAATTGGCTCTTTTTGATCAGACTGAGCCAAATTGTGACTAAATGTGAGCATTGGTGGTTCAGCGGTAGAATTCTCGTCATGCGTGAAGCCCTGGTCTGCAACATTGGAAAAGTATCTGAGCTGCATTGGAGTGCACCTGCTGCTGAATCTCTGGCTGACGCAGGCAAAGGTATGAGGCTGGATCATTTGTGTGACCAAAACTAATTAGCTCTTTTTGTTCAGATTGAGCCAAATTGTGACTAAATGTGAGCATTGGTGGTTCAGTGGTAGAATTCTCGTCATGCGTGAAGCCCTGGTCTGCAACATTGGAAAAGTATCTGAGCTGCATTGGAGTGCACCTGCTGCTGATTCTCTGGCTGATTGCAGGCAAAGGTATGAGGCTGGATCATTTGTTTGACCAAAACAAATTGGCTCTTTTCGTTCGGACTGAGTAAAACGAAGAATCTTCACATTCCTGGTTTCACGCATGGCCAAGGGATACTGACCACTGTACTAATGAGGGGCTGTGGTGTTGCAGTATTTCTTGAAGTGAGCAAGGACTTTTAGTCCTGCAGGTGGAAATCTTTCCTCGAGATTATTTTGTGAGCCAAATTGTGACTAAATGTGAGCATTGGTGGTTCAGTGGTAGAATTCTCGCCAACTTAAACACAGTGTGCGTCTGTGTGAGGGGTCACCTCTCGTGGAACATCCTACCGCAGCAGGCATATCTAACTTTGCAGGCCTCGTCTTACTCACAGACACCTCATGCATCTTCAATAACGCCAGGTTGAATGTGTTCGGCAAGGTGAGAAAAATTCCCTAACTCCCCGTCGGGGAATTGAACCCCGGTCTCCCGCGTGACAGGCGGGGATACTGACCACTATACTAACGAGGAGCTCTGTAAGTATTCATTCCTCGACATGTGTAAGAATTTTGACGTCTACAGTTGTGCACATGAGTCAGACCAATTCAATTCTAGGAGCACAAATTCTTGAGCTAGCAAGCGTTGGTGTTTCATTGGTAGAATTACCTGTCATGGGTGTAATTATGACCAAAATGTGAGCATTGGTGGTTCAGTGGTAGAATTCTCGTCATGCGTGAAGCCCTGGTCTGCAACATGGGAAAAGTATATGAGCTGCATTGGAGTGCACCTGCTGCTGAATCTCTGGCTGATAAAGGCAATGGTATGAGGCTGGATCATTTGTGTGACCAAAACAAATTGGCTCTTTTCGATCAGACTGAGCCAAATTGTGACTAAATGTGAGCATTGGTTGTTCAATGGTAGAATTCTCGTCATGCGTGAAGCCCTGGTCTGCAACATGGGAAAAGTATATGAGCTGCATTGGAGTGCACTTGTTGCTGAATCTCTGGCTGATGCAGGTAAAGGTATGAGGATGGATCATTTGTGTGACCAAAACAAATTGGCTCTTTTCGTTCAGACTGAGCCAAATTTTTACTAAATGTGAGCATTGGTGGTTCAGTGGTAGAATTCTCGTCATGCGTGAAGCCCTGGTCTGCAACATGGGAAAAGTATATGAGCTGCATTGGAGTGCACTTGTTGCTGAATCTCTGGCTGATGCAGGTAAAGGTATGAGGATGGATCATTTGTGTGACCAAAACAAATTGGCTCTTTTCGTTCAGACTGAGCCAAATTTTTACTAAATGTGAGCATTGGTGGTTCAGTGGTAGAATTCTCGTCATGCGTGAAGCCCTGGTCTGCAACATTGGAAAAGTGTCTGAGCTGCATTGGAGTGCACCTGCTGCTGAATCTCTGGTTGATGCAGGCAAAGGTGTGAGGCTGGATCATTTGTGTGACCAAAACAAATTGGCTCTTTTCGTTCGGACTGAGTAAAACCAAAAATCTTCACATTCCTTGTTTCACGCATGGCCAAGGGATACTGACCACTGTACTAATGAGGGGCTGTGGTGTTGCAGTACTTCTTGAAGTGAGCAAGGACTTTTAGTCCTGCAGGTGGAAATCTTTCCTCGAGATTATTTTGTGAGCCAAATTGTGACTAAATGTGAGCATTGGTGGTTCAGTGGTAGAATTCTCGCCAACTTAAACACAGTGTGCGTCTGTGTGAGGGGTCACCTCTCGTGGAACATCCTACCGCAGCAGGCATACCTAACTTTGCAGGCCTCGTCTTACTCACAGACACCTCATGCATCTTCAATAACGCCAGGTTGAATGTGTTCGGCAAGGTGAGTAAAATTCCCTAACTCCCCGTCGGGGAATTGAACCCCGGTCACCCGCGTGACAGGCGGGGATACTGACCACTATACTAACGAGGAGCTCTGTAAGTAATCATTCCTCAACATGTGAAAGAATTTTGACGTCTACAGTTGTGCACATGAGTCAGACCAATTCAATTCTAGGAGCACAAATTCTTGAGCTAGCAAGCGTTGGTGTTTCATTGGTAGAATTACCTGTCATGGGTGTAATTATGACCAAAATGTGAGCATTGGTGGTTCAGTGGTAGAATTCTCGTCATGCGTGAAGCCCTGGTCTGCAACATGGGAAAAGTATATGAGCTGCATTGGAGTGCACCTGCTGCTGAATCTCTGGCTGATAAAGGCAATGGTATGAGGCTGGATCATTTGTGTGACCAAAACAAATTGGCTCTTTTCGATCAGACTGAGCCAAATTGTGACTAAATGTGAGCATTGGTTGTTCAATGGTAGAATTCTCGTCATGCGTGAAGCCCTGGTCTGCAACATGGGAAAAGTATATGAGCTGCATTGGAGTGCACTTGTTGCTGAATCTCTGGCTGATGCAGGTAAAGGTATGAGGATGGATCATTTGTGTGACCAAAACAAATTGGCTCTTTTCGTTCAGACTGAGCCAAATTTTTACTAAATGTGAGCATTGGTGGTTCAGTGGTAGAATTCTCGTCATGCGTGAAGCCCTGGTCTGCAACATGGGAAAAGTAAATGAGCTGCATTGGAGTGCACTTGTTGCTGAATCTCTGGCTGATGCAGGTAAAGGTATGAGGATGGATCATTTGTGTGACCAAAACAAATTGGCTCTTTTCGTTCAGACTGAGCCAAATTTTTACTAAATGTGAGCATTGGTGGTTCAGTGGTAGAATTCTCGTCATGCGTGAAGCCCTGGTCTGCAACATTGGAAAAGTGTCTGAGCTGCATTGGAGTGCACCTGCTGCTGAATCTCTGGCTGATTGCAGGCAAAGGTGTGAGGCTGGATCATTTGTGTGACCAAAACAAATTGGCTCTTTTTGATCAGACTGAGCCAAATTGTGACTAAATGTGAGCATTGGTGGTTCAGCGGTAGAATTCTCGGCATGCGTGAAGCCCTGGTCTGCAACATTGGAAAAGTATCTGAGCTGCATTGGAGTGCACCTGCTGCTGAATCTCTGGCTGATGCAGGCATAGGTATGAGGCTGGATCATTTGTGTGACCAAAACTAATTAGCTCTTTTCGTTCAGATTGAGCCAAATTGTGACTAAATGTGAGCATTGGTGGTTCAGTGGTAGAATTCTCGTCATGTGTGAAGCCCTGGTCTGCAACATTGGAAAAGTATCTGAGCTGCATTGGAGTGCACCTGCTGCTGATACTCTGGCTGATTTCAGGCAAAGGTATGAGGCTGGATCATTTGTTTGACCAAAACAAATTGGCTCTTTTCGTTCGGACTGAGTAAAACCAAAAATCTTCACATTCCTGGTTTCACGCATGGCCAAGGGATACTGACCACTGTACTAATGAGGGGCTGTGGTGTTGCAGTATGCAGGTGTGCACATGAGTCAGACCAATTCAATTCAAGGAGCACAAATTCTTGAGCTAGCAAGCGTTGGTGTTTCATTGGTAGAATTACCTGTCATGGGTGTAATTATGACCAAAATGTGAGCATTGGTGGTTCAGTGGTAGAATTATCGTCATGCGTGTAGCCCTGGTCTGCAACATTGGAAAAGTATCTGAGCTGCATTGGAGTGCACCTGCTGCTGAATCTCTGGCTGATAAAGGCAAAGGTATGAGGCTGGATCATTTGTGTGACCAAAACAAATTGGCTCTTTTCGATCAGACTGAGCCAAATTGTGACTAAATGTGAGCATTGGTTGTTCAATGGTAGAATTCTCGTCATGCGTGAAGCCCTTTTCTGCAACATGGGAAAAGTGTCTGAGCTGCATTGGAGTGCACCTGCTGCTGAATCTCTGGCTGATGCAGGCAAAGGTGTGAGGCTGGATCATTTGTGTGACCAAAACAAATTGGCTCTTTTCGTTCGGACTGAGTAAAACCAAGAATCTTCACATTCCTGGTTTCACGCATGGCCAAGGGATACTGACCACTGTACTAATGAGGGGCTGTGGTGTTGCAGTATTTCTTGAAGTGAGCAAGGACTTTTAGTCCTGCAGGTGGAAATCTTTCCTCGACATTATTTTGTGAGCCAAATTGTGACTAAATGTGAGCATTGGTGGTTCAGTGGTAGAATTCTCGCCAACTTAAACACAGTGTGCGTCTGTGTGAGGGGTCACCTCTCGTGGAACATCCTACCGCAGCAGGCATACCTAACTTTGCAGGCCTCGTCTTACTCACAGACACCTCATGCATCTTCAATAACGCCAGGTTGAATGTGTTCGGCAAGGTGAGTAAAATTCCCTAACTCCCCGTCGGGGAATTGAACCCCGGTCTCCCGCGTGACAGGCGGGGATACTGACCACTATACTAACGAGGAGCTCTGTAAGTAAACATTTCTCGACATGTCAAAGAATTTTGACGTCTACAGTTGTGCACATGAGTCAGACCAATTCAATTCTAGGAGCACAACTTCTTGAGCTAGCAAGCGTTGGTGTTTCATTGGTAGAATTACCTGTCATGGGTGTAATTATGACCAAAATGTGAGCATTGGTGGTTCAGTGGTAGAATTCTCGTCATGAGTGAAGCCCTGGTCTGCAACATGGGAAAAGTATATGAGCTGCATTGGAGTGCACCTGCTGCTGAATCTCTGGCTGATAAAGGCAATGGTATGAGGCTGGATCATTTGTGTGACCAAAACAAATTGGCTCTTTTCGATCAGACTGAGCCAAATTGTGACTAAATGTGAGCATTGGTTGTTCAATGGTAGAATTCTCGTCATGCGTGAAGCCCTGGTCTGCAACATGGGAAAAGTATATGAGCTGCATTGGAGTGCACTTGTTGCTGAATCTCTGGCTGATGCAGGTAAAGGTATGAGGATGGATCATTTGTGTGACCAAAACAAATTGGCTCTTTTCGTTCAGACTGAGCCAAATTTTTACTAAATGTGAGCATTGGTGGTTCAGTGGTAGAATTCTCGTCATGCGTGAAGCCCTGGTCTGCAACATGGGAAAAGTATATGAGCTGCATTGGAGTGCACTTGTTGCTGAATCTCTGGCTGATGCAGGTAAAGGTATGAGGATGGATCATTTGTGTGACCAAAACAAATTGGCTCTTTTCGTTCAGACTGAGCCAAATTTTTACTAAATGTGAGCATTGGTGGTTCAGTGGTAGAATTCTCGTCATGCGTGAAGCCCTGGTCTGCAACATTGGAAAAGTGTCTGAGCTGCATTGGAGTGCACCTGCTGCTGAATCTCTGGTTGATGCAGGCAAAGGTGTGAGGCTGGATCATTTGTGTGACCAAAACAAATTGGCTCTTTTCGTTCGGACTGAGTAAAACCAAGAATCTTCACATTCCTTGTTTCACGCATGGCCAAGGGATACTGACCACTGTACTAATGAGGGGCTGTGGTGTTGCAGTATTTCTTGAAGTGAGCAAGGACTTTTAGTCCTGCAGGTGGAAATCTTTCCTCGAGATTATTTTGTGAGCCAAATTGTGACTAAATGTGAGCATTGGTGGTTCAGTGGTAGAATTCTCGCCAACTTAAACACAGTGTGCGTCTGTGTGAGGGGTCACCTCTCGTGGAACATCCTACCGCAGCAGGCATACCTAACTTTGCAGGCCTCGTCTTACTCACAGACACCTCATGCATCTTCAATAACGCCAGGTTGAATGTGTTCGGCAAGGTGAGTAAAATTCCCTAACTCCCCGTCGGGGAATTGAACCCCGGTCACCCGCGTGACAGGCGGGGATACTGACCACTATACTAACGAGGAGCTCTGTAAGTAATCATTCCTCAACATGTGAAAGAATTTTGACGTCTACAGTTGTGCACATGAGTCAGACCAATTCAATTCTAGGAGCACAAATTCTTGAGCTAGCAAGCGTTGGTGTTTCATTGGTAGAATTACCTGTCATGGGTGTAATTATGACCAAAATGTGAGCATTGGTGGTTCAGTGGTAGAATTCTCGTCATGCGTGAAGCCCTGGTCTGCAACATGGGAAAAGTATATGAGCTGCATTGGAGTGCACCTGCTGCTGAATCTCTGGCTGATAAAGGCAATGGTATGAGGCTGGATCATTTGTGTGACCAAAACAAATTGGCTCTTTTCGATCAGACTGAGCCAAATTGTGACTAAATGTGAGCATTGGTTGTTCAATGGTAGAATTCTCGTCATGCGTGAAGCCCTGGTCTGCAACATGGGAAAAGTATATGAGCTGCATTGGAGTGCACTTGTTGCTGAATCTCTGGCTGATGCAGGTAAAGGTATGAGGATGGATCATTTGTGTGACCAAAACAAATTGGCTCTTTTCGTTCAGACTGAGCCAAATTTTTACTAAATGTGAGCATTGGTGGTTCAGTGGTAGAATTCTCGTCATGCGTGAAGCCCTGGTCTGCAACATGGGAAAAGTATATGAGCTGCATTGGAGTGCACTTGTTGCTGAATCTCTGGCTGATGCAGGTAAAGGTATGAGGATGGATCATTTGTGTGACCAAAACAAATTGGCTCTTTTCGTTCAGACTGAGCCAAATTTTTACTAAATGTGAGCATTGGTGGTTCAGTGGTAGAATTCTCGTCATGCGTGAAGCCCTGGTCTGCAACATTGGAAAAGTGTCTGAGCTGCATTGGAGTGCACCTGCTGCTGAATCTCTGGCTGATTGCAGGCAAAGGTGTGAGGCTGGATCATTTGTGTGACCAAAACAAATTGGCTCTTTTTGATCAGACTGAGCCAAATTGTGACTAAATGTGAGCATTGGTGGTTCAGCGGTAGAATTCTCGGCATGCGTGAAGCCCTGGTCTGCAACATTGGAAAAGTATCTGAGCTGCATTGGAGTGCACCTGCTGCTGAATCTCTGGCTGATGCAGGCAAAGGTATGAGGCTGGATCATTTGTGTGACCAAAACTAATTAGCTCTTTTCGTTCAGATTGAGCCAAATTGTGACTAAATGTGAGCATTGGTGGTTCAGTGGTAGAATTCTCGTCATGCGTGAAGCCCTGGTCTGCAACATTGGAAAAGTATCTGAGCTGCATTGGAGTGCACCTGCTGCTGATACTCTGGCTGATTGCAGGCAAAGGTATGAGGCTGGATCATTTGTTTGACCAAAACAAATTGGCTCTTTTCGTTCGGACTGAGTAAAACCAAAAATCTTCACATTCCTGGTTTCACGCATGGCCAAGGGATACTGACCACTGTACTAATGAGGGGCTGTGGTGTTGCAGTATGCAGGTGTGCACATGAGTCAGACCAATTCAATTCAAGGAGCACAAATTCTTGAGCTAGCAAGCGTTGGTGTTTCATTGGTAGAATTACCTGTCATGGGTGTAATTATGACCAAAATGTGAGCATTGGTGGTTCAGTGGTAGAATTATCGTCATGCGTGTAGCCCTGGTCTGCAACATTGGAAAAGTATCTGAGCTGCATTGGAGTGCACCTGCTGCTGAATCTCTGGCTGATAAAGGCAAAGGTATGAGGCTGGATCATTTGTGTGACCAAAACAAATTGGCTCTTTTCGATCAGACTGAGCCAAATTGTGACTAAATGTGAGCATTGGTTGTTCAATGGTAGAATTCTCGTCATGCGTGAAGCCCTTTTCTGCAACATGGGAAAAGTGTCTGAGCTGCATTGGAGTGCACCTGCTGCTGAATCTCTGGCTGATGCAGGCAAAGGTGTGAGGCTGGATCATTTGTGTGACCAAAACAAATTGGCTCTTTTCGTTCGGACTGAGTAAAACCAAGAATCTTCACATTCCTGGTTTCACGCATGGCCAAGGGATACTGACCACTGTACTAATGAGGGGCTGTGGTGTTGCAGTATTTCTTGAAGTGAGCAAGGACTTTTAGTCCTGCAGGTGGAAATCTTTCCTCGACATTATTTTGTGAGCCAAATTGTGACTAAATGTGAGCATTGGTGGTTCAGTGGTAGAATTCTCGCCAACTTAAACACAGTGTGCGTCTGTGTGAGGGGTCACCTCTCGTGGAACATCCTACCGCAGCAGGCATACCTAACTTTGCAGGCCTCGTCTTACTCACAGACACCTCATGCATCTTCAATAACGCCAGGTTGAATGTGTTCGGCAAGGTGAGTAAAATTCCCTAACTCCCCGTCGGGGAATTGAACCCCGGTCTCCCGCGTGACAGGCGGGGATACTGACCACTATACTAACGAGGAGCTCTGTAAGTAATCATTTCTCGACATGTCAAAGAATTTTGACGTCTACAGTTGTGCACATGAGTCAGACCAATTCAATTCTAGGAGCACAACTTCTTGAGCTAGCAAGCGTTGGTGTTTCATTGGTAGAATTACCTGTCATGGGTGTAATTATGACCAAAATGTGAGCATTGGTGGTTCAGTGGTAGAATTCTCGTCATGAGTGAAGCCCTGGTCTGCAACATGGGAAAAGTATATGAGCTGCATTGGAGTGCACCTGCTGCTGAATCTCTGGCTGATAAAGGCAATGGTATGAGGCTGGATCATTTGTGTGACCAAAACAAATTGGCTCTTTTCGATCAGACTGAGCCAAATTGTGACTAAATGTGAGCATTGGTTGTTCAATGGTAGAATTCTCGTCATGCGTGAAGCCCTGGTCTGCAACATGGGAAAAGTATATGAGCTGCATTGGAGTGCACTTGTTGCTGAATCTCTGGCTGATGCAGGTAAAGGTATGAGGATGGATCATTTGTGTGACCAAAACAAATTGGCTCTTTTCGTTCAGACTGAGCCAAATTTTTACTAAATGTGAGCATTGGTGGTTCAGTGGTAGAATTCTCGTCATGCGTGAAGCCCTGGTCTGCAACATGGGAAAAGTATATGAGCTGCATTGGAGTGCACTTGTTGCTGAATCTCTGGCTGATGCAGGTAAAGGTATGAGGATGGATCATTTGTGTGACCAAAACAAATTGGCTCTTTTCGTTCAGACTGAGCCAAATTTTTACTAAATGTGAGCATTGGTGGTTCAGTGGTAGAATTCTCGTCATGCGTGAAGCCCTGGTCTGCAACATTGGAAAAGTGTCTGAGCTGCATTGGAGTGCACCTGCTGCTGAATCTCTGGTTGATGCAGGCAAAGGTGTGAGGCTGGATCATTTGTGTGACCAAAACAAATTGGCTCTTTTCGTTCGGACTGAGTAAAACCAAGAATCTTCACATTCCTTGTTTCACGCATGGCCAAGGGATACTGACCACTGTACTAATGAGGGGCTGTGGTGTTGCAGTATTTCTTGAAGTGAGCAAGGACTTTTAGTCCTGCAGGTGGAAATCTTTCCTCGAGATTATTTTGTGAGCCAAATTGTGACTAAATGTGAGCATTGGTGGTTCAGTGGTAGAATTCTCGCCAACTTAAACACAGTGTGCGTCTGTGTGAGGGGTCACCTCTCGTGGAACATCCTACCGCAGCAGGCATACCTAACTTTGCAGGCCTCGTCTTACTCACAGACACCTCATGCATCTTCAATAACGCCAGGTTGAATGTGTTCGGCAAGGTGAGTAAAATTCCCTAACTCCCCGTCGGGGAATTGAACCCCGGTCACCCGCGTGACAGGCGGGGATACTGACCACTATACTAACGAGGAGCTCTGTAAGTAATCATTCCTCAACATGTGAAAGAATTTTGACGTCTACAGTTGTGCACATGAGTCAGACCAATTCAATTCTAGGAGCACAAATTCTTGAGCTAGCAAGCGTTGGTGTTTCATTGGTAGAATTACCTGTCATGGGTGTAATTATGACCAAAATGTGAGCATTGGTGGTTCAGTGGTAGAATTCTCGTCATGCGTGAAGCCCTGGTCTGCAACATGGGAAAAGTATATGAGCTGCATTGGAGTGCACCTGCTGCTGAATCTCTGGCTGATAAAGGCAATGGTATGAGGCTGGATCATTTGTGTGACCAAAACAAATTGGCTCTTTTCGATCAGACTGAGCAAAATTGTGACTAAATGTGAGCATTGGTTGTTCAATGGTAGAATTCTCGTCATGCGTGAAGCCCTGGTCTGCAACATGGGAAAAGTATATGAGCTGCATTGGAGTGCACTTGTTGCTGAATCTCTGGCTGATGCAGGTAAAGGTATGAGGATGGATCATTTGTGTGACCAAAACAAATTGGCTCTTTTCGTTCAGACTGAGCCAAATTTTTACTAAATGTGAGCATTGGTGGTTCAGTGGTAGAATTCTCGTCATGCGTGAAGCCCTGGTCTGCAACATGGGAAAAGTATATGAGCTGCATTGGAGTGCACTTGTTGCTGAATCTCTGGCTGATGCAGGTAAAGGTATGAGGATGGATCATTTGTGTGACCAAAACAAATTGGCTCTTTTCGTTCAGACTGAGCCAAATTTTTACTAAATGTGAGCATTGGTGGTTCAGTGGTAGAATTCTCGTCATGCGTGAAGCCCTGGTCTGCAACATTGGAAAAGTGTCTGAGCTGCATTGGAGTGCACCTGCTGCTGAATCTCTGGCTGATTGCAGGCAAAGGTGTGAGGCTGGATCATTTGTGTGACCAAAACAAATTGGCTCTTTTTGATCAGACTGAGCCAAATTGTGACTAAATGTGAGCATTGGTGGTTCAGCGGTAGAATTCTCGGCATGCGTGAAGCCCTGGTCTGCAACATTGGAAAAGTATCTGAGCTGCATTGGAGTGCACCTGCTGCTGAATCTCTGGCTGATGCAGGCAAAGGTATGAGGCTGGATCATTTGTGTGACCAAAACTAATTAGCTCTTTTCGTTCAGATTGAGCCAAATTGTGACTAAATGTGAGCATTGGTGGTTCAGTGGTAGAATTCTCGTCATGCGTGAAGCCCTGGTCTGCAACATTGGAAAAGTATCTGAGCTGCATTGGAGTGCACCTGCTGCTGATACTCTGGCTGATTGCAGGCAAAGGTATGAGGCTGGATCATTTGTTTGACCAAAACAAATTGGCTCTTTTCGTTCGGACTGAGTAAAACCAAAAATCTTCACATTCCTGGTTTCACGCATGGCCAAGGGATACTGACCACTGTACTAATGAGGGGCTGTGGTGTTGCAGTATGCAGGTGTGCACATGAGTCAGACCAATTCAATTCAAGGAGCACAAATTCTTGAGCTAGCAAGCGTTGGTGTTTCATTGGTAGAATTACCTGTCATGGGTGTAATTATGACCAAAATGTGAGCATTGGTGGTTCAGTGGTAGAATTATCGTCATGCGTGTAGCCCTGGTCTGCAACATTGGAAAAGTATCTGAGCTGCATTGGAGTGCACCTGCTGCTGAATCTCTGGCTGATAAAGGCAAAGGTATGAGGCTGGATCATTTGTGTGACCAAAACAAATTGGCTCTTTTCGATCAGACTGAGCCAAATTGTGACTAAATGTGAGCATTGGTTGTTCAATGGTAGAATTCTCGTCATGCGTGAAGCCCTTTTCTGCAACATGGGAAAAGTGTCTGAGCTGCATTGGAGTGCACCTGCTGCTGAATCTCTGGCTGATGCAGGCAAAGGTGTGAGGCTGGATCATTTGTGTGACCAAAACAAATTGGCTCTTTTCGTTCGGACTGAGTAAAACCAAGAATCTTCACATTCCTGGTTTCACGCATGGCCAAGGGATACTGACCACTGTACTAATGAGGGGCTGTGGTGTTGCAGTATTTCTTGAAGTGAGCAAGGACTTTTAGTCCTGCAGGTGGAAATCTTTCCTCGAGATTATTTTGTGAGCCAAATTGTGACTAAATGTGAGCATTGGTGGTTCAGTGGTAGAATTCTCGCCAACTTAAACACAGTGTGCGTCTGTGTGAGGGGTCACCTCTCGTGGAACATCCTACCGCAGCAGGCATACCTAACTTTGCAGGCCTCGTCTTACTCACAGACACCTCATGCATGTTCAATAACGCCAGGTTGAATGTGTTCGGCAAGGTGAGTAAAATTCCCTAACTCCCCGTCGGGTAATTGAACCCCGGTGTCCCGCGTGACAGGCGGGGATACTGACCACTATACTAACGAGGAGCTCTGTAAGTAATCATTTCTCGACATGTCAAAGAATTTTGACGTCTACAGTTGTGCACATGAGTCAGACCAATTCAATTCTAGGAGCACAAATTCTTGAGCTAGCAAGCGTTGGTGTTTCATTGGTAGAATTACCTGTCATGGGTGTAATTATGACCAAAATGTGAGCATTGGTGGTTCAGTGGTAGAATTCTGGTCATGAGTGAAGCCCTGGTCTGCAACATGGGAAAAGTATATGAGCTGCATTGGAGTGCACCTGCTGCTGAATCTCTGGCTGATAAAGGCAATGGTATGAGGCTGGATCATTTGTGTGACCAAAACAAATTGGCTCTTTTCGATCAGACTGAGCCAAATTGTGACTAAATGTGAGCATTGGTTGTTCAATGGTAGAATTCTCGTCATGCGTGAAGCCCTGGTCTGCAACATGGGAAAAGTATATGAGCTGCATTGGAGTGCACTTGTTGCTGAATCTCTGGCTGATGCAGGTAAAGGTATGAGGATGGATCATTTGTGTGACCAAAACAAATTGGCTCTTTTCGTTCAGACTGAGCCAAATTTTTACTAAATGTGAGCATTGGTGGTTCAGTGGTAGAATTCTCGTCATGCGTGAAGCCCTGGTCTGCAACATGGGAAAAGTATATGAGCTGCATTGGAGTGCACTTGTTGCTGAATCTCTGGCTGATGCAGGTAAAGGTATGAGGATGGATCATTTGTGTGACCAAAACAAATTGGCTCTTTTCGTTCAGACTGAGCCAAATTTTTACTAAATGTGAGCATTGGTGGTTCAGTGGTAGAATTCTCGTCATGCGTGAAGCCCTGGTCTGCAACATTGGAAAAGTGTCTGAGCTGCATTGGAGTGCACCTGCTGCTGAATCTCTGGTTGATGCAGGCAAAGGTGTGAGGCTGGATCATTTGTGTGACCAAAACAAATTGGCTCTTTTCGTTCGGACTGAGTAAAACCAAGAATCTTCACATTCCTTGTTTCACGCATGGCCAAGGGATACTGACCACTGTACTAATGAGGGGCTGTGGTGTTGCAGTATTTCTTGAAGTGAGCAAGGACTTTTAGTCCTGCAGGTGGAAATCTTTCCTCGAGATTATTTTGTGAGCCAAATTGTGACTAAATGTGAGCATTGGTGGTTCAGTGGTAGAATTCTCGCCAACTTAAACACAGTGTGCGTCTGTGTGAGGGGTCACCTCTCGTGGAACATCCTACCGCAGCAGGCATACCTAACTTTGCAGGCCTCGTCTTACTCACAGACACCTCATGCATCTTCAATAACGCCAGGTTGAATGTGTTCGGCAAGGTGAGTAAAATTCCCTAACTCCCCGTCGGGGAATTGAACCCCGGTCTCCCGCGTGACAGGCGGGGATACTGACCACTATACTAACGAGGAGCTCTGTAAGTAATCATTTCTCGACATGTCAAAGAATTTTGACGTCTACAGTTGTGCACATGAGTCAGACCAATTCAATTCTAGGAGCACAAATTCTTGAGCTAGCAAGCGTTGGTGTTTCATTGGTAGAATTACCTGTCATGGGTGTAATTATGGCCAAAATGTGAGCATTGGTGGTTCAGTGGTAGAATTCTCGTCATGCGTGAAGCCCTGGTCTGCAACATGGGAAAAGTATATGAGCTGCATTGGAGTGCACCTGCTGCTGAATCTCTGGCTGATAAAGGCAATGGTATGAGGCTGGATCATTTGTGTGACCAAAACAAATTGGCTCTTTTCGATCAGACTGAGCCAAATTGTGACTAAATGTGAGCATTGGTTGTTCAATGGTAGAATTCTCGTCATGCGTGAAGCCCTGGTCTGCAACATGGGAAAAGTATATGAGCTGCATTGGAGTGCACTTGTTGCTGAATCTCTGGCTGATGCAGGTAAAGGTATGAGGATGGATCATTTGTGTGACCAAAACAAATTGGCTCTTTTCGTTCAGACCGAGCCAAATTTTTACTAAATGTGAGCATTGGTGGTTCAGTGGTAGAATTCTCGTAATGCGTGAAGCCCTGGTCTGCAACATTGGAAAAGTATCTGAGCTGCATTGGAGTGCACCTGCTGCTGAATCTCTGGCTGATGCAGGCAAAGGTATGAGGCTGGATCATTTGTGTGACCAAAACTAATTAGCTCTTTTCGTTCAGATTGAGCCAAATTGTGACTAAATGTGAGCATTGGTGGTTCAGTGGTAGAATTCTCGTCATGCGTGAAGCCCTGGTCTGCAACATTGGAAAAGTATCTGAGCTGCATTGGAGTGCACCTGCTGCTGATTCTCTGGCTGATTGCAGGCAAAGGTATGAGGCTGGATCATTTGTTTGACCAAAACAAATTGGCTCTTTTCGTTCGGACTGAGTAAAACCAAAAATCTTCACATTCCTGGTTTCACGCATGGCCAAGGGATACTGACCACTGTACTAATGAGGGGCTGTGGTGTTGCAGTATGCAGGTGTGCACATGAGTCAGAACAATTCAATTCAAGGAGCACAAATTCTTGAGCTAGCAAGCGTTGGTGTTTCATTGGTAGAATTACCTGTCATGGGTGTAATTATGACCAAAATGTGAGCATTGGTGGTTCAGTGGTAGAATTATCGTCATGCGTGTAGCCCTGGTCTGCAACATTGGAAAAGTATCTGAGCTGCATTGGAGTGCACCTGCTGCTGAATCTCTGGCTGATAAAGGCAAAGGTATGAGGCTGGATCATTTGTGTGACCAAAACAAATTGGCTCTTTTTGATCAGACTGAGCCAAATTGTGACTAAATGTGAGCATTGGTGGTTCAGCGGTAGAATTCTCGTCATGCGTGAAGCCCTGGTCTGCAACATTGGAAAAGTATCTGAGCTGCATTGGAGTGCACCTGCTGCTGAATCTCTGGCTGACGCAGGCAAAGGTATGAGGCTGGATCATTTGTGTGACCAAAACTAATTAGCTCTTTTTGTTCAGATTGAGCCAAATTGTGACTAAATGTGAGCATTGGTGGTTCAGTGGTAGAATTCTCGTCATGCGTGAAGCCCTGGTCTGCAACATGGGAAAAGTATATGAGCTGCATTGGAGTGCACTTGCTGCTGAATCTCTGGCTGATGCAGGTAAAGGTATGAGGATGGATCATTTGTGTGACCAGAACAAATTGGCTCTTTTCGTTCAGACTGAGCCAAATTTTTACTAAATGTGAGCATTGGTGGTTCAGCGGTAGAATTCTCGTCATGCGTGAAGCCCTGGTCTGCAACATTGGAAAAGTATCTGAGCTGCATTGGAGTGCACCTGCTGCTGAATCTCTGGCTGATGCAGGCAAAGGTATGAGGCTGGATCATTTGTGTGACCAAAACTAATTAGCTCTTTTCGTTCAGATTGAGCCAAATTGTGACTAAATGTGAGCATTGGTGGTTCAGTGGTAGAATTCTCGTCATGCGTGAAGCCCTGGTCTGCAACATTGGAAAAGTATCTGAGCTGCATAGGAGTGCACCTGCTGCTGAATCTCTGGTTGATGCAGGCAAAGGTGTGAGGCTGGATCATTTGTGTGACCAAAACAAATTGGCTCTTTTCGTTCGGACTGAGTAAAACCAAGAATCTTCACATTCCTTGTTTCACGCATGGCCAAGGGATACTGACCACTGTACTAATGAGGGGCTGTGGTGTTGCAGTATTTCTTGAAGTGAGCAAGGACTTTTAGTCCTGCAGGCGGAAATCTTTCCTCGAGATTATTTTGTGAGCCAAATTGTGACTAAATGTGAGCATTGGTGGTTCAGTGGTAGAATTCTCGCCTGCCACGCGGGAGGGCCGGGTTCGATTCCCGGCCAATGCAGGGCGAGATTTTATTAATTCTGAAATCGCAACTTAAACACAGTGTGCGTCTGTGTGAGAAGTCACCTCTCGTGGAACATCCTACCGCAGCAGGATTGTTTGTTCAATGGTAGAATTCTCGTCATGCGTGAAGCCCTGGTCTGCAACATGGGAAAAGTATATGAGCTGCATTGGAGTGCACTTGTTGCTGAATCTCTGGCTGATGCAGGTAAAGGTATGAGGATGGATCATTTGTGTGACCAAAACAAATTGGCTCTTTTCGTTCAGACTGAGCCAAATTTTTACTAAATGTGAGCATTGTTGGTTCAGTGGTAGAATTCTCGTAATGCGTGAAGCCCTGGTCTGCAACATTGGAAAAGTATATGAGCTGCATTGGAGTGCACTTGCTGCTGAATCTCTGGCTGATGCAGGTAAAGGTATGAGGATGGATCATTTGTGTGACCAGAACAAATTGGCTCTTTTCGTTCAGACTGAGCCAAATTTTTACTAAATGTGAGCATTGGTGGTTCAGCGGTAGAATTCTCGTCATGCGTGAAGCCCTGGTCTGCAACATTGGAAAAGTATCTGAGCTGCATTGGAGTGCACCTGCTGCTGAATCTCTGGCTGATGCAGGCAAAGGTATGAGGCTGGATCATTTGTGTGACCAAAACTAATTAGCTCTTTTCGTTCAGATTGAGCCAAATTGTGACTAAATGTGAGCATTGGTGGTTCAGTGGTAGAATTCTCGTCATGCGTGAAGCCCTGGTCTGCAACATTGGAAAAGTATCTGAGCTGCATTGGAGTGCACCTGCTGCTGATTCTCTGGCTGATTGCAGGCAAAGGTATGAGGCTGGATCATTTGTTTGACCAAAACAAATTGGCTCTTTTTGATCAGACTGAGCCAAATTGTGACTAAATGTGAGCATTGGTGGTTCAGCGGTAGAATTCTCGTCATGCGTGAAGCACTGGTCTGCAACATTGGAAAAGTGTCTGAGCTGCATTGGAGTGCACCTGCTGCTGAATCTCTGGCTGATTGCAGGCAAAGGTATGAGGCTGGATCATTTGTGTGACCAAAACAAATTGGCTCTTTTTGATCAGACTGAGCCAAATTGTGACTAAATGTGAGCATTGGTGGTTCAGCGGTAGAATTCTCGTCATGCGTGAAGCCCTGGTCTGCAACATTGGAAAAGTATCTGAGCTGCATTGGAGTGCACCTGCTGCTGATTCTCTGGCTGATTGCAGGCAAAGGTATGAGGCTGGATCATTTGTTTGACCAAAACAAATTGGCTCTTTTTGATCAGACTGAGCCAAATTGTGACTAAATGTGAGCATTGGTGGTTCAGCGGTAGAATTCTCGTCATGCGTGAAGCACTGGTCTGCAACATTGGAAAAGTGTCTGAGCTGCATTGGAGTGCACCTGCTGCTGAATCTCTGGCTGATAAAGGCAAAGGTATGAGGCTGGATCATTTGTGTGACCAGAACAAATTGGCTCTTTTCGTTCAGACTGAGCCAAATTGTGACTAAATGTGAGCATTGGTGGTTCAGCGGTAGAATTCTCGTCATGCGTGAAGCCCTGGTCTGCAACATGGGAAAAGTATATGAGCTGCATTGGAGTGCACTTGCTGCTGAATCTCTGGCTGATGCAGGTAAAGGTATGAGGATGGATCATTTGTGTGACCAGAACAAATTGGCTCTTTTCGTTCAGACTGAGCCAAATTTTTACTAAATGTGAGCATTGGTGGTTCAGCGGTAGAATTCTCGTCATGCGTGAAGCCCTGGTCTGCAACATTGGAAAAGTATCTGAGCTGCATTGGAGTGCACCTGCTGCTGATTCTCTGGCTGATTGCAGGCAAAGGTATGAGGCTGGATCATTTGTTTGACCAAAACAAATTGGCTCTTTTCGTTCGGACTGAGTAAAACCAAAAATCTTCACATTCCTGGTTTCACGCATGGCCAAGGGATACTGACCACTGTACTAATGAGGGGCTGTGGTGTTGCAGTATGCAGGTGTGCACATGAGTCAGAACAATTCAATTCAAGGAGCACAAATTCTTGAGCTAGCAAGCGTTGGTGTTTCATTGGTAGAATTTCCTGTCATGGGTGTAATTATGACCAAAATGTCAGCATTGGTGGTTCAGCGGTAGAATTCTCGTCATGCGTGAAGCACTGGTCTGCAACATTGGAAAAGTGTCTGAGCTGCATTGGAGTGCACCTGCTGCTGAATCTCTGGCTGATAAAGGCAAAGGTATGAGGCTGGATCATTTGTGTGACCAAAACAAATTGGCTCTTTTTGATCAGACTGAGCCAAATTGTGACTAAATGTGAGCATTGGTGGTTCAGCGGTAGAATTCTCGTCATGCGTGAAGCCCTGGTCTGCAACATTGGAAAAGTATCTGAGCTGCATTGGAGTGCACCTGCTGCTGAATCTCTGGCTGACGCAGGCAAAGGTATGAGGCTGGATCATTTGTGTGACCAAAACTAATTAGCTCTTTTTGTTCAGATTGAGCCAAATTGTGACTAAATGTGAGCATTGGTGGTTCAGTGGTAGAATTCTCGTCATGCGTGAAGCCCTGGTCTGCAACATTGGAAAAGTATCTGAGCTGCATTGGAGTGCACCTGCTGCTGATTCTCTGGCTGATTGCAGGCAAAGGTATGAGGCTGGATCATTTGTTTGACCAAAACAAATTGGCTCTTTTCGTTCGGACTGAGTAAAACGAAGAATCTTCACATTCCTGGTTTCACGCATGGCCAAGGGATACTGACCACTGTACTAATGAGGGGCTGTGGTGTTGCAGTATTTCTTGAAGTGAGCAAGGACATTTAGTCCTGCAGGTGGAAATCTTTCCTCGAGATTATTATGTGAGCCAAATTGTGACTAAATGTGAGCATTGGTGGTTCAGTGGTAGAATTCTCGCCTGCCACGCGGGAGGGCCGGGTTCGATTCCCGGCCAATGCAGGGCGAGATTTTATTAATTCTGAAATCGCAACTTAAACACAGTGTGCGTCTGTGTGAGAAGTCACCTCTCGTGGAACATCCTACCGCAGCAGGATTGTTTGTTCAATGGTAGAATTCTCGTCATGCGTGAAGCCCTGGTCTGCAACATGGGAAAAGTATATGAGCTGCATTGGAGTGCACTTGTTGCTGAATCTCTGGCTGATGCAGGTAAAGGTATGAGGATGGATCATTTGTGTGACCAAAACAAATTGGCTCTTTTCGTTCAGACTGAGCCAAATTTTTACTAAATGTGAGCATTGTTGGTTCAGTGGTAGAATTCTCGTAATGCGTGAAGCCCTGGTCTGCAACATTGGAAAAGTATATGAGCTGCATTGGAGTGCACTTGCTGCTGAATCTCTGGCTGATGCAGGTAAAGGTATGAGGATGGATCATTTGTGTGACCAGAACAAATTGGCTCTTTTCGTTCAGACTGAGCCAAATTTTTACTAAATGTGAGCATTGGTGGTTCAGCGGTAGAATTCTCGTCATGCGTGAAGCCCTGGTCTGCAACATTGGAAAAGTATCTGAGCTGCATTGGAGTGCACCTGCTGCTGAATCTCTGGCTGATGCAGGCAAAGGTATGAGGCTGGATCATTTGTGTGACCAAAACTAATTAGTTCTTTTCGTTCAGATTGAGCCAAATTGTGACTAAATGTGAGCATTGGTGGTTCAGTGGTAGAATTCTCGTCATGCGTGAAGCCCTGGTCTGCAACATTGGAAAAGTATCTGAGCTGCATTGGAGTGCACCTGCTGCTGATTCTCTGGCTGATTGCAGGCAAAGGTATGAGGCTGGATCATTTGTTTGACCAAAACAAATTGGCTCTTTTTGATCAGACTGAGCCAAATTGTGACTAAATGTGAGCATTGGTGGTTCAGCGGTAGAATTCTCGTCATGCGTGAAGCACTGGTCTGCAACATTGGAAAAGTGTCTGAGCTGCATTGGAGTGCACCTGCTGCTGAATCTCTGGCTGATTGCAGGCAAAGGTATGAGGCTGGATCATTTGTGTGACCAAAACAAATTGGCTCTTTTTGATCAGACTGAGCCAAATTGTGACTAAATGTGAGCATTGGTGGTTCAGCGGTAGAATTCTCGTCATGCGTGAAGCCCTGGTCTGCAACATTGGAAAAGTATCTGAGCTGCATTGGAGTGCACCTGCTGCTGATTCTCTGGCTGATTGCAGGCAAAGGTATGAGGCTGGATCATTTGTTTGACCAAAACAAATTGGCTCTTTTTGATCAGACTGAGCCAAATTGTGACTAAATGTGAGCATTGGTGGTTCAGCGGTAGAATTCTCGTCATGCGTGAAGCACTGGTCTGCAACATTGGAAAAGTGTCTGAGCTGCATTGGAGTGCACCTGCTGCTGAATCTCTGGCTGATAAAGGCAAAGGTATGAGGCTGGATCATTTGTGTGACCAGAACAAATTGGCTCTTTTCGTTCAGACTGAGCCAAATTGTGACTAAATGTGAGCATTGGTGGTTCAGCGGTAGAATTCTCGTCATGCGTGAAGCCCTGGTCTGCAACATGGGAAAAGTATATGAGCTGCATTGGAGTGCACTTGCTGCTGAATCTCTGGCTGATGCAGGTAAAGGTATGAGGATGGATCATTTGTGTGACCAGAACAAATTGGCTCTTTTCGTTCAGACTGAGCCAAATTTTTACTAAATGTGAGCATTGGTGGTTCAGCGGTAGAATTCTCGTCATGCGTGAAGCCCTGGTCTGCAACATTGGAAAAGTATCTGAGCTGCATTGGAGTGCACCTGCTGCTGATTCTCTGGCTGATTGCAGGCAAAGGTATGAGGCTGGATCATTTGTTTGACCAAAACAAATTGGCTCTTTTCGTTCGGACTGAGTAAAACCAAAAATCTTCACATTCCTGGTTTCACGCATGGCCAAGGGATACTGACCACTGTACTAATGAGGGGCTGTGGTGTTGCAGTATGCAGGTGTGCACATGAGTCAGAACAATTCAATTCAAGGAGCACAAATTCTTGAGCTAGCAAGCGTTGGTGTTTCATTGGTAGAATTTCCTGTCATGGGTGTAATTATGACCAAAATGTCAGCATTGGTGGTTCAGCGGTAGAATTCTCGTCATGCGTGAAGCACTGGTCTGCAACATTGGAAAAGTGTCTGAGCTGCATTGGAGTGCACCTGCTGCTGAATCTCTGGCTGATAAAGGCAAAGGTATGAGGCTGGATCATTTGTGTGACCAAAACAAATTGGCTCTTTTTGATCAGACTGAGCCAAATTGTGACTAAATGTGAGCATTGGTGGTTCAGCGGTAGAATTCTCGTCATGCGTGAAGCCCTGGTCTGCAACATTGGAAAAGTATCTGAGCTGCATTGGAGTGCACCTGCTGCTGAATCTCTGGCTGACGCAGGCAAAGGTATGAGGCTGGATCATTTGTGTGACCAAAACTAATTAGCTCTTTTTGTTCAGATTGAGCCAAATTGTGACTAAATGTGAGCATTGGTGGTTCAGTGGTAGAATTCTCGTCATGCGTGAAGCCCTGGTCTGCAACATTGGAAAAGTATCTGAGCTGCATTGGAGTGCACCTGCTGCTGATTCTCTGGCTGATTGCAGGCAAAGGTATGAGGCTGGATCATTTGTTTGACCAAAACAAATTGGCTCTTTTCGTTCGGACTGAGTAAAACGAAGAATCTTCACATTCCTGGTTTCACGCATGGCCAAGGGATACTGACCACTGTACTAATGAGGGGCTGTGGTGTTGCAGTATTTCTTGAAGTGAGCAAGGACATTTAGTCCTGCAGGTGGAAATCTTTCCTCGAGATTATTATGTGAGCCAAATTGTGACTAAATGTGAGCATTGGTGGTTCAGTGGTAGAATTCTCGCCTGCCACGCGGGAGGCCCGGGTTCGATTTCCGGCCAATGCAGGGCGAGATTTTATTAATTCTGAAAGCGCAACTTAAACACAGTGTGCGTCTGTGTGAGAAGTCACCTCTCGTGGAACATCCTACCGCAGCAGGATTGGTTGTTCGATGGTAGAATTCTCGTCATGCGTGAAGCCCTGGTCTGCAACATGGGAAAAGTATATGAGCTGCATTGGAGTGCACTTGCTGCTGAATCTCTGGCTGATGCAGGTAAAGGTATGAGGATGGATCATTTGTGTGACCAGAACAAATTGGCTCTTTTCGTTCAGACTGAGCCAAATTTTTACTAAATGTGAGCATTGGTGGTTCAGCGGTAGAATTCTCGTCATGCGTGAAGCCCTGGTCTGCAACATTGGAAAAGTATCTGAGCTGCATTGGAGTGCACCTGCTGCTGAATCTCTGGCTGATGCAGGCAAAGGTATGAGGCTGGATCATTTGTGTGACCAAAACTAATTAGCTCTTTTCGTTCAGATTGAGCCAAATTGTGACTAAATGTGAGCATTGGTGGTTCAGTGGTAGAATTCTCGTCATGCGTGAAGCCCTGGTCTGCAACATTGGAAAAGTATCTGAGCTGCATTGGAGTGCACCTGCTGCTGATTCTCTGGCTGATTGCAGGCAAAGGTATGAGGCTGGATCATTTGTTTGACCAAAACAAATTGGCTCTTTTTGATCAGACTGAGCCAAATTGTGACTAAATGTGAGCATTGGTGGTTCAGCGGTAGAATTCTCGTCATGCGTGAAGCACTGGTCTGCAACATTGGAAAAGTGTCTGAGCTGCATTGGAGTGCACCTGCTGCTGAATCTCTGGCTGATTGCAGGCAAAGGTATGAGGCTGGATCATTTGTGTGACCAAAACAAATTGGCTCTTTTTGATCAGACTGAGCAAAATTGTGACTAATTGTGAGCATTGGTGGTTCAGCGGTAGAATTCTCGTCATGCGTGAAGCCCTGGTCTGCAACATTGGAAAAGTATCTGAGCTGCATTGGAGTGCACCTGCTGCTGAATCTCTGGCTGATGCAGGCAAAGGTATGAGGCTGGATCATTTGTGTGACCAAAACTAATTAGCTCTTTTCGTTCAGATTGAGCCAAATTGTGACTAAATGTGAGCATTGGTGGTTCAGTGGTAGAATTCTCGTCATGCGTGAAGCCCTGGTCTGCAACATTGGAAAAGTATCTGAGCTGCATTGGAGTGCACCTGCTGCTGATTCTCTGGCTGATTGCAGGCAAAGGTATGAGGCTGGATCATTTTTTTGACCAAAACAAATTGGCTCTTTTCGTTCGGACTGAGTAAAACCAAAAATCTTCACATTCCTGGTTTCACGCATGGCCAAGGGATACTGACCACTGTACTAATGAGGGGCTGTGGTGTTGCAGTATTTCTTGAAGTGAGCAAGGACTTTTAGTCCTGCAGGCGGAAATCTTTCCTCGAGATTATTTAGTGAGCCAAATTGTGACTAAATGTGAGCATTGGTGGTTCAGTGGTAGAATTCTCGCCTGCCACGCGGGAGGCCCGGGATCGATTCCAGGCCAATGCAGGGAGAGATTTTATTAATTCTGAAATCGCAACTTAAACACAGTGTGCGTCTGTGTGAGAAGTCACCTCTCGTGGAACATCCTACCGCAGCAGGAATGGTTGTTCAATGGTAGAATTCTCGTCATGCGTGAAGCCCTGGTCTGCAACATGGGAAAAGTATATGAGCTGCATTGGAGTGCACTTGCTGCTGAATCTCTGGCTGATGCAGGTAAAGGTATGAGGATGGATCATTTGTGTGACCAAAACAAATTGGCTCTTTTCGTTCAGACTGAGCCAAATTTTTACTAAATGTGAGCATTGGTGGTTCAGTGGAAGAATTCTCGTCATGCGTGAAGCCCTGGTCTGCAACATTGGAAAAGTGTCTGAGCTGCATTGGAGTGCACCTGCTGCTGAATCTCTGGCTGATTGCAGGCAAAGGTATGAGGCTGGATCATTTGTGTGACCAAAACAAATTGGCTCTTTTTGATCAGACTGAGCCAAATTGTGACTAAATGTGAGCATTGGTGGTTCAGCGGTAGAATTCTCGTCATGCGTGAAGCCCTGGTCTGCAACATTGGAAAAGTATCTGAGCTGCATTGGAGTGCACCTGCTGCTGAATCTCTGGCTGATGCAGGCAAAGGTATGAGGCTGGATCATTTGTGTGACCAAAACTAATTAGCTCTTTTCGTTCAGATTGAGCCAAATTGTGACTAAATGTGAGCATTGGTGGTTCAGTGGTAGAATTCTCGTCATGCGTGAAGCCCTGGTCTGCAACATTGGAAAAGTATCTGAGCTGCATTGGAGTGCACCTGCTGCTGATTCTCTGGCTGATTGCAGGCAAAGGTATGAGGCTGGATCATTTATTTGACCAAAACAAATTGGCTCTTTTCGTTCGGACTGAGTAAAACCAAAAATCTTCACATTCCTGGTTTCACGCATGGCCAAGGGATACTGACCACTGTACTAATGAGGGGCTGTGGTGTTGCAGTATTTCTTGAAGTGAGCAAGGACTTTTAGTCCTGCAGGCGGAAATCTTTCCTCGAGATTATTTTGTGAGCCAAATTGTGACTAATTGTGAGCATTGGTGGTTCAGTGGAAGAATTCTCGCCTGCCACGCGGGAGGACCGGGATCGATTCCCGGCCAATGCAGGGAGAGATTTTATTAATTCTGAAATCGCAACTTAAACACAGTGTGCGTCTGTGTGAGAAGTCACCTCTCGTGGAACATCCTACCGCAGCAGGATTGGTTGTTCAATGGTAGAATTCTCGTCATGCGTGAAGCCCTGGTCTGCAACATGGGAAAAGTATATGAGCTGAATTGGAGTGCACTTGCTGCTGAATCTCTGGCTGATGCAGGTAAAGGTATGAGGATGGATCATTTGTGTGACCAAAACAAATTGGCTCTTTTCGTTCAGACTGAGCCAAATTTTTACTAAATGTGAGCATTGGTGGTTCAGTGGTAGAATTCTCGTCATGCGTGAAGCCCTGGTCTGCAACATTGGAAAAGTGTCTGAGCTGCATTGGAGTGCACCTGCTGCTGAATCTCTGGCTGATTGCAGGCAAAGGTATGAGGCTGGATCATTTATTTGACCAAAACAAATTGGCTCTTTTCGTTCGGACTGAGTAAAACCAAGAATCTTCACATTCCTGGTTTCACGCATGGCCAAGGGATACTGACCACTGTACTAATGAGGGGCTGTGGTGTTGCAGTATTTCTTGAAGTGAGCAAGGACATTTAGTCCTGCAGGTGGAAATCTTTCCTCGAGATTATTTTGTGAGCCAAATTGTGACTAAATGTGAGCATTGGTGGTTCAGTGGTAGAATTCTCGCCTGCCACGCGGGAGGCCCGGGTTCGATTCCCGGCCAATGCAGGGCGAGATTTTATTAATTCTGAAATCGCAACTTAAACACAGTGTGCGTCTGTGTGAGGGGTCACCTCTCGTGGAACATCCTACCGCAGCAGGATTGGTTGTTCAATGGTAGAATTCTCGTCATGCGTGAAGCCCTGGTCTGCAACATGGGAAAAGTATATGAGCTGCATTGGAGTGCACTTGCTGCTGAATCTCTGGCTGATGCAGGTAAAGGTATGAGGATGGATCATTTGTGTGACCAGAACAAATTGGCTCTTTTCGTTCAGACTGAGCCAAATTTTTACTAAATGTGAGCATTGGTGGTTCAGTGGTAGAATTCTCGTCATGCGTGAAGCCCTGGTCTGCAACATTGGAAAAGTGTCTGAGCTGCATTGGAGTGCACCTGCTGCTGAATCTCTGGCTGATTGCAGGCAAAGGTATGAGAATGGATCATTTGTGTGACCAAAACAAATTGGCTCTTTTTGATCAGACTGAGCCAAATTGTGACTAAATGTGAGCATTGGTGGTTCAGTTGTAGAATTCTCGTCATGCGTGAAGCCCTGGTCTGCAACATTGGAAAAGTATCTGAGCTGCATTGGAGTGCACCTGCTGCTGAATCTCTGGCTGATTGCAGGCAAAGGTATGAGGCTGGATCATTTGTGTGACCAAAACAAATTGGCTCTTTTTGATCAGACTGAGCAAAATTGTGACTAATTGTGAGCATTGGTGGTTCAGCGGTAGAATTCTCGTCATGCGTGAAGCCCTGGTCTGCAACATTGGAAAAGTATCTGAGCTGCATTGGAGTGCACCTGCTGCTGAATCTCTGGCTGATGCAGGCAAAGGTATGAGGCTGGATCATTTGTGTGACCAAAACTAATTAGCTCTTTTCGTTCAGATTGAGCCAAATTGTGACTAAATGTGAGCATTGGTGGTTCAGTGGTAGAATTCTCGTCATGCGTGAAGCCCTGGTCTGCAACATTGGAAAAGTATCTGAGCTGCATTGGAGTGCACCTGCTGCTGATTCTCTGGCTGATTGCAGTTAAAGGTATGAGGCTGGATCATTTTTTTGACCAAAACAAATTGGCTCTTTTCGTTCGGACTGAGTAAAACCAAAAATCTTCACATTCCTGGTTTCACGCATGGCCAAGGGATACTGACCACTGTACTAATGAGGGGCTGTGGTGTTGCAGTATTTCTTGAAGTGAGCAAGGACTTTTAGTCCTGCAGGCGGAAATCTTTCCTCGAGATTATTTTGTGAGCCAAATTGTGACTAAATGTGAGCATTGGTGGTTCAGTGGTAGAATTCTCGCCTGCCACGCGGGAGGCCCGGGATCGATTCCCGGCCAATGCAGGGAGAGATTTTATTAATTCTGAAATCGCAACTTAAACACAGTGTGCGTCTGTGTGAGAAGTCACCTCTCGTGGAACATCCTACCGCAGCAGGATTGGTTGTTCAATGGTAGAATTCTCGTCATGCGTGAAGCCCTGGTCTGCAACATGGGAAAAGTATATGAGCTGCATTGGAGTGCACTTGCTGCTGAATCTCTGGCTGATGCAGGTAAAGGTATGAGGATGGATCATTTGTGTGACCAGAACAAATAGGCTCTTTTCGTTCAGACTGAGCCAAATTTTTACTAAATGTGAGCATTGGTGGTTCAGTGGTAGAATTCTCGTCATGCGTGAAGCCCTGGTCTGCAACATTGGAAAAGTGTCTGAGCTGCATTGGAGTGCACCTGCTGCTGAATCTCTGGCTGATTGCAGGCAAAGGTATGAGAATGGATCATTTGTGTGACCAAAACAAATTGGTTCTTTTTGATCAGACTGAGCCAAATTGTGACTAAATGTGAGCATTGGTGGTTCAGCGGTAGAATTCTCGTCATGCGTGAAGCCCTGGTCTGCAACATTGGAAAAGTATCTGAGCTGCATTGGAGTGCACCTGCTGCTGAATCTCTGGCTGATGCAGGCAAAGGTATGAGGCTGGATCATTTGTGTGACCAAAACTAATTAGCTCTTTTCGTTCAGATTGAGCCAAATTGTGACTAAATGTGAGCATTGGTGGTTCAGTGGTAGAATTCTCGTCATGCGTGAAGCCCTGGTCTGCAACATTGGAAAAGTATCTGAGCTGCATTGGAGTGCACCTGCTGCTGATTCTCTGGCTGATTGCAGGCAAAGGTATGAGGCTGGATCATTTGTTTGACCAAAACAAATTGGCTCTTTTTGATCAGACTGAGCCAAATTGTGACTAAATGTGAGCATTGGTGGTTCAGCGGTAGAATTCTCGTCATGCGTGAAGCACTGGTCTGCAACATTGGAAAAGTGTCTGAGCTGCATTGGAGTGCACCTGCTGCTGAATCTCTGGCTGATTGCAGGCAAAGGTATGAGGCTGGATCATTTGTGTGACCAAAACAAATTGGCTCTTTTTGATCAGACTGAGCCAAATTGTGACTAAATGTGAGCATTGGTGGTTCAGCGGTAGAATTCTCGTCATGCGTGAAGCCCTGGTCTGCAACATTGGAAAAGTATCTGAGCTGCATTGGAGTGCACCTGCTGCTGAATCTCTGGCTGATTGCAGGCAAAGGTATGAGGCTGGATCATTTGTGTGACCAAAACTAATTAGCTCTTTTCGTTCAGATTGAGCCAAATTGTGACTAAATGTGAGCATTGGTGGTTCAGTGGTAGAATTCTCGTCATGCGTGAAGCCCTGGTCTGCAACATTGGAAAAGTATCTGAGCTGCATTGGAGTGCACCTGCTGCTGATTCTCTGGCTGATGGCAGGCAAAGGTATGAGGCTGGATCATTTATTTGACCAAAACAAATTGGGTCTTTTCGTTCGGACTGAGTAAAACCAAGAATCTTCACATTCCTGGTTTCACGCATGGCCAAGGGATACTGACCACTGTACTAATGAGGGGCTGTGGTGTTGCAGTATTTCTTGAAGTGAGCAAGGACATTTAGTCCTGCAGGTGGAAATCTTTCCTCGAGATTATTTTGTGAGCCAAATTGTGACTAAATGTGAGCATTGGTGGTTCAGTGGTAGAATTCTCGTCATGCGTGAAGCACTGGTCTGCAACATTGGAAAAGTGTCTGAGCTGCATTGGAGTGCACCTGCTGCTGAATCTCTGGCTGATTGCAGGCAAAGGTATGAGGCTGGATCATTTGTGTGACCAAAACAAATTGGCTCTTTTTGATCAGACTGAGCAAAATTGTGACTAATTGTGAGCATTGGTGGTTCAGCGGTAGAATTCTCGTCATGCGTGAAGCCCTGGTCTGCAACATTGGAAAAGTATCTGAGCTGCATTGGAGTGCACCTGCTGCTGAATCTCTGGCTGATGCAGGCAAAGGTATGAGGCTTGATCATTTGTGTTACCAAAACTAATTAGCTCTTTTCGTTCAGATTGAGCCAAATTGTGACTAAATGTGAGCATTGGTGGTTCAGTGGTAGAATTCTCGTCATGCGTGAAGCCCTGGTCTGCAACATTGGAAAAGTATCTGAGCTGCATTGGAGTGCACCTGCTGCTGATTCTCTGGCTGATTGCAGGCAAAGGTATGAGGCTGGATCATTTTTTTGACCAAAACAAATTGGCTCTTTTCGTTCGGACTGAGTAAAACCAAAAATCTTCACATTCCTGGTTTCACGCATGGCCAAGGGATACTGACCACTGTACTAATGAGGGGTTGTGGTGTTGCAGTATTTCTTGAAGTGAGCAAGGACTTTTAGTCCTGCAGGCGGAAATCTTTCCTCGAGATTATTTTGTGAGCCAAATTGTGACTAAATGTGAGCATTGGTGGTTCAGTGGTAGAATTCTCGCCTGCCACGCGGGAGGCCCGGGATCGATTCCCGGCCAATGCAGGGAGAGATTTTATTAATTCTGAAATCGCAACTTAAACACAGTGTGCGTCTGTGTGAGAAGTCACCTCTCGTGGAACATCCTACCGCAGCAGGATTGGTTGTTCAATGGTAGAATTCTCGTCATGCGTGAAGCCCTGGTCTGCAACATGGGAAAAGTATATGAGCTGCATTGGAGTGCACTTGCTGCTGAATCTCTGGCTGATGCAGGTAAAGGTATGAGGATGGATCATTTGTGTGACCAGAACAAATTGGCTCTTTTCGTTCAGACTGAGCCAAATTTTTACTAAATGTGAGCATTGGTGGTTCAGTGGTAGAATTCTCGTCATGCGTGAAGCCCTGGTCTGCAACATTGGAAAAGTGTCTGAGCTGCATTGGAGTGCACCTGCTGCTGAATCTCTGGCTGATTGCAGGCAAAGGTATGAGAATGGATCATTTGTGTGACCAAAACAAATTGGCTCTTTTTGATCAGACTGAGCCAAATTGTGACTAAATGTGAGCATTGGTGGTTCAGCGGTAGAATTCTCGTCATGCGTGAAGCCCTGGTCTGCAACATTGGAAAAGTATCTGAGCTGCATTGGAGTGCACCTGCTGCTGAATCTCTGGCTGATGCAGGCAAAGGTATGAGGCTGGATCATTTGTGTGACCAAAACTAATTAGCTCTTTTCGTTCAGATTGAGCCAAATTGTGACTAAATGTGAGCATTGGTGGTTCAGTGGTAGAATTCTCGTCATGCGTGAAGCCCTGGTCTGCAACATGGGAAAAGTATATGAGCTGCATTGGAGTGCACCTGCTGCTGAATCTCTGGCTGATAAAGGCAATGGTATGAGGCTGGATCATTTGTTTGACCAAAACAAATTGGCTCTTTTCGATCAGACTGCGCCAAATTGTGACTAAATTTGAGCATTGGTTGTTCAATGGTAGAATTCTCGTCATGCGTGAAGCCCTGGTCTGCAACATGGGAAAAGTATATGAGCTGCATTGGAGTGCACTTGTTGCTGAATCTCTGGCTGATGCAGGTAAAGGTATGAGGATGGATCATTTGTGTGACCAAAACAAATTGGCTCTTTTCATTCAGACTGAGCCAAATTTTTACTAAATGTGAGCATTGGTGGTTCAGTAGTAGAATTCTCGTCATGCGTGAAGCCCTGGTCTGCAACATGGGAAAAGTATATGAGCTGCATTGGAGTGCACTTGTTGCTGAATCTCTGGCTGATGCAGGTAAAGGTATGAGGATGGATCATTTGTGTGACCAAAACAAATTGGCTCTTTTCGTTCAGACTGAGCCAAATTTTTACTAAATGTGAGCATTGGTGGTTCAGTGGTAGAATTCTCGTCATGCGTGAAGCCCTGGTCTGCAACAGTGGAAAAGTATCTGAGCTGCATTGGAGTGCACCTGCTGCTGATACTCTGGCTGATTGCAGGCAAAGGTATGAGGCTGGATCATTTGTTTGACCAAAACAAATTGGCTCTTTTCGTTCGGACTGAGTAAAACCAAAAATCTTCACATTCCTGGTTTCACGCATGGCCAAGGGATACTGACCACTGTACTAATGAGGGGCTGTGGTGTTGCAGTATGCAGGTGTGCACATGAGTCAGACCAATTCAATTCAAGGAGCACAAATTCTTGAGCTAGCAAGCGTTGGTGTTTCATTGGTAGAATTACCTGTCATGGGTGTAATTATGACCAAAATGTGAGCATTGGTGGTTCAGTGGTAGAATTATCGTCATGCGTGTAGCCCTGGTCTGCAACATTGGAAAAGTATCTGAGCTGCATTGGAGTGCACCTGCTGCTGAATCTCTGGCTGATGAAGGCAAAGGTATGAGGCGAGATCATTTGTGTGACCAAAACAAATTGGCTCTTTTCGATCAGACTGAGCCAAATTGTGACTAAATGTGAGCGTTGGTTGTTCAATGGTAGAATTCTCGTCATGCGTGAAGCCCTTTTCTGCAACATGGGAAAAGTGTCTGAGCTGCATTGGAGTGCACCTGCTGCTGAATCTCTGGCTGATGCAGGCAAAGGTGTGAGGCTGGATCATTTGTGTGACCAAAACAAATTGGCTCTTTTCGTTCGGACTGAGTAAAACCAAGAATCTTCACATTCCTGGTTTCACGCATGGCCAAGGGATACTGACCACTGTACTAATGAGGGGCTGTGGTGTTGCAGTATTTCTTGAAGTGAGCAAGGACTTTTAGTCCTGCAGGTGGAAATCTTTCCTCGAGATTATTTTGTGAGCCAAATTGTGACTAAACGTGAGCATTGGTGATTCAGTGGTAGATTTCTCGCCTGCCACGCGGGAGGCCCGGGTTCGATTCCCGGCCAATGCAGGTCAAGATTTTTTTTAATTCTGAAATCGCAACTTAAACACAGTGTGCGTCTGTGTGAGGGGTCACCTCTCGTGGAACATCCTACCGCAGCAGGCATACCTAACTTTGCAGGCCTCGTCTTACTCACAGACACCTCATGCATCTTCAATAACGCCAGGTTGAATGTGTTCGGCAAGGTGAGTAAAATTCCCTAACTCCCCGTCGGGGAATTGAACCCCGGTCTCCCCGTGACAGGCGGG
Organism: Pollachius pollachius; assembly: GCF_949987615.1. NCBI lineage: Eukaryota > Metazoa > Chordata > Actinopteri > Gadiformes > Gadidae > Pollachius > Pollachius pollachius. Next base: position 24,370,993 of record NC_136937.1, on the reverse strand, counting down.
GATACTGACCACTATACTAACGAGGAGCTCTGTAAGTATTCATTCCTTGACATCTTCAAGAATTTTGACGTCTACAGTTGTGCACATGAGTCAGACCAATTCAATTCTAGGAGCACAAATTCTTGAGCTAGCAAGCGTTGGTGTTTCATTGGTAGAATTACCTGTCATGGGTGTAATTATGACCAAAATGTGAGCATTGGTGGTTCAGTGGTAGAATTCTCGTCATGCGTGAAGCCCTGGTCTGCAACATGGGAAAAGTATATGAGCTGCATTGGAGTGCACCTGCTGCTGAATCTCTGGCTGATAAAGGCAATGGTATGAGGCTGGATCATTTGTGTGACCAAAACAAATTGGCTCTTTTCGATCAGACTGAGCCAAATTGTGACTAAATGTGAGCATTGGTTGTTCAATGGTAGAATTCTCGTCATGCGTGAAGCCCTGGTCTGCAACATGGGAAAAGTATATGAGCTGCATTGGAGTGCACTTGTTGCTGAATCTCTGGCTGATGCAGGTAAAGGTATGAGGATGGATCATTTGTGTGACCAAAACAAATTGACTCTTTTCATTCAGACTGAGCCAAATTTTTACTAAATGTGAGCATTGGTGGTTCAGTGGTAGAATTCTCGTCATGCGTGAAGCCCTGGTCTGCAACATGGGAAAAGTATATGAGCTGCATTGGAGTGCACTTGTTGCTGAATCTCTGGCTGATGCAGGTAAAGGTATGAGGATGGATCATTTCTGTGACCAAAACAAATTGGCTCTTTTCGTTCAGACTGAGCCAAATTTTTACTAAATGTGAGCATTGGTGGTTCAGTGGTAGAATTCTCGTCATGCGTGAAGCCCTGGTCTGCAACATTGGAAAAGTGTCTGAGCTGCATTGGAGTGCACCTGCTGCTGAATCTCTGGCTGATTGCAGGCAAAGGTATGAGGCTGGATCATTTGTGTGACCAAAACAAATTGGCTCTTTTTGATCAGACTGAGCCAAATTGTGACTAAATGTGAGCATTGGTGGTTCAGCGGTAGAATTCTCGTCATGCGTGAAGCCCTGGTCTGCAACATTGGAAAAGTGTCTGAGCTGCATTGGAGTGCACCTGCTGCTGAATCTCTGGCTGATTGCAGGCAAAGGTATGAGGCTGGATCATTTGTGTGACCAAAACAAATTGGCTCTTTTTGATCAGACTGAGCCAAATTGTGACTAAATGTGAGCATTGGTGGTTCAGCGGTAGAATTCTCGTCATGCGTGAAGCCCTGGTCTGCAACATTGGAAAAGTATCTGAGCTGCATTGGAGTGCACCTGCTGCTGAATCTCTGGCTGATGCAGGCAAAGGTATGAGGCTGGATCATTTGTGTGACCAAAACTAATTAGCTCTTTTCGTTCAGATTGAGCCAAATTGTGACTAAATGTGAGCGTTGGTTGTTCAATGGTAGAATTCTCGTCATGCGTGAAGCCCTTTTCTGCAACATGGGAAAAGTGTCTGAGCTGCATTGGAGTGCACCTGCTGCTGAATCTCTGGCTGATGCAGGCAAAGGTGTGAGGCTGGATCATTTGTGTGACCAAAACAAATTGGCTCTTTTCGTTCGGACTGAGTAAAACCAAGAATCTTCACATTCCTGGTTTCACGCATGGCCAAGGGATACTGACCACTGTACTAATGAGGGGCTGTGGTGTTGCAGTATTTCTTGAAGTGAGCAAGGACTTTTAGTCCTGCAGGTGGAAATCTTTCCTCGAGATTATTTTGTGAGCCAAATTGTGACTAAACGTGAGCATTGGTGATTCAGTGGTAGATTTCTCGCCTGCCACGCGGGAGGCCCGGGTTCGATTCCCGGCCAATGCAGGTCAAGATTTTTTTTAATTCTGAAATCGCAACTTAAACACAGTGTGCGTCTGTGTGAGGGGTCACCTCTCGTGGAACATCCTACCGCAGCAGGCATACCTAACTTTGCAGGCCTCGTCTTACTCACAGACACCTCATGCATCTTCAATAACGCCAGGTTGAATGTGTTCGGCAAGGTGAGTAAAATTCCCTAACTCCCCGTCGGGGAATTGAACCCCGGTCTCCCCGTGACAGGCGGGGATACTGACCACTATACTAACGAGGAGCTCTGTAAGTATTCATTCCTTGACATCTTCAAGAATTTTGACGTCTACAGTTGTGCACATGAGTCAGACCAATTCAATTCTAGGAGCACAAATTCTTGAGCTAGCAAGCGTTGGTGTTTCATTGGTAGAATTACCTGTCATGGGTGTAATTATGACCAAAATGTGAGCATTGGTGGTTCAGTGGTAGAATTCTCGTCATGCGTGAAGCCCTGGTCTGCAACATGGGAAAAGTATATGAGCTGCATTGGAGTGCACCTGCTGCTGAATCTCTGGCTGATAAAGGCAATGGTATGAGGCTGGATCATTTGTGTGACCAAAACAAATTGGCTCTTTTCGATCAGACTGAGCCAAATTGTGACTAAATGTGAGCATTGGTTGTTCAATGGTAGAATTCTCGTCATGCGTGAAGCCCTGGTCTGCAACATGGGAAAAGTATATGAGCTGCATTGGAGTGCACTTGTTGCTGAATCTCTGGCTGATGCAGGTAAAGGTATGAGGATGGATCATTTGTGTGACCAAAACAAATTGACTCTTTTCATTCAGACTGAGCCAAATTTTTACTAAATGTGAGCATTGGTGGTTCAGTGGTAGAATTCTCGTCATGCGTGAAGCCCTGGTCTGCAACATGGGAAAAGTATATGAGCTGCATTGGAGTGCACTTGTTGCTGAATCTCTGGCTGATGCAGGTAAAGGTATGAGGATGGATCATTTCTGTGACCAAAACAAATTGGCTCTTTTCGTTCAGACTGAGCCAAATTTTTACTAAATGTGAGCATTGGTGGTTCAGTGGTAGAATTCTCGTCATGCGTGAAGCCCTGGTCTGCAACATTGGAAAAGTGTCTGAGCTGCATTGGAGTGCACCTGCTGCTGAATCTCTGGCTGATTGCAGGCAAAGGTATGAGGCTGGATCATTTGTGTGACCAAAACAAATTGGCTCTTTTTGATCAGACTGAGCCAAATTGTGACTAAATGTGAGCATTGGTGGTTCAGCGGTAGAATTCTCGTCATGCGTGAAGCCCTGGTCTGCAACATTGGAAAAGTGTCTGAGCTGCATTGGAGTGCACCTGCTGCTGAATCTCTGGCTGATTGCAGGCAAAGGTATGAGGCTGGATCATTTGTGTGACCAAAACAAATTGGCTCTTTTTGATCAGACTGAGCCAAATTGTGACTAAATGTGAGCATTGGTGGTTCAGCGGTAGAATTCTCGTCATGCGTGAAGCCCTGGTCTGCAACATTGGAAAAGTATCTGAGCTGCATTGGAGTGCACCTGCTGCTGAATCTCTGGCTGATGCAGGCAAAGGTATGAGGCTGGATCATTTGTGTGACCAAAACTAATTAGCTCTTTTCGTTCAGATTGAGCCAAATTGTGACTAAATGTGAGCATTGGTGGTTCAGTGGTAGAATTCTCGTCATGCGTGAAGCCCTGGTCTGCAACATTGGAAAAGTATCTGAGCTGCATTGGAGTGCACCTGCTGCTGATACTCTGGCTGATTGCAGGCAAAGGTATGAGGCTGGATCATTTGTTTGACCAAAACAAATTGGCTCTTTTCGTTCGGACTGAGTAAAACCAAAAATCTTCACATTCCAGGTTTCACGCATGGCCAAGGGATACTGACCACTGTACTAATGAGGGGCTGTGGTGTTGCAGTATGCAGGTGTGCACATGAGTCAGACCAATTCAATTCAAGGAGCACAAATTCTTGAGCTAGCAAGCGTTGGTGTTTCATTGGTAGAATTACCTGTCATGGGTGTAATTATGACCAAAATGTGAGCATTGGTGGTTCAGTGGTAGAATTATCGTCATGCGTGTAGCCCTGGTCTGCAACATTGGAAAAGTATCTGAGCTGCATTGGAGTGCACCTGCTGCTGAATCTCTGGCTGATAAAGGCAAAGGTATGAGGCTGGATCATTTGTGTGACCAAAACAAATTGGCACTTTTCGATCAGACTGAGCCAAATTGTGACTAAATGTGAGCATTGGTGGTTCAGTGGTAGAATTCTCGTCATGCGTGAAGCCCTGGTCTGCAACATTGGAAAAGTATCTGAGCTGCATTGGAGTGCACCTGCTGCTGATTCTCTGGCTGATTGCAGGCAAAGGTATGAGGCTGGATCATTTTTTTGACCAAAACAAATTGGCTCTTTTCGTTCGGACTGAGTAAAACCAAAAATCTTCACATTCCTGGTTTCACGCATGGCCAAGGGATACTGACCACTGTACTAATGAGGGGCTGTGGTGTTGCAGTATGCAGGTGTGCACATGAGTCAGACCAATTCAATTCAAGGAGCACAAATTCTTGAGCTAGCAAGCGTTGGTGTTTCATTGGTAGAATTACCTGTCATGGGTGTAATTATGACCAAAATGTGAGCATTGGTGGTTCAGTGGTAGAATTATCGTCATGCGTGTAGCCCTGGTCTGCAACATTGGAAAAGTATCTGAGCTGCATTGGAGTGCACCTGCTGCTGAATCTCTGGCTGATAAAGGCAAAGGTATGAGGCTGGATCATTTGTGTGACCAAAACAAATTGGCTCTTTTCGATCAGACTGAGCCAAATTGTGACTAAATGTGAGCATTGGTTGTTCAATGGTAGAATTCTCGTCATGCGTGAAGCCCTTTTCTGCAACATGGGAAAAGTGTCTGAGCTGCATTGGAGTGCACCTGCTGCTGAATCTCTGGCTGATGCAGGTAAAGGTATGAGGATGGATCATTTGTGTGACCAAAACAAATTGGCTCTTTTCATTCAGACTGAGCCAAATTTTTACTAAATGTGAGCATTGGTGGTTCAGTGGTAGAATTCTCGTCATGCGTGAAGCCCTGGTCTGCAACATGGGAAAAGTATATGAGCTGCATTGGAGTGCACTTGTTGCTGAATCTCTGGCTGATGCAGGTAAAGGTATGAGGATGGATCATTTGTGTGACCAAAACAAATTGGCTCTTTTCGTTCAGACTGAGCCAAATTTTTACTAAATGTGAGCATTGGTGGTTCAGTGGTAGAATTCTCGTCATGCGTGAAGCCCTGGTCTGCAACATTGGAAAAGTGTGTGAGCTGCATTGGAGTGCACCTGCTGCTGAATCTCTGGCTGATTGCAGGCAAAGGTATGAGGCTGGATCATTTGTGTGACCAAAACAAATTGGCTCTTTTTGATCAGACTGAGCCAAATTGTGACTAAATGTGAGCATTGGTGGTTCAGCGGTAGAATTCTCGTCATGCGTGAAGCCCTGGTCTGCAACATTGGAAAAGTATCTGAGCTGCATTGGAGTGCACCTGCTGCTGAATCTCTGGCTGATGCAGGCAAAGGTATGAGGCTGGATCATTTGTGTGACCAAAACTAATTAGCTCTTTTCGTTCAGATTGAGCCAAATTGTGACTAAATGTGAGCATTGGTGGTTCAGTGGTAGAATTCTCGTCATGCGTGAAGCCCTGGTCTGCAACATTGGAAAAGTATCTGAGCTGCATTGGAGTGCACCTGCTGCTGATACTCTGGCTGATTGCAGGCAAAGGTATGAGGCTGGATCATTTGTTTGACCAAAACAAATTGGCTCTTTTTGTTCGGACTGAGTAAAACCAAAAATCTTCACATTCCTGGTTTCACGCATGGCCAAGGGATACTGACCACTGTACTAATGAGGGGCTGTGGTGTTGCAGTATTTCTTGAAGTGAGCAAGGACTTTTAGTCCTGCAGGTGGAAATCTTTCCTCGAGATTATTTTGTGAGCCAAATTGTGACTAAACGTGAGCATTGGTGATTCAGTGGTAGAATTCTCGCCTGCCACGCGGGAGGCCAGGGTTCGTTTCCCGGCCAATGCAGGTCAAGATTTTTTTTAATTCTGAAATCGCAACTTAAACACAGTGTGCGTCTGTGTGAGGGGTCACCTCTCGTGGAACATCCTACCGCAGCAGGCATACCTAACTTTGCAGGCCTCGTCTAACTCACAGACACCTCATGCATCTTCAATAAAGCGAGGTTGAATGTGTTCGGCAAGGTGAGTAAAATTCCCTAACTCCCCGTCGGGGAATTGAACCCCGGTCTCCCGCGTGACAGGCGGGGATACTGACCACTATACTAACGAGGAGCTCTGTAAGTGTTCATTCCTCGACATGTTCAAGAATTTTGACGTCTACAGTTGTGCACATGAGTCAGACCAATTCAATTCTAGGAGCACAAATTCTTGAGCTAGCAAGCGTTGGTGTTTCATTGGTAGAATTACCTGTCATGGGTGTAATTATGACCAAAATGTGAGCATTGGTTGTTCAATGGTAGAATTCTCGTCATGCGTGAAGCCCTGGTCTGCAACATGGGAAAAGTATATGAGCTGCATTGGAGTGCACTTGTTGCTGAATCTCTGGCTGATGCAGGTAAAGGTATGAGGATGGATCATTTGTGTGACCAAAACAAATTGGCTCTTTTCATTCAGACTGAGCCAAATTTTTACTAAATGTGAGCATTGGTGGTTCAGTGGTAGAATTCTCGTCATGCGTGAAGCCCTGGTCTGCAACATGGGAAAAGTATATGAGCTGCATTGGAGTGCACTTGCTGCTGAATCTCTGGCTGATGCAGGTAAAGGTATGAGGATGGATCATTTGTGTGACCAGAACAAATTGGCTCTTTTCGTTCAGACTGAGCCAAATTTTTACTAAATGTGAGCATTGGTGGTTCAGCGGTAGAATTCTCGTCATGCGTGAAGCCCTGGTCTGCAACATTGGAAAAGTATCTGAGCTGCATTGGAGTGCACCTGCTGCTGAATCTCTGGCTGATGCAGGCAAAGGTATGAGGCTGGATCATTTGTGTGACCAAAACTAATTAGCTCTTTTCGTTCAGATTGAGCCAAATTGTGACTAAATGTGAGCATTGGTGGTTCAGTGGTAGAATTCTCGTCATGCGTGAAGCCCTGGTCTGCAACATTGGAAAAGTATCTGAGCTGCATTGGAGTGCACCTGCTGCTGATTCTCTGGCTGATTGCAGGCAAAGGTATGAGGCTGGATCATTTGTTTGACCAAAACAAATTGGCTCTTTTTGATCAGACTGAGCCAAATTGTGACTAAATGTGAGCATTGGTGGTTCAGCGGTAGAATTCTCGTCATGCGTGAAGCACTGGTCTGCAACATTGGAAAAGTGTCTGAGCTGCATTGGAGTGCACCTGCTGCTGAATCTCTGGCTGATTGCAGGCAAAGGTATGAGGCTGGATCATTTGTGTAACCAAAACAAATTGGCTCTTTTTGATCAGACTGAGCAAAATTGTGACTAATTGTGAGCATTGGTGGTTCAGCGGTAGAATTATCGTCATGCGTGAAGCCCTGGTCTGCAACATTGGAAAAGTATCTGAGCTGCATTGGAGTGCACCTGCTGCTGAATCTCTGGCTGATGCAGGCAAAGGTATGAGGCTGGATCATTTGTGTGACCAAAACTAATTAGCTCTTTTCGTTCAGATTGAGCCAAATTGTGACTAAATGTGAGCATTGGTGGTTCAGTGGTAGAATTCTCGTCATGCGTGAAGCCCTGGTCTGCCACATTGGAAAAGTATCTGAGCTGCATTGGAGTGCACCTGCTGCTGATTCTCTGGCTGATTGCAGGCAAAGGTATGAGGCTGGATCATTTTTTTGACCAAAACAAATTGGCTCTTTTCGTTCGGACTGAGTAAAACCAAAAATCTTCACATTCCTGGTTTCACGCATGGCCAAGGGATACTGACCACTGTACTAATGAGGGGCTGTGGTGTTGCAGTATTTCTTGAAGTGAGCAAGGACTTTTAGTCCTGCAGGCGGAAATCTTTCCTCGAGATTATTTTGTGAGCCAAATTGTGACTAAATGTGAGCATTGGTGGTTCAGTGGTAGAATTCTCGCCTGCCACGCGGGAGGCCCGGGATCGATTCCCGGCCAATGCAGGGAGAGATTTTATTAATTCTGAAATCGCAACTTAAACACAGTGTGCGTCTGTGTGAGAAGTCACCTCTCGTGGAACATCCTACCGCAGCAGGATTGGTTGTTCAATGGTAGAATTCTCGTCATGCGTGAAGCCCTGGTCTGCAACATGGGAAAAGTATATGAGCTGCATTGGAGTGCACTTGCTGCTGAATCTCTGGCTGATGCAGGTAAAGGTATGAGGATGGATCATTTGTGTGACCAAAACAAATTGGCTCTTTTCGTTCAGACTGAGCCAAATTTTTACTAAATGTGAGCATTGGTGGTTCAGTGGTAGAATTCTCGTCATGCGTGAAGCCCTGGTCTGCAACATTGGAAAAGTGTCTGAGCTGCATTGGAGTGCACCTGCTGCTGAATCTCTGGCTGATTGCAGGCAAAGGTATGAGGCTGGATCATTTGTGTGACCAAAACAAAATGGCTCTTTTTGATCAGACTGAGCCAAATTGTGACTAAATGTGAGCATTGGTGGTTCAGCGGTAGAATTCTCGTCATGCGTGAAGCCCTGGTCTGCAACATTGGAAAAGTATCTGAGCTGCATTGGAGTGCACCTGCTGCTGAATCTCTGGCTGATGCAGGCAAAGGTATGAGGCTGGATCATTTGTGTGACCAAAACTAATTAGCTCTTTTCGTTCAGATTGAGCCAAATTGTGACTAAATGTGAGCATTGGTGGTTCAGTGGTAGAATTCTCGTCATGCGTGAAGCCCTGGTCTGCAACATTGGAAAAGTATCTGAGCTGCATTGGAGTGCACCTGTTGCTGATTCTCTGACTGATTGCAGGCAAAGGTATGAGGCTGGATCATTTGTTTGACCAAAACAAATTGGCTCTTTTTGATCAGACTGAGCCAAATTGTGACTAAATGTGAGCATTGGTGGTTCAGCGGTAGAATTCTCGTCATGCGTGAAGCACTGTTCTGCAACATTGGAAAAGTGTCTGAGCTGCATTGGAGTGCACCTGCTGCTGAATCTCTGGCTGATTGCAGGCAAAGGTATGAGGCTGGATCATTTGTGTGACCAAAACAAATTGGCTCTTTTTGATCAGACTGAGCCAAATTGTGACTAAATGTGAGCATTGGTGGTTCAGCGGTAGAATTCTCGTCATGCGTGAAGCCCTGGTCTGCAACATTGGAAAAGTATCTGAGCTGCATTGGAGTGCACTTGCTGCTGAATCTCTGGCTGATGCAGGTAAAGGTATGAGGATGGATCATTTGTGTGACCAAAACAAATTGGCTCTTTTCGTTCAGACTGAGCCAAATTTTTACTAAATGTGAGCATTGGTGGTTCAGTGGTAGAATTCTCGTCATGCGTGAAGCCCTGGTCTGCAACATTGGAAAAGTGTCTGAGCTGCATTGGAGTGCACCTGCTGCTGAATCTCTGGCTGATTGCAGGCAAAGGTATGAGGCTGGATCATTTATTTGACCAAAACAAATTGGCTCTTTTCGTTCGGACTGAGTAAAACCAAGAATCTTCACATTCCTGGTTTCACGCATGGCCAAGGGATACTGACCACTGTACTAATGAGGGGCTGTGGTGTTGCAGTATTTCTTGAAGTGAGCAAGGACATTTAGTCCTGCAGGTGGAAATCTTTCCTCGAGATTATTTTGTGAGCCAAATTGTGACTAAATGTGAGCATTGGTGGTTCAGTGGTAGAATTCTCGCCTGCCACGCGGGAGGACCGGGATCGATTCCCGGCCAATGCAGGGAGAGATTTTATTAATTCTGAAATCGCAACTTAAACACAGTGTGCGTCTGTGTGAGAAGTCACCTCTCGTGGAACATCCTACCGCAGCAGGATTGGTTGTTCAATGGTAGAATTCTCGTCATGCGTGAAGCCCTGGTCTGCAACATGGGAAAAGTATATGAGCTGCATTGGAGTGCACTTGCTGCTGAATCTCTGGCTGATGCAGGTAAAGGTATGAGGATGGATCATTTGTGTGACCAAAACAAATTGGCTCTTTTCGTTCAGACTGAGCCAAATTTTTACTAAATGTGAGCATTGGTGGTTCAGTGGTAGAATTCTCGTCATGCGTGAAGCCCTGGTCTGCAACATTGGAAAAGTGTCTGAGCTGCATTGGAGTGCACCTGCTGCTGAATCTCTGGCTGATTGCAGGCAAAGGTATGAGGCTGGATCATTTATTTGACCAAAACAAATTGGCTCTTTTCGTTCGGACTGAGTAAAACCAAGAATCTTCACATTCCTGGTTTCACGCATGGCCAAGGGATACTGACCACTGTACTAATGAGGGGCTGTGGTGTTGCAGTATTTCTTGAAGTGAGCAAGGACATTTAGTCCTGCAGGTGGAAATCTTTCCTCGAGATTATTTTGTGAGCCAAATTGTGACTAAATGTGAGCATTGGTGGTTCAGTGGTAGAATTCTCGTCATGCGTGAAGCCCTGGTCTGCAACATTGGAAAAGTGTCTGAGCTGCATTGGAGTGCACCTGCTGCTGAATCTCTGGCTGATTGCAGGCAAAGGTATGAGAATGGATCATTTGTGTGACCAAAACAAATTGGCTCTTTTTGATCAGACTGAGCCAAATTGTGACTAAATGTGAGCATTGGTGGTTCAGCGGTAGAATTCTCGTCATGCGTGAAGCCCTGGTCTGCAACATGGGAAAAGTATATGAGCTGCATTGGAGTGCACTTGCTGCTGAATCTCTGGCTGATGCAGGTAAAGGTATGAGGATGGATCATTTGTGTGACCAGAACAAATTGGCTCTTTTCGTTCAGACTGAGCCAAATTTTTACTAAATGTGAGCATTGGTGGTTCAGTGGTAGAATTCTCGTCATGCGTGAAGCCCTGGTCTGCAACATTGGAAAAGTGTCTGAGCTGCATTGGAGTGCACCTGCTGCTGAATCTCTGGCTGATTGCAGGCAAAGGTATGAGGCTGGATCATTTGTGTGACCAAAACAAATTGGCTCTTTTTGATCAGACTGAGCCAAATTGTGACTAAATGTGAGCATTGGTGGTTCAGCGGTAGAATTCTCGTCATGCGTGAAGCCCTGGTCTGCAACATTGGAAAAGTATCTGAGCTGCATTGGAGTGCACCTGCTGCTGAATCTCTGGCTGATGCAGGCAAAGGTATGAGGCTGGATCATTTGTGTGACCAAAACTAATTAGCTCTTTTCGTTCAGATTGAGCCAAATTGTGACTAAATGTGAGCATTGGTGGTTCAGTGGTAGAATTCTCGTCATGCGTGAAGCCCTGGTCTGCAACATTGGAAAAGTGTCTGAGCTGCATTGGAGTGCACCTGCTGCTGAATCTCTGGCTGATTGCAGGCAAAGGTATGAGGCTGGATCATTTGTGTGACCAAAACAAATTGGCTCTTTTTGATCAGACTGAGCCAAATTGTGACTAAATGTGAGCATTGGTGGTTCAGCGGTAGAATTCTCGTCATGCGTGAAGCCCTGGTCTGCAACATTGGAAAAGTATCTGAGCTGCATTGGAGTGCACCTGCTGCTGAATCTCTGGCTGATGCAGGCAAAGGTATGAGGCTGGATCATTTGTGTGACCAAAACTAATTAGCTCTTTTCGTTCAGATTGAGCCAAATTGTGACTAAATGTGAGCATTGGTGGTTCAGTGGTAGAATTCTCGTCATGCGTGAAGCCCTGGTCTGCAACATTGGAAAAGTATCTGAGCTGCATTGGAGTGCACCTGCTGCTGATACTCTGGCTGATTGCAGGCAAAGGTATGAGGCTGGATCATTTGTTTGACCAAAACAAATTGGCTCTTTTCGTTCGGACTGAGTAAAACCAAAAATCTTCACATTCCAGGTTTCACGCATGGCCAAGGGATACTGACCACTTTACTAATGAGGGGCTGTGGTGTTGCAGTATGCAGGTGTGCACATGAGTCAGACCAATTCAATTCAAGGAATACAAATTCTTGAGCTAGCAAGCGTTGGTGTTTCATTGGTAGAATTACCTGTCATGGGTGTAATTATGACCAAAATGTGAGCATTGGTGGTTCAGTGGTAGAATTATCGTCATGCGTGTAGCCCTGGTCTGCAACATTGGAAAAGTATCTGAGCTGCATTGGAGTGCACCTGCTGCTGAATCTCTGGCTGATAAAGGCAAAGGTATGAGGCTGGATCATTTGTGTGACCAAAACAAATTGGATCTTTTCGATCAGACTGAGCCAAATTGTGACTAAATGTGAGCATTGGTTGTTCAATGGTAGAATTCTCGTCATGCGTGAAGCCCTGGTCTGCAACATGGGAAAAGTATATGAGCTGCATTGGAGTGCACCTGCTGCTGAATCTCTGGCTGATTGCAGGCAAAGGTATGAGGCTGGATCATTTGTGTGACCAAAACAAATTGGCTCTTTTTGATCAGACTGAGCCAAATTGTGACTAAATGTGAGCATTGGTGGTTCAGCGGTAGAATTCTCGTCATGCGTGAAGCCCTGGTCTGCAACATGGGAAAAGTATATGAGCTGCATTGGAGTGCACCTGCTGCTGAATCTCTGGCTGATAAAGGCAATGGTATGAGGCTGGATCATTTGTGTGACCACATTTGTGTGACCAAATTGTGACTAAATGTGAGCATTGGTTGTTCAATGGTAGAATTCTCGTCATGCGTGAAGCCCTTTTCTGCAACATGGGAAAAGTGTCTGAGCTGCATTGGAGTGCACCTGCTGCTGAATCTCTGGCTGATGCAGGCAAAGGTGTGAGGCTGGATCATTTGTGTGACCAAAACAAATTGGCTCTTTTCGTTCGGACTGAGTAAAACCAAGAATCTTCACATTCCTGGTTTCACGCATGGCCAAGGGATACTGACCACTGTACTAATGAGGGGCTGTGGTGTTGCAGTATTTCTTGAAGTGAGCAAGGACTTTTAGTCCTGCAGGTGGAAATCTTTCCTCGAGATTATTTTGTGAGCCAAATTGTGACTAAACGTGAGCATTGGTGGTTCAGTGGTAGAATTCTCGCCTGCCACGCGGGAGGCCCGGTTTAATTAATTCTGAAATCGCAACTTAAACACAGTGTGCGTCTGTGTGAGGGGTCACCTCTCGTGGAACATCCTACCGCAGCAGGCATACCTAACTTTGCAGGCCTCGTCTTACTCACAGACACCTCATGCATCTTCAATAACGCCAGGTTGAATGTGTTCGGCAAGGTGAGTAAAATTCCCTAACTCCCCGTCGGGGAATTGAACCCCGGTCTCCCGCGTGACAGGCGGGGATACTGACCACTATACTAACGAGGAGCTCTGTAAGTGTTCATTCCTCGACATGTACAAGAATTTTGACGTCTACAGGTGTGCACATGAGTCAGACCAATTCAATTCTAGGAGCACAAATTCTTGAGCTAGCAAGCGTTGGTGTTTCATTGGTAGAATTACCTGTCATGGGTGTAATTATGACCAAAATGTGAGCATTGGTGGTTCAGTGGTAGAATTCTCGTCATGCGTGAAGCCCTGGTCTGCAACATGGGAAAAGTATATGAGCTGCATTGGAGTGCACTTGTTGCTGAATCTCTGGCTGATGCAGGTAAAGGTATGAGGATGGATCATTTGTGTGACCAAAACAAATTGGCTCTTTTCGTTCAGACTGAGCCAAATTTTTACTAAATGTGAGCATTGGTGGTTCAGTGGTAGAATTCTCGTCATGTGTGAAGCCCTGGTCTGCAACATTGGAAAAGTGTCTGAGCTGCATTGGAGTGCACCTGCTGCTGAATCTCTGGCTGATTGCAGGCAAAGGTATGAGGCTGGATCATTTGTGTGACCAAAACAAATTGGCTCTTTTTGATCAGACTGAGCCAAATTGTGACTAAATGTGAGCATTGGTGGTTCAGCGGTAGAATTCTCGTCATGCGTGAAGCCCTGGTCTGCAACATTGGAAAAGTATCTGAGCTGCATTGGAGTGCACCTGCTGCTGAATCTCTGGCTGATGCAGGCAAAGGTATGAGGCTGGATCATTTGTGTGACCAAAACTAATTAGCTCTTTTCGTTCAGATTGAGCCAAATTGTGACTAAATGTGAGCATTGGTGGTTCAGTGGTAGAATTCTCGTCATGCGTGAAGCCCTGGTCTGCAACATGGGAAAAGTATATGAGCTGCATTGGAGTGCACTTGTTGCTGAATCTCTGGCTGATGCAGGTAAAGGTATGAGGATGGATCATTTGTGTGACCAAAACAAATTGGCTCTTTTCGTTCAGACTGAGCCAAATTTTTACTAAATGTGTCCTGCAGGTGGCCCTGGTCTGCAACATTGGAAAAGTATCTGAGCTGCATTGGAGTGCACCTGCTGCTGAATCTCTGGCTGATGCAGGCAAAGGTATGAGGCTGGATCATTTGTGTGACCAAAACTAATTAGCTCTTTTCGTTCAGATTGAGCCAAATTGTGACTAAATGTGAGCATTGGTGGTTCAGCGGTAGAATTCTCGTCATGCGTGAAGCCCTGGTCTGCAACATTGGAAAAGTGTCTGAGCTGCATTGGAGTGCACCTGCTGCTGAATCTCTGGCTGATTGCAGGCAAAGGTATGAGGCTGGATCATTTGTGTGACCAAAACAAATTGGCTCTTTTTGATCAGACTGAGCCAAATTGTGACTAAATGTGAGCATTGGTGGTTCAGCGGTAGAATTCTCGTCATGCGTGAAGCCCTGGTCTGCAACATTGGAAAAGTATCTGAGCTGCATTGGAGTGCACCTGCTGCTGAATCTCTGGCTGATGCAGGCAAAGGTATGAGGCTGGATCATTTGTGTGACCAAAACAAATTGGCTCTTTTCGATCAGACTGAGCCAAATTGTGACTAAATGTGAGCATTGGTTGTTCAATGGTAGAATTCTCGTCATGCGTGAAGCCCTTTTCTGCAACATGGGAAAAGTGTCTGAGCTGCATTGGAGTGCACCTGCTGCTGAATCTCTGGCTGATGCAGGCAAAGGTGTGAGGCTGGATCATTTGTGTGACCAAAACAAATTGGCTCTTTTCGTTCGGACTGAGTAAAACCAAGAATCTTCACATTCCTGGTTTCACGCATGGCCAAGGGAAGCGATTCCCGGCCAATGCAGGTCAAGATTTTTATTAATTCTGAAATCGCAACTTAAACACAGTGTGCGTCTGTGTGAGGGGTCACCTCTCGTGGAACATCCTACCGCAGCAGGCATACCTAACTTTGCAGGCCTCGTCTTACTCACAGACACCTCATGCATCTTCAATAACGCCAGGTTGAATGTGTTCGGCAAGGTGAGTAAAATTCCCTAACTCCCCGTCGGGGAATTGAACCCCGGTCTCCCGCGTGACAGGCGGGGATACTGACCACTATACTAACATGGAGCTCTGTAAGTATTCATTCCTCGACATGTACAAGAATTTTGACGTCTACAGTTGTGCACATGAGTCAGACCAATTCAATTCTAGGAGCACAAATTCTTAAGCTAGCAAGCGTTGGTGTTTCATTGGTAGAATTACCTGTCATGGGTGTAATTATGACCAAAATGTGAGCATTGGTGGTTCAGTGGTAGAATTCTCGTCATGCGTGAAGCCCTTGTCTGCAACATGGGAAAGTATATGAGCTGCATTGGAGTGCACCTGCTGCTGAATCTCTGGCTGATGCAGGCAAAGGTATGAGGCTGGATCATTTGTGTGACCAAAACTAATTAGCTTTTTTCGTTCAGATTGAGCCAAATTGTGACTAAATGTGAGCATTGGTGGTTCAGCGGTAGAATTCTCGTCATGCGTGAAGCCCTGGTCTACAACATTGGAAAAGTATCTGAGCTGCATTGGAGTGCACCTGCTGCTGAATCTCTGGCTGATGCAGGCAAAGGTATGAGGCTGGATCATTTGTGTGACCAAAACTAATTAGCTTTTTTCGTTCAGATTGAGCCAAATTGTGACTAAATGTGAGCATTGGTGGTTCAGTGGTAGAATTCTCGTCATGCGTGAAGCCCTGGTCTGCAACATTGGAAAAGTATCTGAGCTGCATTGGAGTGCACCTGCTGCTGATTCTCTGGCTGATTGCAGGCAAAGGTATGAGGCTGGATCATTTGTTTGACCAAAACAAATTGGCTCTTTTCGTTCGGACTGAGTAAAACCAAAAATCTTCACATTCCTGGTTTCACGCATGGCCAAGGGATACTGACCACTGTACTAATGAGGGGCTGTGGTGTTGCAGTATTTCTTGAAGTGAGCAAGGACTTTTAGTCCTGCAGGTGGAAATCTTTCCTCGAGATTATTTTGTGAGCCAAATTGTGACTAAATGTGAGCATTGGTGGTTCAGTGGAAGAATTCTCGTCATGCGTGAAGCCCTGGTCTGCAACATTGGAAAAGTATCTGAGCTGCATTGGAGTGCACCTGCTGCTGAATCTCTGGCTGTTGCAGGCAAAGGTATGAGGCTGGATCATTTGTGTGACCAAAACTAATTAGCTTTTTTCGTTCAGATTGAGCCAAATTGTGACTAAATGTGAGCATTGGTGGTTCAGTGGTAGAATTCTCGTCATGCGTGAAGCCCTGGTCTGCAACATTGGAAAAGTATCTGAGCTGCATTGGAGTGCACCTGCTGCTGATTCTCTGGCTGATTGCAGGCAAAGGTATGAGGCTGGATCATTTGTTTGACCAAAACAAATTGGCTCTTTTCGTTCGGACTGAGTAAAACCAAAAATCTTCACATTCCTGGTTTCACGCATGGCCAAGGGATACTGACCACTGTACTAATGAGGGGCAGTGGTGTTGCAGTATGCAGGTGTGCACATGAGTCAGACCAATTCAATTCAAGGAGCACAAATTCTTGAGCTAGCAAGCGTTGGTGTTTCATTGGTAGAATTACCTGTCATGGGTGTAATTATGGCCAAAATGTGAGCATTGGTGGTTCAGTGGTAGAATTATCGTCATGCGTGTAGCCCTGGTCTGCAACATGGGAAAAGTATATGAGCTGCATTGGAGTGCACTTGCTGCTGAATCTCTGGCTGATGCAGGTAAAGGTATGAGGATGGATCATTTGTGTGACCAAAACAAATTGGCTCTTTTCGTTCAGACTGAGCCAAATTGTGACTAAATGTGAGCATTGGTGGTTCAACGGTAGAATTCTCGTCATGCGTGAAGCCCTGGTCTGCAACATTGGAAAAGTATCTGAGCTGCATTGGAGTGCACCTGCTGCTGAATCTCTGGCTGATGCAGGCAAAGGTATGAGGCTGGATCATTTGTGTGACCAAAACTAATTAGCTCTTTTCGTTCAGATTGAGCCAAATTGTGACTAAATGTGAGCATTGGTGGTTCAGTGGTAGAATTCTCGTCATGCGTGAAGCCCTGGCCTGCAACATTGGAAAAGTATCTGAGCTGCATTGGAGTGCACCTGCTGCTGATTCTCTGGCTGATTGCAGGCAAAGGTATGAGGCTGGATCATTTGTTTGACCAAAACAAATTGGCTCTTTTCGTTCGGACTGAGTAAAACCAAAAATCTTCACATTCCTGGTTTCACGCATGGCCAAGGGATACTGACCACTGTACTAATGAGGGGCTGTGGTGTTGCAGTATGCAGGTGTGCACATGAGTCAGACCAATTCAATTCAAGGAGCACAAATTCTTGAGCTAGCAAGTGTTGGTGTTTCATTGGTAGAATTACCTGTCATGGGTGTAATTATGACCAAAATGTGAGCATTGGTGGTTCAGTGGTAGAATTGTCGTCATGCGTGTAGCCCTGGTCTGCAACATTGGAAAAGTATCTGAGCTGCATTGGAGTGCACCTGCTGCTGAATCTCTGGCTGATAAAGGCAAAGGTATGAGGCTGGATCATTTGTGTGACCAAAACAAATTGGCTCTTTTCGATCAGACTGAGCCAAATTGTGACTAAATGTGAGCATTGGTTGTTCAATGGTAGAATTCTCGTCATGCGTGAAGCCCTTTTCTGCAACATGGGAAAAGTGTCTGAGCTGCATTGGAGTGCACCTGCTGCTGAATCTCTGGCTGATGCAGGCAAAGGTGTGAGGCTGGATCATTTGTGTGACCAAAACAAATTGGCTCTTTTCGATCAGACTGAGCCAAATTTTTACTAAATGTGAGCATTGGTGGTTCAGCGGTAGAATTCTCGTCATGCGTGAAGCCCTGGTCTACAACATTGGAAAAGTATCTGAGCTGCATTGGAGTGCACCTGCTGCTGAATCTCTGGCTGATGCAGGCAAAGGTATGAGGCTGGATAATTTGTGTGACCAAAACTAATTAGCTTTTTTCGTTCAGATTGAGCCAAATTGTGACTAAATGTGAGCATTGGTGGTTCAGTGGTAGAATTCTCGTCATGCGTGAAGCCCTGGTCTGCAACATTGGAAAAGTATCTGAGCTGCATTGGAGTGCACCTGCTGCTGATTCTCTGGCTGATTACAGGCAAAGGTATGAGGCTGGATCATTTGTTTGACCAAAACAAATTGGCTCTTTTCGTTCGGACTGAGTAAAACCAAAAATCTTCACATTCCTGGTTTCACGCATGGCCAAGGGATACTGACCACTGTACTAATGAGGGGCTGTGGTGTTGCAGTATGCAGGTGTGCACATGAGTCAGACCAATTCAATTCAAGGAGCACAAATTCTTGAGCTAGCAAGTGTTGGTGTTTCATTGGTAGAATTACCTGTCATGGGTGTAATTATGACCAAAATGTGAGCATTGGTGGTTCAGTGGTAGAATTATCGTCATGCGTGTAGCCCTGGTCTGCAACATTGGAAAAGTATCTGAGCTGCATTGGAGTGCACCTGCTGCTGAATCTCTGGCTGATAAAGGCAAAGGTATGAGGCTGGATCATTTGTGTGACCAAAACAAATTGGCTCTTTTCGATCAGACTGAGCCAAATTGTGACTAAATGTGAGCATTGGTTGTTCAATGGTAGAATTCTCGTCATGCGTGAAGCCCTTTTCTGCAACATGGGAAAAGTGTCTGAGCTGCATTAGAGTGCACCTGCTGCTGATTCTCTGGCTGATTGCAGGCAAAGGTATGAGGCTGGATCATTTGTTTGACCAAAACAAATTGGCTCTTTTCGTTCGGACTGAGTAAAACCAAAAATCTTCACATTCCTGGTTTCACGCATGGCCAAGGGATACTGACCACTATACTAATGAGGGGCTGTGGTGTTGCAGTATTTCTTGAAGTGAGCAAGGACTTTTAGTCCTGCAGGTGGAAATCTTTCCTCGAGATTATTTTGTGAGCCAAATTGTGACTAAATGTGAGCATTGGTGGTTCAGTGGTAGAATTCTCGTCATGCGTGAAGCCCTGGTCTGCAACATTGGAAAAGTATCTGAGCTGCATTGGAGTGCACCTGCTGCTGATTCTCTGGCTGATTGCAGGCAAAGGTATGAGGCTGGATCATTTGTTTGACCAAAACAAATTGGCTCTTTTCGTTCGGACTGAGTAAAACCAAAAATCTTCACATTCCTGGTTTCACGCATGGCCAAGGGATACTGACCACTGTACTAATGAGGGGCTGTGGTGTTGCAGTATTTCTTGAAGTGAGCAAGGACTTTTAGTCCTGCAGGTGGAAATCTTCCTCGAGATTATTTTGTGAGCCAAATTGTGACGAAATGTGAGCATTGGTGGTTCAGTGGTAGAATTCTCGCCTGCCACGCGGGAGGCCCGGGTTCGATTCCCGGCCAATGAAGGTCAAGATTTTTATTAATTCTGAAATCGCAACTTAAACACAGTGTGCGTCTGTGTGAGGGGTCACCTCTCGTGGAACATCCTACCGCAGCAGGCATACCTAACTTTGCAGGCCTCGTCTTACTCACAGACACCTCATGCATCTTCAATAACGCCAGGTTGAATGTGTTCGGCAAGGTGAGTAAAATTCCCTAACTCCCCGTCGGGGAATTGAACCCCGGTCTCCCGCGTGACAGGCGGGGATACTGACCACTATACTAACGAGGAGCTCTGTAAGTAATCATTTCTCGACATGTCAAAGAATTTTGACGTCTACAGTTGTGCACATGAGTCAGACCAATTCAATTCTAGGAGCACAAATTCTTGAGCTAGCAAGCGTTGGTGTTTCATTGGTAGAATTACCTGTCATGGGTGTAATTATGGCCAAAATGTGAGCATTGGTGGTTCAGTGGTAGAATTCTCGTCATGCGTGAAGCCCTGGTCTGCAACATGGGAAAAGTATATGAGCTGCATTGGAGTGCACCTGCTGCTGAATCTCTGGCTGATAAAGGCAATGGTATGAGGCTGGATCATTTGTGTGACCAAAACAAATTGGCTCTTTTCGATCAGACTGAGCCAAATTGTGACTAAATGTGAGCATTGGTTGTTCAATGGTAGAATTCTCGTCATGCGTGAAGCCCTGGTCTGCAACATGGGAAAAGTATATGAGCTGCATTGGAGTGCACTTGTTGCTGAATCTCTGGCTGATGCAGGTAAAGGTATGAGGATGGATCATTTGTGTGACCAAAACAAATTGGCTCTTTTCGTTCGGACTGAGTAAAACCAAAAATCTTCACATTCCTGGTTTCACGCATGGCCAAGGGATACTGACCACTGTACTAATGAGGGGCAGTGGTGTTGCAGTATGCAGGTGTGCACATGAGTCAGACCAATTCAATTCAAGGAGCACAAATTCTTGAGCTAGCAAGCGTTGGTGTTTCATTGGTAGAATTACCTGTCATGGGTGTAATTATGGCCAAAATGTGAGCATTGGTGGTTCAGTGGTAGAATTATCGTCATGCGTGTAGCCCTGGTCTGCAACATGGGAAAAGTATATGAGCTGCATTGGAGTGCACTTGCTGCTGAATCTCTGGCTGATGCAGGTAAAGGTATGAGGATGGATCATTTGTGTGACCAAAACAAATTGGCTCTTTTCGTTCAGACTGAGCCAAATTGTGACTAAATGTGAGCATTGGTGGTTCAACGGTAGAATTCTCGTCATGCGTGAAGCCCTGGTCTGCAACATTGGAAAAGTATCTGAGCTGCATTGGAGTGCACCTGCTGCTGAATCTCTGGCTGATGCAGGCAAAGGTATGAGGCTGGATCATTTGTGTGACCAAAACTAATTAGCTCTTTTCGTTCAGATTGAGCCAAATTGTGACTAAATGTGAGCATTGGTGGTTCAGTGGTAGAATTCTCGTCATGCGTGAAGCCCTGGCCTGCAACATTGGAAAAGTATCTGAGCTGCATTGGAGTGCACCTGCTGCTGATTCTCTGGCTGATTGCAGGCAAAGGTATGAGGCTGGATC
This sequence comes from Pollachius pollachius, assembly GCF_949987615.1. NCBI lineage: Eukaryota > Metazoa > Chordata > Actinopteri > Gadiformes > Gadidae > Pollachius > Pollachius pollachius. The sequence continues at coordinate 24,349,834 of NC_136937.1, read as the reverse complement.
ATTTGTTTGACCAAAACAAATTGGCTCTTTTCGTTCGGACTGAGTAAAACCAAAAATCTTCACATTCCTGGTTTCACGCATGGCCAAGGGATACTGACCACTGTACTAATGAGGGGCTGTGGTGTTGCAGTATGCAGGTGTGCACATGAGTCAGACCAATTCAATTCAAGGAGCACAAATTCTTGAGCTAGCAAGTGTTGGTGTTTCATTGGTAGAATTACCTGTCATGGGTGTAATTATGACCAAAATGTGAGCATTGGTGGTTCAGTGGTAGAATTGTCGTCATGCGTGTAGCCCTGGTCTGCAACATTGGAAAAGTATCTGAGCTGCATTGGAGTGCACCTGCTGCTGAATCTCTGGCTGATAAAGGCAAAGGTATGAGGCTGGATCATTTGTGTGACCAAAACAAATTGGCTCTTTTCGATCAGACTGAGCCAAATTGTGACTAAATGTGAGCATTGGTTGTTCAATGGTAGAATTCTCGTCATGCGTGAAGCCCTTTTCTGCAACATGGGAAAAGTGTCTGAGCTGCATTGGAGTGCACCTGCTGCTGAATCTCTGGCTGATGCAGGCAAAGGTGTGAGGCTGGATCATTTGTGTGACCAAAACAAATTGGCTCTTTTCGATCAGACTGAGCCAAATTTTTACTAAATGTGAGCATTGGTGGTTCAGCGGTAGAATTCTCGTCATGCGTGAAGCCCTGGTCTACAACATTGGAAAAGTATCTGAGCTGCATTGGAGTGCACCTGCTGCTGAATCTCTGGCTGATGCAGGCAAAGGTATGAGGCTGGATAATTTGTGTGACCAAAACTAATTAGCTTTTTTCGTTCAGATTGAGCCAAATTGTGACTAAATGTGAGCATTGGTGGTTCAGTGGTAGAATTCTCGTCATGCGTGAAGCCCTGGTCTGCAACATTGGAAAAGTATCTGAGCTGCATTGGAGTGCACCTGCTGCTGATTCTCTGGCTGATTACAGGCAAAGGTATGAGGCTGGATCATTTGTTTGACCAAAACAAATTGGCTCTTTTCGTTCGGACTGAGTAAAACCAAAAATCTTCACATTCCTGGTTTCACGCATGGCCAAGGGATACTGACCACTGTACTAATGAGGGGCTGTGGTGTTGCAGTATGCAGGTGTGCACATGAGTCAGACCAATTCAATTCAAGGAGCACAAATTCTTGAGCTAGCAAGTGTTGGTGTTTCATTGGTAGAATTACCTGTCATGGGTGTAATTATGACCAAAATGTGAGCATTGGTGGTTCAGTGGTAGAATTATCGTCATGCGTGTAGCCCTGGTCTGCAACATTGGAAAAGTATCTGAGCTGCATTGGAGTGCACCTGCTGCTGAATCTCTGGCTGATAAAGGCAAAGGTATGAGGCTGGATCATTTGTGTGACCAAAACAAATTGGCTCTTTTCGATCAGACTGAGCCAAATTGTGACTAAATGTGAGCATTGGTTGTTCAATGGTAGAATTCTCGTCATGCGTGAAGCCCTTTTCTGCAACATGGGAAAAGTGTCTGAGCTGCATTAGAGTGCACCTGCTGCTGATTCTCTGGCTGATTGCAGGCAAAGGTATGAGGCTGGATCATTTGTTTGACCAAAACAAATTGGCTCTTTTCGTTCGGACTGAGTAAAACCAAAAATCTTCACATTCCTGGTTTCACGCATGGCCAAGGGATACTGACCACTATACTAATGAGGGGCTGTGGTGTTGCAGTATTTCTTGAAGTGAGCAAGGACTTTTAGTCCTGCAGGTGGAAATCTTTCCTCGAGATTATTTTGTGAGCCAAATTGTGACTAAATGTGAGCATTGGTGGTTCAGTGGTAGAATTCTCGTCATGCGTGAAGCCCTGGTCTGCAACATTGGAAAAGTATCTGAGCTGCATTGGAGTGCACCTGCTGCTGATTCTCTGGCTGATTGCAGGCAAAGGTATGAGGCTGGATCATTTGTTTGACCAAAACAAATTGGCTCTTTTCGTTCGGACTGAGTAAAACCAAAAATCTTCACATTCCTGGTTTCACGCATGGCCAAGGGATACTGACCACTGTACTAATGAGGGGCTGTGGTGTTGCAGTATTTCTTGAAGTGAGCAAGGACTTTTAGTCCTGCAGGTGGAAATCTTCCTCGAGATTATTTTGTGAGCCAAATTGTGACGAAATGTGAGCATTGGTGGTTCAGTGGTAGAATTCTCGCCTGCCACGCGGGAGGCCCGGGTTCGATTCCCGGCCAATGAAGGTCAAGATTTTTATTAATTCTGAAATCGCAACTTAAACACAGTGTGCGTCTGTGTGAGGGGTCACCTCTCGTGGAACATCCTACCGCAGCAGGCATACCTAACTTTGCAGGCCTCGTCTTACTCACAGACACCTCATGCATCTTCAATAACGCCAGGTTGAATGTGTTCGGCAAGGTGAGTAAAGTTCCCTAACTCCCCGTCGGGGAATTGAACCCCGGTCTCCCGCGTGACAGGCGGGGATACTGACCACTATACTAACAAGGAGCTCTGTAAGTATTCATTCCTCGACATGTACAAGAATTTTGACGTCTACAGTTGTGCACATGAGTCAGACCAATTCAATTATAGGAGCACAAATTCTTAAGCTAGCAAGCGTTGGTGTTTCATTGGTAGAATTACCTGTCATGGGTGTAATTATGACCAAAATGTGAGCATTGGTGGTTCAGTGGTAGAATTCTCGTCATGCGTGAAGCCCTTGTCTGCAACATGGGAAAGTATATGAGCTGCATTGGAGTGCACCTGCTGCTGAATCTTTGGCTGATAAAGGCAAAGGTATGAGGCTGGATCATTTGTGTGACCAAAACAAATTGGCTCTTTTCGATCAGACTGAGCCAAATTGTGACTAAATGTGAGCATTGGTTGTTCAATGGTAGAATTCTCGTCATGCGTGAAGCCCTGGTCTACAACATGGGAAAAGTATATGAGCTGCATTGGAGTGCACTTGTTGCTGAATCTCTGGCTGATGCAGGTAAAGGTATGAGGATGGATCATTTGTGTGACCAAAACAAATTGGCTCTTTTCGTTCAGACTGAGCCAAATTTTTACTAAATGTGAGCATTGGTGGTTCAGTGGTAGAATTCTCGTCATGCGTGAAGCCCTGGTCTGCAACATTGGAAATGTGTCTGAGCTGCATTGGAGTGCACCTGCTGCTGAATCTCTGGCTGATTGCAGGCAAAGGTATGAGGCTGGATCATTTGTGTGACCATAACAAATTGGCTCTTTTTGATCAGACTGAGCCAAATTGTGACTAAATGTGAGCATTGGTGGTTCAGCGGTAGAATTCTCGTCATGCGTGAAGCCCTGGTCTGCAACATTGGAAAAGTATCTGAGCTGCATTGGAGTGCACCTGCTGCTGAATCTCTGGCTGATGCAGGCAAAGGTATGAGGCTGGATCATTTGTGTGACCAAAACTAATTAGCTCTTTTCGTTCAGATTGAGCCAAATTGTGACTAAATGTGAGCATTGGTGGTTCAGCGGTAGAATTCTCGTCATGCGTGAAGCCCTGGTCTGCAACATTGGAAAAGTATCTGAGCTGCATTGGAGTGCACCTGCTGCTGATTCTCTGGCTGATTGCAGGCAAAGGTATGAGGCTGGATCATTTGTTTGACCAAAACAAATTTGCTCTTTTCGTTCGGACTGAGTAAAACCAAAAATCTTCACATTCCTGGTTTCACGCATGGCCAAGGGATACTGACCACTGTACTAATGAGGGGCAGTGGTGTTGCAGTATGCAGGTGTGCACATGAGTCAGACCAATTCAATTCAAGGAGCACAAATTCTTGAGCTAGCAAGCGTTGGTGTTTCATTGGTAGAATTACCTGTCATGGGTGTAATTATGGCCAAAATGTGAGCATTGGTGGTTCAGTGGTAGAATTCTCGTCATGCGTGTAGCCCTGGTCTGCAACATTGGAAAAGTATCTGAGCTGCATTGGAGTGCACCTGCTGCTGAATCTCTGGCTGATAAAGGCAAAGGTATGAGGCTGGATCATTTGTGTGACCAAAACAAATTGGCTCTTTTCGATCAGACTGAGCCAAATTGTGACTAAATGTGAGCATTGGTTGTTCAATGGTAGAATTCTCGTCATGCGTGAAGCCCTTTTCTGCAACATGGGAAAAGTGTCTGAGCTGCATTGGAGTGCACCTGCTGCTGAATCTCTGGCTGATGCAGGCAAAGGTGTGAGGCTGGATCATTTGTGTGACCAAAACAAATTGGCTCTTTTCAATCAGACTGAGCCAAATTTTTACTAAATGTGAGCATTGGTGGTTCAGCTGTAGAATTCTCGTCATGCGTGAAGCCCTGGTCTACAACATTGGAAAAGTATCTGAGCTGCATTGGAGTGCACCTGCTGCTGAATCTCTGGCTGATGCAGGCAAAGGTATGAGGCTGGATCATTTGTGTGACCAAAACTAATTAGCTTTTTTCGTTCAGATTGAGCCAAATTGTGACTAAATGTGAGCATTGGTGGTTCAGTGGTAGAATTCTCGTCATGCGTGAAGCCCTGGTCTGCAACATTGGAAAAGTATCTGAGCTGCATTGGAGTGCACCTGCTGCTGATTCTCTGGCTGATTGCAGGCAAAGGTATGAGGCTGGATCATTTGTTTGACCAAAACAAATTCGCTCTTTTCGTTCGGACTGAGTAAAACCAAAAATCTTCACATTCCTGGTTTCACGCATGGCCAAGGGATACTGACCACTGTACTAATGAGGGGCTGTGGTGTTGCAGTATTTCTTGAAGTGAGCAAGGACTTTTAGTCCTGCAGGTGGAAATCTTTCCTCGAGATTATTTTGTGAGCCAAATTGTGACGAAATGTGAGCATTGGTGGTTCAGTGGTAGAATTCTCGCCTGCCACGCGGGAGGCCCGGGTTCGATTCCCGGCCAATGCAGGTCAAGATTTTTATTAATTCTGAAATCGCAACTTAAACACAGTGTGCGTCTGTGTGAGGGGTCACCTCTCTTGGAACATCCTACCGCAGCAGGCATACCTAACTTTGCAGGCCTCGTCTTACTCACAGACACCTCATGCATCTTCAAAACGCCAGGTTGAATGTGTTCGGCAAGGTGAGTAAAATTCCCTAACTCCCCGTCGGGGAATTGAACCCCGGTCTCCCGCGTGACAGGCGGGGATACTGACCACTATACTAACGAGGAGCTCTGTAAGTATTCATTCCTCTACATGTACAAGGATTTTGACGTCTACAGGTGTGCACATGAGTCAGAGCAATTCAATTCTAGGAGCACAAATTCTTGAGCTAGCAAGCGTTGGTGTTTCATTGGTAGAATTACCTGTCATGGGTGTAATTATGACCAAAATGTGAGCATTGGTGCTTCAGTGGTAGAATTCTCGTCATGCGTGAAGCCCTGGTCTGCAACATGGGAAAAGTATATGAGCTGCATTGGAGTGCACTTGTTGCTGAATCTCTGGCTGATGCAGGTAAAGGTATGAGGATGGATCATTTGTGTGACCAAAACAAATTGGCTCTTTTCGTTCAGACTGAGCCAAATTTTTACTAAATGTGAGCATTGGTGGTTCAGTGGTAGAATTCTCGTCATGCGTGAAGCCCTGGTCTGCAACATTGGAAAAGTGTCTGAGCTGCATTGGAGTGCACCTGCTGCTGAATCTCTGGCTGATTGCAGGCAAAGGTATGAGGCTGGATCATTTGTGTGACCAAAACAAATTGGCTCTTTTTGATCAGACTGAGCCAAATTGTGACTAAATGTGAGCATTGGTGGTTCAGCGGTAGAATTCTCGTCATGCGTGAAGCCCTGGTCTGCAACATTGGAAAAGTATCTGAGCTGCATTGGAGTGCACCTGCTGCTGAATCTCTGGCTGATGCAGGCAAAGGTATGAGGCTGGATCATTTGTGTGACCAAAACTAATTAGCTCTTTTCGTTCAGATTGAGCCAAATTGTGACTAAATGTGAGCATTGGTGGTTCAGTGGTAGAATTCTCGTCATGCGTGAAGCCCTGGTCTGCAACATTGGAAAAGTATCTGAGCTGCATTGGAGTGCACCTGCTGCTGATTCTCTGGCTGATTGCAGGCAAAGGTATGAGGCTTGATCATTTGTTTGACCAAAACAAATTTGCTCTTTTCGTTCGGACTGAGTAAAACCAAAAATCTTCACATTCCTGGTTTCACGCATGGCCAAGGGATACTGACCACTGTACTAATGAGGGGCTGTGGTGTTGCAGTATGAAGGTGTGCACATGAGTCAGACCAATTCAATTCAAGGAGCACAAATTCTTGAGCTAGCAAGCGTTGGTGTTTCATTGGTAGAATTACCTGTCATGGGTGTAATTATGACCAAAATGTGAGCATTGGTGGTTCAGTGGTAGAATTATCGTCATGCGTGTAGCCCTGGTCTGCAACATTGGAAAAGTATCTGAGCTGCATTGGAGTGCACCTGCTGCTGAATCTCTGGCTGATAAAGGCAAAGGTATGAGGCTGGATCATTTGTGTGACCAAAACAAATTGGCTCTTTTCGATCAGACTGAGCCAAATTGTGACTAAATGTGAGCATTGGTTGTTCAATGGTAGAATTCTCGTCATGCGTGAAGCCCTTTTCTGCAACATGGGAAAAGTGTCTGAGCTGCATTGGAGTGCACCTGCTGCTGAATCTCTGGCTGATGCAGGCAAAGGTGTGAGGCTGGATAATTTGTGTGACCAAAACAAATTGGCTCTTTTCGTTCGGACTGAGTAAAACCAAGAATCTTCACATTCCTGGTTTCACGCATGGCCAAGGGATACTGACCACTGTACTAATGAGGGGCTGTGGTGTTGCAGTATTTCTTGAAGTGAGCAAGGACTTTTAGTCCTGCAGGTGGAAATCTTTCCTCGAGATTATTTTGTGAGCCAAATTGTGACTAAATGTGAGCATTGGTGGTGCAGTGGTAGAATTCTCGCCAACTTAAACACAGTGTGCGTCTGTGTGAGGGGTCACCTCTCGTGGAACATCCTACCGCAGCAGGCATACCTAACTTTGCAGGCCTCGTCTTACTCACAGACACCTCATGCATCTTCAATAATGCCAGGTTGAATGTGTTCGGCAAGGTGAGTAAAATTCCCTAACTCCCCGTCGGGGAATTGAACCCCGGTCTCCCGCGTGACAGGCGGGGATACTGACCACTATACTAACAAGGAGCTCTGTAAGTATTCATTCCTCGACATGTACAAGAATTTTGACGTCTACAGTTGTGCACATGAGTCAGACCAATTCAATTCTAGGAGCACAAATTCTTAAGCTAGCAAGCGTTGGTGTTTCATTGGTAGAATTACCTGTCATGGGTGTAATTATGACCAAAATGTGAGCATTGGTGGTTCAGTGGTAGAATTCTCGTCATGCGTGAAGCCCTTGTCTGCAACATGGGAAAGTATATGAGCTGCATTGGAGTGCACCTGCTGCTGAATCTTTGGCTGATAAAGGCAAAGGTATGAGGCTGGATCATTTGTGTGACCAAAACAAATTGGCTCTTTTCGATCAGACTGAGCCAAATTGTGACTAAATGTGAGCATTGGTGCTTCAGTGGTAGAATTCTCGTCATGCGTGAAGCCCTGGTCTGCAACATGGGAAAAGTATATGAGCTGCATTGGAGTGCACTTGTTGCTGAATCTCTGGCTGATGCAGGTAAAGGTATGAGGATGGATCATTTGTGTGACCAAAACAAATTGGCTCTTTTCGTTCAGACTGAGCCAAATTTTTACTAAATGTGAGCATTGGTGGTTCAGTGGTAGAATTCTCGTCATGCGTGAAGCCCTGGTCTGCAACATTGGAAATGTGTCTGAGCTGCATTGGAGTGCACCTGCTGCTGAATCTCTGGCTGATTGCAGGCAAAGGTATGAGGCTGGATCATTTGTGTGACCAAAACAAATTGGCTCTTTTTGATCAGACTGAGCCAAATTGTGACTAAATGTGAGCATTGGTGGTTCAGCGGTAGAATTCTCGTCATGCGTGAAGCCCTGGTCTGCAACATTGGAAAAGTATCTGAGCTGCATTGGAGTGCACCTGCTGCTGAATCTCTGGCTGATGCAGGCAAAGGTATGAGGCTGGATCATTTGTGTGACCAAAACTAATTAGCTCTTTTCGTTCAGATTGAGCCAAATTGTGACTAAATGTGAGCATTGGTGGTTCAGTGGTAGAATTCTCGTCATGCGTGAAGCCCTGGTCTGCAACATTGGAAAAGTATCTGAGCTGCATTGGAGTGCACCTGCTGCTGATTCTCTGGCTGATTGCAGGCAAAGGTATGAGGCTGGATCATTTGTTTGACCAAAACAAATTTGCTCTTTTCGTTCGGACTGAGTAAAACCAAAAATCTTCACATTCCTGGTTTCACGCATGGCCAAGGGATACTGACCACTGTACTAATGAGGGGCTGTGGTGTTGCAGTATGAAGGTGTGCACATGAGTCAGACCAATTCAATTCAAGGAGCACAAATTCTTGAGCTAGCAAGCGTTGGTGTTTCATTGGTAGAATTACCTGTCATGGGTGTAATTATGACCAAAATGTGAGCATTGGTGGTTCAGTGGTAGAATTATCGTCATGCGTGTAGCCCTGGTCTGCAACATTGGAAAAGTATCTGAGCTGCATTGGAGTGCACCTGCTGCTGAATCTCTGGCTGATAAAGGCAAAGGTATGAGGCTGGATCATTTGTGTGACCAAAACAAATTGGCTCTTTTCGATCAGACTGAGCCAAATTGTGACTAAATGTGAGCATTGGTTGTTCAATGGTAGAATTCTCGTCATGCGTGAAGCCCTTTTCTGCAACATGGGAAAAGTGTCTGAGCTGCATTGGAGTGCACCTGCTGCTGAATCTCTGGCTGATGCAGGCAAAGGTGTGAGGCTGGATAATTTGTGTGACCAAAACAAATTGGCTCTTTTCGTTCGGACTGAGTAAAACCAAGAATCTTCACATTCCTGGTTTCACGCATGGCCAAGGGATACTGACCACTGTACTAATGAGGGGCTGTGGTGTTGCAGTATTTCTTGAAGTGAGCAAGGACTTTTAGTCCTGCAGGTGGAAATCTTTCCTCGAGATTATTTTGTGAGCCAAATTGTGACTAAATGTGAGCATTGGTGGTGCAGTGGTAGAATTCTCGCCAACTTAAACACAGTGTGCGTCTGTGTGAGGGGTCACCTCTCGTGGAACATCCTACCGCAGCAGGCATACCTAACTTTGCAGGCCTCGTCTTACTCACAGACACCTCATGCATCTTCAATAACGCCAGGTTGAATGTGTTCGGCAAGGTGAGTAAAATTCCCTAACTCCCCGTCGGGGAATTGAACCCCGGTCTCCCGCGTGACAGGCGGGGATACTGACCACTATACTAACAAGGAGCTCTGTAAGTATTCATTCCTCGACATTTAATAGAATTTTGACGTCTACAGTTGTGCACATGAGTCAGACCAATTCAATTCAAGGAGCACAAATTCTTGAGCTAGCAAGCGTTGGTGTTTCATTGGTAGAATTACCTGTCATGGGTGTAATTATGACCAAAATGTGAGCATTGGTGCTTCAGTGGTAGAATTCTCGTCATGCGTGAAGCCCTGGTCTGCAACATGGGAAAAGTATATGAGCTGCATTGGAGTGCACTTGTTGCTGAATCTCTGGCTGATGCAGGTAAAGGTATGAGGATGGATCATTTGTGTGACCAAAACAAATTGGCTCTTTTCGTTCAGACTGAGCCAAATTTTTACTAAATGTGAGCATTGGTGGTTCAGTGGTAGAATTCTCGTCATGCGTGAAGCCCTGGTCTGCAACATTGGAAAAGTGTCTGAGCTGCATTGGAGTGCACCTGCTGCTGAATCTCTGGCTGATTGCAGGCAAAGGTATGAGGCTGGATCATTTGTGTGACCAAAACAAATTGGCTCTTTTTGATCAGACTGAGCCAAATTGTGACTAAATGTGAGCATTGGTGGTTCAGCGGTAGAATTCTCGTCATGCGTGAAGCCCTGGTCTGCAACATTGGAAAAGTATCTGAGCTGCATTGGAGTGCACCTGCTGCTGAATCTCTGGCTGATGCAGGCAAAGGTATGAGGCTGGATCATTTGTGTGACCAAAACTAATTAGCTCTTTTCGTTCAGATTGAGCCAAATTGTGACTAAATGTGAGCATTGGTGGTTCAGTGGTAGAATTCTCGTCATGCGTGAAGCCCTGGTCTGCAACATTGGAAAAGTATCTGAGCTGCATTGGAGTGCACCTGCTGCTGATTCTCTGGCTGATTGCAGGCAAAGGTATGAGGCTGGATCATTTGTTTGACCAAAACAAATTTGCTCTTTTCGTTCGGACTGAGTAAAACCAAAAATCTTCACATTCCTGGTTTCACGCATGGCCAAGGGATACTGACCACTGTACTAATGAGGGGCTGTGGTGTTGCAGTATGAAGGTGTGCACATGAGTCAGACCAATTCAATTCAAGGAGCACAAATTCTTGAGCTAGCAAGCGTTGGTGTTTCATTGGTAGAATTACCTGTCATTGGTGTAATTATGACCAAAATGTGAGCATTGGTGGTTCAGTGGTAGAATTATCGTCATGCGTGTAGCCCTGGTCTGCAACATTGGAAAAGTATCTGAGCTGCATTGGAGTGCACCTGCTGCTGAATCTCTGGCTGATAAAGGCAAAGGTATGAGGCTGGATCATTTGTGTGACCAAAACAAATTGGCTCTTTTCGATCAGACTGAGCCAAATTGTGACTAAATGTGAGCATTGGTTGTTCAATGGTAGAATTCTCGTCATGCGTGAAGCCCTTTTCTGCAACATGGGAAAAGTGTCTGAGCTGCATTGGAGTGCACCTGCTGCTGAATCTCTGGCTGATGCAGGCAAAGGTGTGAGGCTGGATAATTTGTGTGACCAAAACAAATTGGCTCTTTTCGTTCGGACTGAGTAAAACCAAGAATCTTCACATTCCTGGTTTCACGCATGGCCAAGGGATACTGACCACTGTACTAATGAGGGGCTGTGGTGTTGCAGTATTTCTTGAAGTGAGCAAGGACTTTTAGTCCTGCAGGTGGAAATCTTTCCTCGAGATTATTTTGTGAGCCAAATTGTGACTAAATGTGAGCATTGGTGGTGCAGTGGTAGAATTCTCGCCAACTTAAACACAGTATGCGTCTGTGTGAGGGGTCACCTCTCGTGGAACATCCTACCGCAGCAGGCATACCTAACTTTGCAGGCCTCGTCTTACTCACAGACACCTCATGCATCTTCAATAACGCCAGGTTGAATGTGTTCGGCAAGGTGAGTAAAATTCCCTAACTCCCCGTCGGGGAATTGAACCCCGGTCTCCCGCGTGACAGGCGGGGATACTGACCACTATACTAACAAGGAGCTCTGTAAGTATTCATTCCTCGACATTTAATAGAATTTTGACGTCTACAGTTGTGCACATGAGTCAGACCAATTCAATTCAAGGAGCACAAATTCTTGAGCTAGCAAGCGTTGGTGTTTCATTGGTAGAATTACCTGTCATGGGTGTAATTATGACCAAAATGTGAGCATTGGTGGTTCAGTGGTAGAATTATCGTCATGCGTGTAGCCCTGGTCTGCAACATGGGAAAAGTATATGAGCTGCATTGGAGTGCACTTGCTGCTGAATCTCTGGCTGATGCAGGTAAAGGTATGAGGATGGATCATTTGTGTGACCAAAACAAATTGGCTCTTTTCGTTCAGACTGAGCCAAATTTTTACTAAATGTGAGCAGTGGTGGTTCAGTGGTAGAATTCTCGTCATGCGTGATGCCCTGGTCTGCAACATTGGAAAAGTGTCTGAGCTGCATTAGAGTGCACCTGCTGCTGAATCTCTGGCTGATTGCAGGCAAAGGTATGAGGCTGGATCATTTGTGTGACCAAAACAAATTGGCTCTTTTTGATCAGACTGAGCCAAATTGTGACTAAATGTGAGCATTGGTGGTTCAGCGGTAGAATTCTCGTCATGCGTGAAGCCCTGGTCTGCAACATTGGAAAAGTATCTGAGCTGCATTGGAGTGCACCTGCTGCTGAATCTCTGGCTGATGCAGGCAAAGGTATGAGGCTGGATCATTTGTGTGACCAAAACTAATTAGCTCTTTTCGTTCAGATTGAGCCAAATTGTGACTAAATGTGAGCATTGGTGGTTCAGTGGTAGAATTCTCGTCATGCGTGAAGCCCTGGTCTGCAACATTGGAAAAGTATCTGAGCTGCATTGGAGTGCACCTGCTGCTGATTCTCTGGCTGATTGCAGGCAAAGGTATGAGGCTGGATCATTTGTTTGACCAAAACAAATTGGCTCTTTTCGTTCGGACTGAGTAAAACCAAAAATCTTCACATTCCTGGTTTCACGCATGGCCAAGGGATACTGACCACTGTACTAATGAGGGGCTGTGGTGTTACAGTATGCAGGTGTGCACATGAGTCAGACCAATTCAATTCAAGGAGCACAAATTCTTGAGCTAGCAAGCGTTGGTGTTTCATTGGTAGAATTACCTGTCATGGGTGTAATTATGACCAAAATGTGAGCATTGGTGGTTCAGTGGTAGAATTATCGTCATGCGTGTAGCCCTGGTCTGCAACATTGGAAAAGTATCTGAGCTGCATTGGAGTGCACCTGCTGCTGAATCTCTGGCTGATAAAGGCAAAGGTATGAGGCTGGATCATTTGTGTGACCAAAACAAATTGGCTCTTTTCGATCAGACTGAGCCAAATTGTGACTAAATGTGAGCATTGGTTGTTCAATGGTAGAATTCTCGTCATGCGTGAAGCCCTTTTCTGCAACATGGGAAAAGTGTCTGAGCTGCATTGGAGTGCACCTGCTGCTGAATCTCTGGCTGATGCAGGCAAAGGTGTGAGGCTGGATCATTTGTGTGACCAAAACAAGTTGGCTCTTTTCGTTCAGACTGAGCCAAATTTTTACTAAATGTGAGCATTGGTGGTTCAGCGGTAGAATTCTCGTCATGCGTGAAGCCCTGGTCTACAACATTGGAAAAGTATCTGAGCTGCATTGGAGTGCACCTGCTGCTGAATCTCTGGCTGATGCAGGCAAAGGTATGAGGCTGGATCATTTGTGTGACCAAAACTAATTAGCTCTTTTCGTTCAGATTGAGCCAAATTGTGACTAAATGTGAGCATTGGTGGTTCAGTGGTAGAATTCTCGTCATGCGTGAAGCCCTGGCATACCTAACTTTGCAGGCCTCGTCTTACTCACAGACACCTCATGCATCTTCAATAACGCCAGGTTGAATGTGTTCGGCAAGGTGAGTAAAATTCCCTAACTCCCCGTCGGGGAATTGAACCCCGGTCTCCCGCGTGACAGGCGGGGATACTGACCACTATACTAACGAGGAGCTCTGTAAGTTTTCATTCCTCGACATGTACAAGAATTTTGACGTCTACAGGTGTGCACATGAGTCAGACCAATTCAATTCTAGGAGCACAAATTCTTGAGCTAGCAAGCTCAAGAATATGAGGCTGGATCATTTGTGTGACCAAAACAAATTGGCTCTTTTCGTTCAGACTGAGCCAAATTTTGACTAAATGTGAGCATTGGTGGTTCAGTGGTAGAATTCTCGTCATGCGTGAAGCTCTGGTCTGCAACATTGGAAAAGTGTCTGAGCTGCATTGGAGTGCACCTGCTGCTGAATCTCTGGCTGATTGCAGGCAAAGGTATGAGGCTGGATCATTTGTGTGACCAAAACAAATTGGCTCTTTTCGATCAGACTGAGCCAAATTTTTACTAAATGTGAGCATTGGTGGTTCAGTGGTAGAATTCTCGTCAAGCGTGAAGCCCTGGTCTGCAACATTGGAAAAGTATCTGAGCTGCATTGGAGTGCACCTGCTGCTGAATCTCTGGCTGATAAAGGCAAAGGTATGAGGCTGGATCATTTGTGTGACCAAAACAAATTGGCTCTTTTCGATCAGACTGAGCCAAATTGTGACTAAATGTGAGCATTGGTTGTTCAATGGTAGAATTCTCGTCATGCGTGAAGCCCTGGTCTGCAACATTGGAAAAGTATCTGAGCTGCATTGGAGTGCACCTGCTGCTGAATCTCTGGCTGATGCAGGCAAAGGTGTGAGGCTGGATAATTTGTGTGACCAAAACAAATTGGCTCTTTTCGTTCGGACTGAGTAAAACCAAGAATCTTCACATTCCTGGTTTCACGCATGGCCAAGGGATACTGACCACTGTACTAATGAGGGGCTGTGGTGTTGCAGTATTTCTTGAAGTGAGCAAGGACTTTTAGTCCTGCAGGTGGAAATCTTTCCTCGAGATTATTTTGTGAGCCAAATTGTGACTAAATGTGAGCATTGGTGGTGCAGTGGTAGAATTCTCGCCAACTTAAACACAGTATGCGTCTGTGTGAGGGGTCACCTCTCGTGGAACATCCTACCGCAGCAGGCATACCTAACTTTGCAGGCCTCGTCTTACTCACAGACACCTCATGCATCTTCAATAACGCCAGGTTGAATGTGTTCGGCAAGGTGAGTAAAATTCCCTAACTCCCCGTCGGGGAATTGAACCCCGGTCTCCCGCGTGACAGGCGGGGATACTGACCACTATACTAACAAGGAGCTCTGTAAGTATTCATTCCTCGACATTTAATAGAATTTTGACGTCTACAGTTGTGCACATGAGTCAGACCAATTCAATTCAAGGAGCACAAATTCTTGAGCTAGCAAGCGTTGGTGTTTCATTGGTAGAATTACCTGTCATGGGTGTAATTATGACCAAAATGTGAGCATTGGTGGTTCAGTGGTAGAATTATCGTCATGCGTGTAGCCCTGGTCTGCAACATGGGAAAAGTATATGAGCTGCATTGGAGTGCACTTGCTGCTGAATCTCTGGCTGATGCAGGTAAAGGTATGAGGATGGATCATTTGTGTGACCAAAACAAATTGGCTCTTTTCGTTCAGACTGAGCCAAATTTTTACTAAATGTGAGCAGTGGTGGTTCAGTGGTAGAATTCTCGTCATGCGTGATGCCCTGGTCTGCAACATTGGAAAAGTGTCTGAGCTGCATTAGAGTGCACCTGCTGCTGAATCTCTGGCTGATTGCAGGCAAAGGTATGAGGCTGGATCATTTGTGTGACCAAAACAAATTGGCTCTTTTTGATCAGACTGAGCCAAATTGTGACTAAATGTGAGCATTGGTGGTTCAGCGGTAGAATTCTCGTCATGCGTGAAGCCCTGGTCTGCAACATTGGAAAAGTATCTGAGCTGCATTGGAGTGCACCTGCTGCTGAATCTCTGGCTGATGCAGGCAAAGGTATGAGGCTGGATCATTTGTGTGACCAAAACTAATTAGCTCTTTTCGTTCAGATTGAGCCAAATTGTGACTAAATGTGAGCATTGGTGGTTCAGTGGTAGAATTCTCGTCATGCGTGAAGCCCTGGTCTGCAACATTGGAAAAGTATCTGAGCTGCATTGGAGTGCACCTGCTGCTGATTCTCTGGCTGATTGCAGGCAAAGGTATGAGGCTGGATCATTTGTTTGACCAAAACAAATTGGCTCTTTTCGTTCGGACTGAGTAAAACCAAAAATCTTCACATTCCTGGTTTCACGCATGGCCAAGGGATACTGACCACTGTACTAATGAGGGGCTGTGGTGTTACAGTATGCAGGTGTGCACATGAGTCAGACCAATTCAATTCAAGGAGCACAAATTCTTGAGCTAGCAAGCGTTGGTGTTTCATTGGTAGAATTACCTGTCATGGGTGTAATTATGACCAAAATGTGAGCATTGGTGGTTCAGTGGTAGAATTATCGTCATGCGTGTAGCCCTGGTCTGCAACATTGGAAAAGTATCTGAGCTGCATTGGAGTGCACCTGCTGCTGAATCTCTGGCTGATAAAGGCAAAGGTATGAGGCTGGATCATTTGTGTGACCAAAACAAATTGGCTCTTTTCGATCAGACTGAGCCAAATTGTGACTAAATGTGAGCATTGGTTGTTCAATGGTAGAATTCTCGTCATGCGTGAAGCCCTTTTCTGCAACATGGGAAAAGTGTCTGAGCTGCATTGGAGTGCACCTGCTGCTGAATCTCTGGCTGATGCAGGCAAAGGTGTGAGGCTGGATCATTTGTGTGACCAAAACAAGTTGGCTCTTTTCGTTCAGACTGAGCCAAATTTTTACTAAATGTGAGCATTGGTGGTTCAGCGGTAGAATTCTCGTCATGCGTGAAGCCCTGGTCTACAACATTGGAAAAGTATCTGAGCTGCATTGGAGTGCACCTGCTGCTGAATCTCTGGCTGATGCAGGCAAAGGTATGAGGCTGGATCATTTGTGTGACCAAAACTAATTAGCTCTTTTCGTTCAGATTGAGCCAAATTGTGACTAAATGTGAGCATTGGTGGTTCAGTGGTAGAATTCTCGTCATGCGTGAAGCCCTGGCATACCTAACTTTGCAGGCCTCGTCTTACTCACAGACACCTCATGCATCTTCAATAACGCCAGGTTGAATGTGTTCGGCAAGGTGAGTAAAATTCCCTAACTCCCCGTCGGGGAATTGAACCCCGGTCTCCCGCGTGACAGGCGGGGATACTGACCACTATACTAACGAGGAGCTCTGTAAGTTTTCATTCCTCGACATGTACAAGAATTTTGACGTCTACAGGTGTGCACATGAGTCAGACCAATTCAATTCTAGGAGCACAAATTCTTGAGCTAGCAAGCTCAAGAATATGAGGCTGGATCATTTGTGTGACCAAAACAAATTGGCTCTTTTCGTTCAGACTGAGCCAAATTTTGACTAAATGTGAGCATTGGTGGTTCAGTGGTAGAATTCTCGTCATGCGTGAAGCTCTGGTCTGCAACATTGGAAAAGTGTCTGAGCTGCATTGGAGTGCACCTGCTGCTGAATCTCTGGCTGATTGCAGGCAAAGGTATGAGGCTGGATCATTTGTGTGACCAAAACAAATTGGCTCTTTTCGATCAGACTGAGCCAAATTTTTACTAAATGTGAGCATTGGTGGTTCAGTGGTAGAATTCTCGTCATGCGTGAAGCCCTGGTCTGCAACATTGGAAAAGTATCTGAGCTGCATTGGAGTGCACCTGCTGCTGAATCTCTGGCTGATAAAGGCAAAGGTATGAGGCTGGATCATTTGTGTGACCAAAACAAATTGGCTCTTTTCGATCAGACTGAGCCAAATTGTGACTAAATGTGAGCATTGGTTGTTCAATGGTAGAATTCTCGTCATGCGTGAAGCCCTGGTCTGCAACATTGGAAAAGTGTCTGAGCTGCATTGGAGTGCACCTGCTGCTGAATCTCTGGCTGATTGCAGGCAAAGGTATGAGGCTGGATCATTTGTGTGACCAAAACAAATTGGCTCTTTTCGATCAGACTGAGCCAAATTTTTACTAAATGTGAGCATTGGTGGTTCAGTGGTAGAATTCTCGTCATGCGTGAAGCCCTGGTCTGCAACATTGGAAAAGTATCTGAGCTGCATTGGAGTGCACCTGCTGCTGAATCTCTGGCTGATAAAGGCAAAGGTATGAGGCTGGATCATTTGTGTGACCAAAACAAATTGGCTCTTTTCGATCAGACTGAGCCAAATTGTGACTAAATGTGAGCATTGGTTGTTCAATGGTAGAATTCTCGTCATGCGTGAAGCCCTTTTCTGCAACATGGGAAAAGTGTCTGAGCTGCATTGGAGTGCACCTGCTGCTGAATCTCTGGCTGATGCAGGCAAAGGTGTGAGGCTGGATCATTTGTGTGACCAAAACAAATTGGCTCTTTTCGTTCAGACTGAGCCAAATTTTTACTAAATGTGAGCATTGGTGGTTCAGCGGTAGAATTCTCGTCATGCGTCAAGCCCTGGTCTACAACATTGGAAAAGTATCTGAGCTGCATTGGAGTGCACCTGCTGCTGAATCTCTGGCTGATGCAGGCAAAGGTATGAGGCTGGATCATTTGTGTGACCAAAACTAATTAGCTCTTTTCGTTCAGATTGAGCCAAATTGTGACTAAATGTGAGCATTGGTGGTTCAGTGGTAGAATTCTCGTCATGCGTGAATCCCTGGTCTGCAACATTGGAAAAGTATCTGAGCTGCATTGGAGTGCACCTGCTGCTGATTCTCTGGCTGATTGCAGGCAAAGGTATGAGGCTGGATCATTTGTTTGACCAAAACAAATTGGCTCTTTTCGTTCGTACTGAGTAAAACCAAAATTCTTCACATTCCTTGTTTCACGCATGGCCAAGGGATACTGACCACTGTACTAATGAGGGGCTGTGGTGTTGCAGTATTTCTTGAAGTGAGCAAGGACTTTTAGTCCTGCAGGTGGAAATCTTTCCTCGAGATTATTTTGTGAGCCAAATTGTGACTAAATGTGAGCATTGGTGGTTCAGTGGTAGAATTCTCGCCTGCCACGCGGGAAGCCCGGGTTCGATTCCCGGCCAATGCAGGTCAAGTTTTTTATTAATTCTGAAATCGCAACTTAAACACAGTGTGCGTCTGTGTGAGGGGTCACCTCTCGTGGAACATCCTACCGCAGCAGGCATACCTAACTTTGCAGGCCTCGTCTTACTCACAGACACCTCATGCATCTTCAATAACGCCAGGTTGAATGTGTTCGGCAAGGTGAGTAAAATTCCCTAACTCCCCGTCGGGGAATTGAACCCCGGTCTCCCGCGTGACAGGCGGGGATACTGACCACTATACTAACGAGGAGCTCTGTAAGTTTTCATTCCTTGACATGTACAAGAATTTTGACGTCTACAGGTGTGCACATGAGTCAGACCAATTCAATTCTAGGAGCACAAATTCTTGAGCTAGCAAGCTCAAGAATATGAGGCTGGATCATTTGTGTGACCAAAACAAATTGGCTCTTTTCGATCAGACTGAGCCAAATTGTGACTAAATGTGAGCATTGGTTGTTCAATGGTAGAATTCTCGTCATGCGTGAAGCCCTGGTCTGCAACATTGGAAAAGTGTCTGAGCTGCATTGGAGTGCACCTGCTGCTGAATCTCTGGCTGATTGCAGGCAAAGGTATGAGGCTGGATCATTTGTGTGACCAAAACAAATTGGCTCTTTTCGATCAGACTGAGCCAAATTTTTACTAAATGTGAGCATTGGTGGTTCAGTGGTAGAATTCTCGTCATGCGTGAAGCCCTGGTCTGCAACATTGGAAAAGTATCTGAGCTGCATTGGAGTGCACCTGCTGCTGAATCTCTGGCTGATAAAGGCAAAGGTATGAGGCTGGATCATTTGTGTGACCAAAACAAATTGGCTCTTTTCGATCAGACTGAGCCAAATTGTGACTAAATGTGAGCATTGGTGGTTCAGTGGTAGAATTCTCGTCATGCGTGAAGCCCTGGTCTGCAACATTGGAAAAGTATCTGAGCTGCATTGGAGTGCACCTGCTGCTGAATCTCTGGCTGATAAAGGCAAAGGTATGAGGCTGGATCATTTGTGTGACCAAAACAAATTGGCTCTTTTCGTTCGTACTGAGTAAAACCAAAAATCTTCACATTCCTTGTTTCACGCATGGCCAAGGGATACTGACCACTGTACTAATGAGGGGCTGTGGTGTTGCAGTATTTCTTGAAGTGAGCAAGGACTTTTAGTCCTGCAGGTGGAAATCTTTCCTCGAGATTATTTTGTGAGCCAAATTGTGACTAAATGTGAGCATTGTGGTAGAATTCTCGCCTGCCACGCGGGAAGCCCGGGTTCGATTCCCGGCCAATGCAGGTCAAGATTTTTATTAATTCTGAAATCGCAACTTAAACACAGTGTGCGTCTGTGTGAGGGGTCACCTCTCGTGGAACATCCTACCGCAGCAGGCATACCTAACTTTGCAGGCCTCGTCTTACTCACAGACACCTCATGCATCTTCAATAACGCCAGGTTGAATGTGTTCGGCAAGGTGAGTAAAATTCCCTAACTCCCCGTCGGGGAATTGAACCCCGGTCTCCCGCGTGACAGGCGGGGATACTGACCACTATACTAACGAGGAGCTCTGTAAGTTTTCATTCCTCGACATGTACAAGAATTTTGAGGTCTACAGGTGTGCACATGAGTCAGACCAATTCAATTCTAGGAGCACAAATTCTTGAGCTAGCAAGCGTCGGTGTTTCATTGTTAGAATTACCTGTCATGGGTGTAATTATGACCAAAATGTGAGCATTGGTGGTTCAGTGGTAGAATTCTCGTCATGCGTGAAGCCCTGGTCTGCAACATGGGAAAAGTATATGAGCTGCATTGGAGTGCACTTGTTGCTGAATCTCTGGCTGATGCAGGTAAAGGTATGAGGATGGATCATTTGTGTGACCAAAACAAATTGGCTCTTTTCGTTCAGACTGAGCCAAATTTTTACTAAATGTGAGCATTGGTGGTTCAGTGGTAGAATTCTCGTCATGCGTGAAGCCCTGGTCTGCAACATTGGAAAAGTGTCTGAGCTGCATTGGAGTGCACCTTCTGCTGAATCTCTGGCTGATTGCAGGCAAAGGTATGAGGCTGGATCATTTGTGTGACCAAAACAAATTGGCTCTTTTCGATCAGACTGAGCCAAATTTTTACTAAATGTGAGCATTGGTGGTTCAGTGGTAGAATTCTCGTCATGCGTGAAGCCCTGGTCTGCAACATTGGAAAAGTATCTGAGCTGCATTGGAGTGCACCTGCTGCTGAATCTCTGGCTGATAAAGGCAAAGGTATGAGGCTGGATCATTTGTGTGACCAAAACAAATTGGCTCTTTTCGATCAGACTGAGCCAAATTGTGACTAAATGTGAGCATTGGTTGTTCAATGGTAGAATTCTCGTCATGCGTGAAGCCCTCCCGCGTGACAGCCGGTCTCCCGCGTGACAGGCGGGGATACTGACCACTATACTAACGAGGAGCTCTGTAAGTTTTCATTCCTCGACATGTACAAGAATTTTGACGTCTACAGGTGTGCACATGAGTCAGACCAATTCAATTCTAGGAGCACAAATTCTTGAGCTAGCAAGCTCAAGAATATGAGGCTGGATCATTTGTGTGACCAAAACAAATTGGCTCTTTTCGATCAGACTGAGCCAAATTGTGACTAAATGTGAGCATTGGTTGTTCAATGGTAGAATTCTCGTCATGCGTGAAGCCCTGGTCTGCAACATTGGAAAAGTGTCTGAGCTGCATTGGAGTGCACCTGCTGCTGAATCTCTGGCTGATTGCAGGCAAAGGTATGAGGCTGGATCATTTGTGTGACCAAAACAAATTGGCTCTTTTCGATCAGACTGAGCCAAATTTTTACTAAATGTGAGCATTGGTGGTTCAGTGGTAGAATTCTCGTCATGCGTGAAGCCCTGGTCTGCAACATTGGAAAAGTATCTGAGCTGCATTGGAGTGCACCTGCTGCTGAATCTCTGGCTGATAAAGGCAAAGGTATGAGGCTGGATCATTTGTGTGACCAAAACAAATTGGCTCTTTTCGATCAGACTGAGCCAAATTGTGACTAAATGTGAGCATTGGTTGTTCAATGGTAGAATTCTCGTCATGCGTGAAGCCCTTTTCTGCAACATGGGAAAAGTGTCTGAGCTGCATTGGAGTGCACCTGCTGCTGAATCTCTGGCTGATGCAGGCAAAGGTGTGAGGCTGGATCATTTGTGTGACCAAAACAAATTGGCTCTTTTCGTTCAGACTGAGCCAAATTTTTACTAAATGTGAGCATTGGTGGTTCAGCGGTAGAATTCTCGTCATGCGTGAAGCCCTGGTCTACAACATTGGAAAAGTATCTGAGCTGCATTGGAGTGCACCTGCTGCTGAATCTCTGGCTGATGCAGGCAAAGGTATGAGGCTGGATCATTTGTGTGACCAAAACTAATTAGCTCTTTTCGTTCAGATTGAGCCAAATTGTGACTAAATGTGAGCATTGGTGGTTCAGTGGTAGAATTCTCGTCATGCGTGAATCCCTGGTCTGCAACATTGGAAAAGTATCTGAGCTGCATTGGAGTGCACCTGCTGCTGATTCTCTGGCTGATTGCAGGCAAAGGTATGAGGCTGGATCATTTGTTTGACCAAAACAAATTGGCTCTTTTCGTTCGTACTGAGTAAAACCAAAAATCTTCACATTCCTTGTTTCACGCATGGCCAAGGGATACTGACCACTGTACTAATGAGGGGCTGTGGTGTTGCAGTATTTCTTGAAGTGAGCAAGGACTTTTAGTCCTGCAGGTGGAAATCTTTCCTCGAGATTATTTTGTGAGCCAAATTGTGACTAAATGTGAGCATTGGTGGTTCAGTGGTAGAATTCTCGCCTGCCACGCGGGAAGCCCGGGTTCGATTCCCGGCCAATGCAGGTCAAGATTTTTATTAATTCTGAAATCGCAACTTAAACACAGAGTGCGTCTGTGTGAGGGGTCACCTCTCGTGGAACATCCTACCGCAGCAGGCATACCTAACTTTGCAGGCCTCGTCTTACTCACAGACACCTCATGCATCTTCAATAACGCCAGGTTGCATGTGTTCGGCAAGGTGAGTAAAATTCCCTAACTCCCCGTCGGGAAATTGAACCCCGGTCTCCCGCGTGACAGGCGGGGATACTGACCACTATACTAACGAGGAGCTCTGTAAGTTTTCATTCCTCGACATGTACAAGAATTTTGAGGTCTACAGGTGTGCACATGAGTCAGACCAATTCAATTCTAGGAGCACAAATTCTTGAGCTAGCAAGCGTCGGTGTTTCATTGTTAGAATTACCTGTCATGGGTGTAATTATGACCAAAATGTGAGCATTGGTGGTTCAGTGGTAGAATTCTCGTCATGCGTGAAGCCCTGGTCTGCAACATGGGAAAAGTATATGAGCTGCATTGGAGTGCACTTGTTGCTGAATCTCTGGCTGATGCAGGTAAAGGTATGAGGATGGATCATTTGTGTGACCAAAACAAATTGGCTCTTTTCGTTCAGACTGAGCCAAATTTTTACTAAATGTGAGCATTGGTGGTTCAGTGGTAGAATTCTCGTCATGCGTGAAGCCCTGGTCTGCAACATTGGAAAAGTGTCTGAGCTGCATTGGAGTGCACCTTCTGCTGAATCTCTGGCTGATTGCAGGCAAAGGTATGAGGCTGGATCATTTGTGTGACCAAAACAAATTGGCTCTTTTCGATCAGACTGAGCCAAATTTTTACTAAATGTGAGCATTGGTGGTTCAGTGGTAGAATTCTCGTCATGCGTGAAGCCCTGGTCTGCAACATTGGAAAAGTATCTGAGCTGCATTGGAGTGCACCTGCTGCTGAATCTCTGGCTGATAAAGGCAAAGGTATGAGGCTGGATCATTTGTGTGACCAAAACAAATTGGCTCTTTTCGATCAGACTGAGCCAAATTGTGACTAAATGTGAGCATTGGTTGTTCAATGGTAGAATTCTCGTCATGCGTGAAGCCCTCCCGCGTGACAGCCGGTCTCCCGCGTGACAGGCGGGGATACTGACCACTATACTAACGAGGAGCTCTGTAAGTTTTCATTCCTCGACATGTACAAGAATTTTGACGTCTACAGGTGTGCACATGAGTCAGACCAATTCAATTCTAGGAGCACAAATTCTTGAGCTAGCAAGCGTTGGTGTTTCATTGTTAGAATTACCTGTCATGGGTGTAATTATGACCAAAATGTGAGCATTGGTGGTTCAGTGGTAGAATTCTCGTCATGCGTGAAGCCCTGGTCTGCAACATGGGAAAAGTATATGAGCTGCATTGGAGTGCACTTGTTGCTGAATCTCTGGCTGATGCAGGTAAAGGTATGAGGATGGATCATTTGTGTGACCAAAACAAATTGGCTCTTTTCGATCAGACTGAGCCAAATTTTTACTAAATGTGAGCATTGGTGGTTCAGTGGTAGAATTCTCGTCATGCGTGAAGCCCTGGTCTGCAACATTGGAAAAGTATCTGAGCTGCATTGGAGTGCACCTGCTGCTGAATCTCTGGCTGATAAAGGCAAAGGTATGAGGCTGGATCATTTGTGTGACCAAAACAAATTGGCTCTTTTCGATCAGACTGAGCCAAATTGTGACTAAATGTGAGCATTGGTTGTTCAATGGTAGAATTCTCGTCATGCGTGAAGCCCTGGTCTGCAACATTGGAAAAGTGTCTGAGCTGCATTGGAGTGCACCTGCTGCTGAATCTCTGGCTGATTGCAGGCAAAGGTATGAGGCTGGATCATTTGTGTGACCAAAACAAATTGGCTCTTTTCGATCAGACTGAGCCAAATTTTTACTAAATGTGAGCATTGGTGGTTCAGTGGTAGAATTCTCGTCATGCGTGAAGCCCTGGTCTGCAACATTGGAAAAGTATCTGAGCTGCATTGGAGTGCACCTGCTGCTGAATCTCTGGCTGATAAAGGCAAAGGTATGAGGCTGGATCATTTGTGTGACCAAAACAAATTGGCTCTTTTCGATCAGACTGAGCCAAATTGTGACTAAATGTGAGCATTGGTTGTTCAATGGTAGAATTCTCGTCATGCGTGAAGCCCTTTTCTGCAACATGGGAAAAGTGTCTGAGCTGCATTGGAGTGCACCTGCTGCTGAATCTCTGGCTGATGCAGGCAAAGGTGTGAGGCTGGATCATTTGTGTGACCAAAACAAATTGGCTCTTTTCGTTCAGACTGAGCCAAATTTTTACTAAATGTGAGCATTGGTGGTTCAGCGGTAGAATTCTCGTCATGCGTGAAGCCCTGGTCTACAACATTGGAAAAGTATCTGAGCTGCATTGGAGTGCACCTGCTGCTGAATCTCTGGCTGATGCAGGCAAAGGTATGAGGCTGGATCATTTGTGTGACCAAAACTAATTAGCTCTTTTCGTTCAGATTGAGCCAAATTGTGACTAAATGTGAGCATTGGTGGTTCAGTGGTAGAATTCTCGTCATGCGTGAATCCCTGGTCTGCAACATTGGAAAAGTATCTGAGCTGCATTGGAGTGCACCTGCTGCTGATTCTCTGGCTGATTGCAGGCAAAGGTATGAGGCTGGATCATTTGTTTGACCAAAACAAATTGGCTCTTTTCGTTCGTACTGAGTAAAACCAAAAATCTTCACATTCCTTGTTTCACGCATGGCCAAGGGATACTGACCACTGTACTAATGAGGGGCTGTGGTGTTGCAGTATTTCTTGAAGTGAGCAAGGACTTTTAGTCCTGCAGGTGGAAATCTTTCCTCGAGATTATTTTGTGAGCCAAATTGGGACTAAATGTGAGCATTGGTGGTTCAGTGGTAGAATTCTCGCCTGCCACGCGGGAAGCCCGGGTTCGATTCCCGGCCAATGCAGGTCAAGAATTTTATTAATTCTGAAATCGCAACTTAAACACAGTGTGCGTCTGTGTGAGGGGTCACCTCTCGTGGAACATCCTACCGCAGCAGGCATACCTAACTTTGCAGGCCTCGTCTTACTCACAGACACCTCATGCATCTTCAATAACGCCAGGTTGAATGTGTTCGGCAAGGTGAGTAAAATTCCCTAACTCCCCGTCGGGGAATTGAACCCCGGTCTCCCGCGTGACAGGCGGGGATACTGACCACTATACTAACAAGGAGCTCTGTAAGTATTCATTCCTCGACATTTAATAGAATTTTGACGTCTACAGTTGTGCACATGAGTCAGACCAATTCAATTCAAGGAGCACAAATTCTTGAGCTAGCAAGCGTTGGTGTTTCATTGGTAGAATTACCTGTCATGGGTGTAATTATGACCAAAATGTGAGCATTGGTGCTTCAGTGGTAGAATTGTCGTCATGCGTGAAGCCCTGGTCTGCAACATGGGAAAAGTATATGAGCTGCATTGGAGTGCACTTGTTGCTGAATCTCTGGCTGATGCAGGTAAAGGTATGAGGATGGATCATTTGTGTGACCAAAACAAATTGGCTCTTTTCGTTCAGACTGAGCCAAATTTTTACTAAATGTGAGCATTGGTGGTTCAGTGGTAGAATTCTCGTCATGCGTGAAGCCCTGGTCTGCAACATTGGAAAAGTGTCTGAGCTGCATTGGAGTGCACCTGCTGCTGAATCTCTGGCTGATTGCAGGCAAAGGTATGAGGCTGGATCATTTGTGTGACCAAAACAAATTGGCTCTTTTTGATCAGACTGAGCCAAATTGTGACTAAATGTGAGCATTGGTGGTTCAGCGGTAGAATTCTCGTCATGCGTGAAGCCCTGGTCTGCAACATTGGAAAAGTATCTGAGCTGCATTGGAGTGCACCTGCTGCTGAATCTCTGGCTGATGCAGGCAAAGGTATGAGGCTGGATCATTTGTGTGACCAAAACTAATTAGCTCTTTTCGTTCAGATTGAGCCAAATTGTGACTAAATGTGAGCATTGGTGGTTCAGTGGTAGAATTCTCGTCATGCGTGAAGCCCTGGTCTGCAACATTGGAAAAGTATCTGAGCTGCATTGGAGTGCACCTGCTGCTGATTCTCTGGCTGATTGCAGGCAAAGGTATGAGGCTGGATCATTTGTTTGACCAAAACAAATTTGTTCTTTTCGTTCGGACTGAGTAAAACCAAAAATCTTCACATTCCTGGTTTCACGCATGGCCAAGGGATACTGACCACTGTACTAATGAGGGGCTGTGGTGTTGCAGTATGAAGGTGTGCACATGAGTCAGACCAATTCAATTCAAGGAGCACAAATTCTTGAGCTAGCAAGCGTTGGTGTTTCATTGGTAGAATTACCTGTCATGGGTGTAATTATGACCAAAATGTGAGCATTGGTGGTTCAGTGGTAGAATTATCGTCATGCGTGTAGCCCTGGTCTGCAACATTGGAAAAGTATCTGAGCTGCATTGGAGTGCACCTGCTGCTGAATCTCTGGCTGATAAAGGCAAAGGTATGAGGCTGGATCATTTGTGTGACCAAAACTAATTAGCTCTTTTCGTTCAGATTGAGCCAAATTGTGACTAAATGTGAGCATTGGTGGTTCAGTGGTAGAATTCTCGTCATGCGTGAAGCCCTGGTCTGCAACATTGGAAAAGTATCTGAGCTGCATTGGAGTGCACCTGCTGCTGATTCTCTGGCTGATTGCAGGCAAAGGTATGAGGCTGGATCATTTGTTTGACCAAAACAAATTGGCTCTTTTCGTTCGTACTGAGTAAAACCAAAAATCTTCACATTCCTTGTTTCACGCATGGCCAAGGGATACTGACCACTGTACTAATGAGGGGCTGTGGTGTTGCAGTATTTCTTGAAGTGAGCAAGGACTTTTAGTCCTGCAGGTGGAAATCTTTCCTCGAGATTATTTTGTGAGCCAAATTGTGACTAAATGTGAGCATTGGTGGTTCAGTGGTAGAATTCTCGCCTGCCACGCGGGAGGCCCGGGTTCGATTACCGGCCAATGCAGGTCAAGATTTTTATTAATTCTGAAATCGCAACTTAAACACAGTGTGCGTCTGTGTTAGGGGTCACCTCTCGTGGAACATCCTACCGCAGCAGGCATACCTAACTTTGCAGGCCTCGTCTTACTCACAGACACCTCATGCATCTTCAATAACGCCAGGTTGAATGTGTTCGGCAAGGTGAGTAAAATTCCCTAACTCCCCGTCGGGGAATTGAACCCCGGTCTCCCGCGTGACAGGCGGGGATACTGACCACTATACTAACAAGGAGCTCTGTAAGTATTCATTCCTCGACATTTAATAGAATTTTGACGTCTACAGTTGTGCACATGAGTCAGACCAATTCAATTCAAGGAGCACAAATTCTTGAGCTAGCAAGCGTTGGTGTTTCATTGGTAGAATTACCTGTCATGGGTGTAATTATGACCAAAATGTGAGCATTGGTGCTTCAGTGGTAGAATTGTCGTCATGCGTGAAGCCCTGGTCTGCAACATGGGAAAAGTATATGAGCTGCATTGGAGTGCACTTGTTGCTGAATCTCTGGCTGATGCAGGTAAAGGTATGAGGCTGGATCATTTGTTTGACCAAAACAAATTTGTTCTTTTCGTTCGGACTGAGTAAAACCAAAAATCTTCACATTCCTGGTTTCACGCATGGCCAAGGGATACTGACCACTGTACTAATGAGGGGCTGTGGTGTTGCAGTATGAAGGTGTGCACATGAGTCAGACCAATTCAATTCAAGGAGCACAAATTCTTGAGCTAGCAAGCGTTGGTGTTTCATTGGTAGAATTACCTGTCATGGGTGTAATTATGACCAAAATGTGAGCATTGGTGGTTCAGTGGTAGAATTATCGTCATGCGTGTAGCCCTGGTCTGCAACATTGGAAAAGTATCTGAGCTGCATTGGAGTGCACCTGCTGCTGAATCTCTGGCTGATAAAGGCAAAGGTATGAGGCTGGATCATTTGTGTGACCAAAACTAATTAGCTCTTTTCGTTCAGATTGAGCCAAATTGTGACTAAATGTGAGCATTGGTGGTTCAGTGGTAGAATTCTCGTCATGCGTGAAGCCCTGGTCTGCAACATTGGAAAAGTATCTGAGCTGCATTGGAGTGCACCTGCTGCTGATTCTCTGGCTGATTGCAGGCAAAGGTATGAGGCTGGATCATTTGTTTGACCAAAACAAATTGGCTCTTTTCGTTCGTACTGAGTAAAACCAAAAATCTTCACATTCCTTGTTTCACGCATGGCCAAGGGATACTGACCACTGTACTAATGAGGGGCTGTGGTGTTGCAGTATTTCTTGAAGTGAGCAAGGACTTTTAGTCCTGCAGGTGGAAATCTTTCCTCGAGATTATTTTGTGAGCCAAATTGTGACTAAATGTGAGCATTGGTGGTTCAGTGGTAGAATTCTCGCCTGCCACGCGGGAGGCCCGGGTTCGATTCCCGGCCAATGCAGGTCAAGATTTTTATTAATTCTGAAATCGCAACTTAAACACAGTGTGCGTCTGTGTGAGGGGTCACCTCTCGTGGAACATCCTACCGCAGCAGGCATACCTAACTTTGCAGGCCTCGTCTTACTCACAGACACCTCATGCATCTTCAATAACGCCAGGTTGAATGTGTTCGGCAAGGTGAGTAAAATTCCCTAACTCCCCGTCGGGGAATTGAACCCCGGTCTCCCGCGTGACAGGCGGGGATACTGACCACTATACTAACGAGGAGCTCTGTAAGTTTTCATTCCTCGACATCTACAAGAATTTTGACGTCTACAGGTGTGCACATGAGTCAGACCAATTCAATTCTAGGAGCACAAATTCTTGAGCTAGCAAGCGTTGGTGTTTCATTGTTAGAATTACCTGTCATGGGTGTAATTATGACCAAAATGTGAGCATTGGTGGTTCAGTGGTAGAATTCTCGTCATGCGTGAAGCCCTGGTCTGCAACATGGGAAAAGTATATGAGCTGCATTGGAGTGCACTTGTTGCTGAATCTCTGGCTGATGCAGGTAAAGGTATGAGGATGGATCATTTGTGTGACCAAAACAAATTGGCTCTTTTCGTTCAGACTGAGCCAAATTTTTACTAAATGTGAGCATTGGTGGTTCAGTGGTAGAATTCTCGTCATGCGTGAAGCCCTGGTCTGCAACATTGGAAAAGTATCTGAGCTGCATTGGAGTGCACCTGCTGCTGAATCTCTGGCTGATAAAGGCAAAGGTATGAGGCTGGATCATTTGTGTGACCAAAACAAATTGGCTCTTTTCGATCAGACTGAGCCAAATTGTGACTAAATGTGAGCATTGGTTGTTCAATGGTAGAATTCTCGTCATGCGTGAAGCCCTGGTCTGCAACATTGGAAAAGTGTCTGAGCTGCATTGGAGTGCACCTGCTGCTGAATCTCTGGCTGATTGCAGGCAAAGGTATGAGGCTGGATCATTTGTGTGACCAAAACAAATTGGCTCTTTTCGATCAGACTGAGCCAAATTTTTACTAAATGTGAGCATTGGTGGTTCAGCGGTAGAATTCTCGTCATGCGTGAAGCCCTGGTCTACAACATTGGAAAAGTATCTGAGCTGCATTGGAGTGCACCTGCTGCTGAATCTCTGGCTGATGCAGGCAAAGGTATGAGGCTGGATCATTTGTGTGACCAAAACTAATTAGCTCTTTTCGTTCAGATTGAGCCAAATTGTGACTAAATGTGAGCATTGGTGGTTCAGTGGTAGAATTCTCGTCATGCGTGAAGCCCTGGTCTGCAACATTGGAAAAGTATCTGAGCTGCATTGGAGTGCACCTGCTGCTGATTCTCTGGCTGATTGCAGGCAAAGGTATGAGGCTGGATCATTTGTTTGACCAAAACAAATTGGCTCTTTTCGTTCGTACTGAGTAAAACCAAAAATCTTCACATTCCTTGTTTCACGCATGGCCAAGGGATACTGACCACTGTACTAATGAGGGGCTGTGGTGTTGCAGTATTTCTTGAAGTGAGCAAGGACTTTTAGTCCTGCAGGTGGAAATCTTTCCTCGAGATTATTTTGTGAGCCAAATTGTGACTAAATGTGAGCATTGGTGGTTCAGTGGTAGAATTCTCGCCTGCCACGCGGGAGGCCCGGGTTCGATTCCCGGCCAATGCAGGTCAAGATTTTTATTAATTCTGAAATCGCAACTTAAACACAGTGTGCGTCTGTGTGAGGGGTCACCTCTCGTGGAACATCCTACCGCAGCAGGCATACCTAACTTTGCAGGCCTCGTCTTACTCACAGACACCTCATGCATCTTCAATAACGCCAGGTTGAATGTGTTCGGCAAGGTGAGTAAAATTCCCTAACTCCCCGTCGGGGAATTGAACCCCGGTCTCCCGCGTGACAGGCGGGGATACTGACCACTATACTAACGAGGAGCTCTGTAAGTGTTCATTCCTCGACATGTATTCTCGTCATGCGTGAAGCCCTTTTCTGCAACATGGGAAAAGTGTCTGAGCTGCATTGGAGTGCACCTGCTGCTGAATCTCTGGCTGATTGCAGGCAAAGGTATGAGGCTGGATCATTTGTGTGACCAAAACAAATTGGCTCTTTTCGATCAGACTGAGCCAAATTTTTACTAAATGTGAGCATTGGTGGTTCAGTGGTAGAATTCTCGTCATGCGTGAAGCCCTGGTCTGCAACATTGGAAAAGTATCTGAGCTGCATTGGAGTGCACCTGCTGCTGAATCTCTGGCTGATAAAGGCAAAGGTATGAGGCTGGATCATTTGTGTGACCAAAACAAATTGGCTCTTTTCGATCAGACTGAGCCAAATTGTGACTAAATGTGAGCATTGGTTGTTCAATGGTAGAATTCTCGTCATGCGTGAAGCCCTGGTCTGCAACATTGGAAAAGTGTCTGAGCTGCATTGGAGTGCACCTGCTGCTGAATCTCTGGCTGATTGCAGGCAAAGGTATGAGGCTGGATCATTTGTGTGACCAAAACAAATTGGCTCTTTTCGATCAGACTGAGCCAAATTTTTACTAAATGTGAGCATTGGTGGTTCAGTGGTAGAATTCTCGTCATGCGTGAAGCCCTGGTCTGCAACATTGGAAAAGTATCTGAGCTGCATTGGAGTGCACCTGCTGCTGAATCTCTGGCTGATAAAGGCAAAGGTATGAGGCTGGATCATTTGTGTGACCAAAACAAATTGGCTCTGAGTACTGAGTAAAACCAAAAATCTTCACATTCCTTGTTTCACGCATGGCCAAGGGATACTGACCACTGTACTAATGAGGGGCTGTGGTGTTGCAGTATTTCTTGAAGTGAGCAAGGACTTTTAGTCCTGCAGGTGGAAATCTTTCCTCGAGATTATTTTGTGAGCCAAATTGTGACTAAATGTGAGCATTGGTGGTTCAGTGGTAGAATTCTCGCCTGCCACGCGGGAGGCCCGGGTTCGATTCCCGGCCAATGCAGGTCAAGATTTTTATTAATTCTGAAATCGCAACTTAAACACAGTGTGCGTCTGTGTGAGGGGTCACCTCTCGTGGAACATCCTACCGCAGCAGGCATACCTAACTTTGCAGGCCTCGTCTTACTCACAGACACCTCATGCATCTTCAATAACGCCAGGTTGAATGTGTTCGGCAAGGTGAGTAAAATTCCCTAACTCCCCGTCGGGGAATTGAACCCCGGTCTCCCGCGTGACAGGCGGGGATACTGACCACTATACTAACGAGGAGCTCTGTAAGTTTTCATTCCTCGACATGTACAAGAATTTTGACGTCTACAGGTGTGCACATGAGTCAGACCAATTCAATTCTAGGAGCACAAATTCTTGAGCTAGCAAGCGTTGGTGTTTCATTGTTAGAATTACCTGTCATGGGTGTAATTATGACCAAAATGTGAGCATTGGTGGTTCAGTGGTAGAATTCTCGTCATGCGTGAAGCCCTGGTCTGCAACATGGGAAAAGTATATGAGCTGCATTGGAGTGCACTTGTTGCTGAATCTCTGGCTGATGCAGGTAAAGGTATGAGGATGGATCATTTGTGTGACCAAAACAAATTGGCTCTTTTCGTTCAGACTGAGCCAAATTTTTACTAAATGTGAGCATTGGTGGTTCAGTGGTAGAATTCTCGTCATGCGTGAAGCCCTGGTCTGCAACATTGGAAAAGTATCTGAGCTGCATTGGAGTGCACCTGCTGCTGAATCTCTGGCTGATAAAGGCAAAGGTATGAGGCTGGATCATTTGTGTGACCAAAACAAATTGGCTCTTTTCGATCAGACTGAGCCAAATTGTGACTAAATGTGAGCATTGGTTGTTCAATGGTAGAATTCTCGTCATGCGTGAAGCCCTGGTCTGCAACATTGGAAAAGTGTCTGAGCTGCATTGGAGTGCACCTGCTGCTGAATCTCTGGCTGATTGCAGGCAAAGGTATGAGGCTGGATCATTTGTGTGACCAAAACAAATTGGCTCTTTTCGATCAGACTGAGCCAAATTTTTACTAAATGTGAGCATTGGTGGTTCAGTGGTAGAATTCTCGTCATGCGTGAAGCCCTGGTCTGCAACATTGGAAAAGTATCTGAGCTGCATTGGAGTGCACCTGCTGCTGAATCTCTGGCTGATAAAGGCAAAGGTATGAGGCTGGATCATTTGTGTGACCAAAACAAATTGGCTCTTTTCGATCAGACTGAGCCAAATTGTGACTAAATGTGAGCATTGGTTGTTCAATGGTAGAATTCTCGTCATGCGTGAAGCCCTTTTCTGCAACATGGGAAAAGTGTCTGAGCTGCATTGGAGTGCACCTGCTGCTGAATCTCTGGCTGATGCAGGCAAAGGTGTGAGGCTGGATCATTTGTGTGACCAAAACAAATTGGCTCTTTTCGTTCAGACTGAGCCAAATTTTTACTAAATGTGAGCATTGGTGGTTCAGCGGTAGAATTCTCGTCATGCGTGAAGCCCTGGTCTGCAACATTGGAAAAGTATCTGAGCTGCATTGGAGTGCACCTGCTGCTGAATCTCTGGCTGATAAAGGCAAAGGTATGAGGCTGGATCATTTGTGTGACCAAAACAAATTGGCTCTTTTCGATCAGACTGAGCCAAATTGTGACTAAATGTGAGCATTGGTTGTTCAATGGTAGAATTCTCGTCATGCGTGAAGCCCTTTTCTGCAACATGGGAAAAGTGTCTGAGCTGCATTGGAGTGCACCTGCTGCTGAATCTCTGGCTGATGCAGGCAAAGGTGTGAGGCTGGATCATTTGTGTGACCAAAACAAATTGGCTCTTTTCGTTCAGACTGAGCCAAATTTTTACTAAATGTGAGCATTGGTGGTTCAGCGGTAGAATTCTCGTCATGCGTGAAGCCCTGGTCTACAACATTGGAAAAGTATCTGAGCTGCATTGGAGTGCACCTGCTGCTGAATCTCTGGCTGATGCAGGCAAAGGTATGAGGCTGGATCATTTGTGTGACCAAAACTAATTAGCTCTTTTCGTTCAGATTGAGCCAAATTGTGACTAAATGTGAGCATTGGTGGTTCAGTGGTAGAATTCTCGTCATGCGTGAAGCCCTGGTCTGCAACATTGGAAAAGTATCTGAGCTGCATTGGAGTGCACCTGCTGCTGATTCTCTGGCTGATTGCAGGCAAAGGTATGAGGCTGGATCATTTGTTTGACCAAAACAAATTGGCTCTTTTCGTTCGTACTGAGTAAAACCAAAAATCTTCACATTCCTTGTTTCACGCATGGCCAAGGGATACTGACCACTGTACTAATGAGGGGCTGTGGTGTTGCAGTATTTCTTGAAGTGAGCAAGGACTTTTAGTCCTGCAGGTGGAAATCTTTCCTCGAGATTATTTTGTGAGCCAAATTGTGACTAAATGTGAGCATTGGTGGTTCAGTGGTAGAATTCTCGCCTGCCACGCGGGAGGCCCGGGTTCGATTCCCGGCCAATGCAGGTCAAGATTTTTATTAATTCTGAAATCGCAACTTAAACACAGTGTGCGTCTGTGTGAGTGGTCACCTCTCGTGGAACATCCTACCGCAGCAGGCATACCTAACTTTGCAGGCCTCGTCTTACTCACAGACACCTCATGCATCTTCAATAACGCCAGGTTGAATGTGTTCGGCAAGGTGAGTAAAATTCCCTAACTCCCCGTCGGGGAATTGAACCCCGGTCTCCCGCGTGACAGGCGGGGATACTGACCACTATACTAACGAGGAGCTCTGTAAGTTTTCATTCCTCGACATGTACAAGAATTTTGACGTCTACAGGTGTGCACATGAGTCAGACCAATTCAATTCTAGGAGCACAAATTCTTGAGCTAGCAAGCGTTGGTGTTTCATTGTTAGAATTACCTGTCATGGGTGTAATTATGACCAAAATGTGAGCATTGGTGGTTCAGTGGTAGAATTCTCGTCATGCGTGAAGCCCTGGTCTGCAACATGGGAAAAGTATATGAGCTGCATTGGAGTGCACTTGTTGCTGAATCTCTGGCTGATGCAGGTAAAGGTATGAGGATGGATCATTTGTGTGACCAAAACAAATTGGCTCTTTTCGTTCAGACTGAGCCAAATTTTTACTAAATGTGAGCATTGGTGGTTCAGTGGTAGAATTCTCGTCATGCGTGAAGCCCTGGTCTGCAACATTGGAAAAGTATCTGAGCTGCATTGGAGTGCACCTGCTGCTGAATCTCTGGCTGATAAAGGCAAAGGTATGAGGCTGGATCATTTGTGTGACCAAAACAAATTGGCTCTTTTCGATCAGACTGAGCCAAATTGTGACTAAATGTGAGCATTGGTTGTTCAATGGTAGAATTCTCGTCATGCGTGAAGCCCTGGTCTGCAACATTGGAAAAGTGTCTGAGCTGCATTGGAGTGCACCTGCTGCTGAATCTCTGGCTGATTGCAGGCAAAGGTATGAGGCTGGATCATTTGTGTGACCAAAACAAATTGGCTCTTTTCGATCAGACTGAGCCAAATTTTTACTAAATGTGAGCATTGGTGGTTCAGTGGTAGAATTCTCGTCATGCGTGAAGCCCTGGTCTGCAACATTGGAAAAGTATCTGAGCTGCATTGGAGTGCACCTGCTGCTGAATCTCTGGCTGATAAAGGCAAAGGTATGAGGCTGGATCATTTGTGTGACCAAAACAAATTGGCTCTTTTCGATCAGACTGAGCCAAATTGTGACTAAATGTGAGCATTGGTTGTTCAATGGTAGAATTCTCGTCATGCGTGAAGCCCTTTTCTGCAACATGGGAAAAGTGTCTGAGCTGCATTGGAGTGCACCTGCTGCTGAATCTCTGGCTGATGCAGGCAAAGGTGTGAGGCTGGATCATTTGTGTGACCAAAACAAATTGGCTCTTTTCGTTCAGACTGAGCCAAATTTTTACTAAATGTGAGCATTGGTGGTTCAGCGGTAGAATTCTCGTCATGCGTGAAGCCCTGGTCTACAACATTGGAAAAGTATCTGAGCTGCATTGGAGTGCACCTGCTGCTGAATCTCTGGCTGATGCAGGCAAAGGTATGAGGCTGGATCATTTGTGTGACCAAAACTAATTAGCTCTTTTCGTTCAGATTGAGCCAAATTGTGACTAAATGTGAGCATTGGTGGTTCAGTGGTAGAATTCTCGTCATGCGTGAAGCCCTGGTCTGCAACATTGGAAAAGTATCTGAGCTGCATTGTAGTGCACCTGCTGCTGATTCTCTGGCTGATTGCAGGCAAAGGTATGAGGCTGGATCATTTGTTTGACCAAAACAAATTGGCTCTTTTCGTTCGTACTGAGTAAAACCAAAAATCTTGACATTCCTTGTTTCACGCATGGCCAAGGGATACTGACCACTGTACTAATGAGGGGCTGTGGTGTTGCAGTATTTCTTGAAGTGAGCAAGGACTTTTAGTCCTGCAGGTGGTTCAGTGGTAGAATTCTCGCCTGCCACGCGGGAGGCCCGGGTTCGATTCCCGTCCAATGCAGGTCAAGATTTTTATTAATTCTGAAATCGCAACTTAAACACAGTGTGCGTCTGTGTGAGGGGTCACCTCTCGTGGAACATCCTACCGCAGCAGGCATACCTAACTTTGCAGGCCTCGTCTTACTCACAGACACCTCATGCATCTTCAATAACGCCAGGTTGAATGTGTTCGGCAAGGTGAGTAAAATTCCCTAACTCCCCGTTGGGGAATTGAACCCCGGTCTCCCGCGTGACAGGCGGGGATACTGACCACTATACTAACAAGGAGCTCTGTAAGTATTCATTCCTCGACATGTACAAGAATTTTGACGTCTACAGGTGTGCACATGCGTCAGACCAATTCAATTCTAGGAGCACAAATTCTTGAGCTAGCAAGCGTTGGTGTTTCATTGTTAGAATTACCTGTCATGGGTGTAATTATGACCAAAATGTGAGCATTGGTGGTTCAGTGGTAGAATTCTCGTCATGCGTGAAGCCCTGGTCTGCAACATGGGAAAAGTATATGAGCTGCATTGGAGTGCACTTGTTGCTGAATCTCTGGCTGATGCAGGTAAAGGTATGAGGATGGATCATTTGTGTGACCAAAACAAATTGGCTCTTTTCGTTCAGACTGAGCCAAATTTTTACTAAATGTGAGCATTGGTGGTTCAGTGGTAGAATTCTCGTCATGCGTGAAGCCCTGGTCTGCAACATTGGAAAAGTGTCTGAGCTGCATTGGAGTGCACCTGCTGCTGAATCTCTGGCTGATTGCAGGCAAAGGTATGAGGCTGGATCATTTGTGTGACCAAAACAAATTGGCTCTTTTCGATCAGACTGAGCCAAATTTTTACTAAATGTGAGCATTGGTGGTTCAGTGGTAGAATTCTCGTCATGCGTGAAGCCCTGGTCTGCAACATTGGAAAAGTATCTGAGCTGCATTGGAGTGCACCTGCTGCTGAATCTCTGGCTGATAAAGGCAAAGGTATGAGGCTGGATCATTTGTGTGACCAAAACAAATTGGCTCTTTTCGATCAGACTGAGCCAAATTGTGACTAAATGTGAGCATTGGTTGTTCAATGGTAGAATTCTCGTCATGCGTGAAGCCCTGGTCTGCAACATTGGAAAAGTGTCTGAGCTGCATTGGAGTGCACCTGCTGCTGAATCTCTGGCTGATTGCAGGCAAAGGTATGAGGCTGGATCATTTGTGTGACCAAAACAAATTGGCTCTTTTCGATCAGACTGAGCCAAATTTTTACTAAATGTGAGCATTGGTGGTTCAGTGGTAGAATTCTCGTCATGCGTGAAGCCCTGGTCTGCAACATTGGAAAAGTATCTGAGCTGCATTGGAGTGCACCTGCTGCTGAATCTCTGGCTGATAAAGGCAAAGGTATGAGGCTGGATCATTTGTGTGACCAAAACAAATTGGCTCTTTTCGATCAGACTGAGCCAAATTGTGACAAAATGTGAGCATTGGTTGTTCAATGGTAGAATTCTCGTCATGCGTGAAGCCCTTTTCTGCAACATGGGAAAAGTGTCTGAGCTGCATTGGAGTGCACCTGCTGCTGAATCTCTGGCTGATGCAGGCAAAGGTGTGAGGCTGGATCATTTGTGTGACCAAAACAAATTGGCTCTTTTCGTTCAGACTGAGCCAAATTGTGACTAAATGTGAGCATTGGTGGTTCAGCGGTAGAATTCTCGTCATGCGTGAAGCCCTGGTCTACAACATTGGAAAAGTATCTGAGCTGCATTGGAGTGCACCTGCTGCTGAATCTCTGGCTGATGCAGGCAAAGGTATGAGGCTGGATCATTTGTGTGACCAAAACTAATTAGCTGTACCAATTCAATTCTAGGAGCACAAATTCTTGAGCTAGCAAGCGTTGGTGTTTCATTGTTAGAATTACCTGTCATGGGTGTAATTATGACCAAAATGTGAGCATTGGTGGTTCAGTGGTAGAATTCTCGTCATGCGTGAAGCCCTGGTCTGCAACATTGGAAAAGTATCTGAGCTGCATTGGAGTGCACCTGCTGCTGAATCTCTGGCTGATAAAGGCAAAGGTATGAGGCTGGATCATTTGTGTGACCAAAACAAATTGGCTCTTTTCGATCAGACTGAGCCAAATTGTGACTAAATGTGAGCATTGGTTGTTCAATGGTAGAATTCTCGTCATGCGTGAAGCCCTTTTCTGCAACATGGGAAAAGTGTCTGAGCTGCATTGGAGTGCACCTGCTGCTGAATCTCTGGCTGATGCAGGCAAAGGTGTGAGGCTGGATCATTTGTGTGACCAAAACAAATTGGCTCTTTTCGTTCAGACTGAGCCAAATTTTTACTAAATGTGAGCATTGGTGGTTCAGCGGTAGAATTCTCGTCATGCGTGAAGCCCTGGTCTACAACATTGGAAAAGTATCTGAGCTGCATTGGAGTGCACCTGCTGCTGAATCTCTGGCTGATGCAGGCAAAGGTATGAGGCTGGATCATTTGTGTGACCAAAACTAATTAGCTGTACCAATTCAATTCTAGGAGCACAAATTCTTGAGCTAGCAAGCGTTGGTGTTTCATTGTTAGAATTACCTGTCATGGGTGTAATTATGACCAAAATGTGAGCATTGGTGGTTCAGTGGTAGAATTCTCGTCATGCGTGAAGCCCTGGTCTGCAACATTGGAAAAGTATCTGAGCTGCATTGGAGTGCACCTGCTGCTGAATCTCTGGCTGATAAAGGCAAAGGTATGAGGCTGGATCATTTGTGTGACCAAAACAAATTGGCTCTTTTCGATCAGACTGAGCCAAATTGTGACTAAATGTGAGCATTGGTTGTTCAATGGTAGAATTCTCGTCATGCGTGAAGCCCTTTTCTGCAACATGGGAAAAGTGTCTGAGCTGCATTGGAGTGCACCTGCTGCTGAATCTCTGGCTGATGCAGGCAAAGGTGTGAGGCTGGATCATTTGTGTGACCAAAACAAATTGGCTCTTTTCGTTCAGACTGAGCCAAATTTTTACTAAATGTGAGCATTGGTGGTTCAGCGGTAGAATTCTCGTCATGCGTGAAGCCCTGGTCTACAACATTGGAAAAGTATCTGAGCTGCATTGGAGTGCACCTGCTGCTGAATCTCTGGCTGATGCAGGCAAAGGTATGAGGCTGGATCATTTGTGTGACCAAAACTAATTAGCTGTACCAATTCAATTCTAGGAGCACAAATTCTTGAGCTAGCAAG
Source organism: Pollachius pollachius (assembly GCF_949987615.1). Lineage (NCBI taxonomy): Eukaryota > Metazoa > Chordata > Actinopteri > Gadiformes > Gadidae > Pollachius > Pollachius pollachius. The sequence goes on along the minus strand of NC_136937.1, from coordinate 24,310,449 downwards.
CGTTGGTGTTTCATTGTTAGAATTACCTGTCATGGGTGTAATTATGACCAAAATGTGAGCATTGGTGGTTCAGTGGTAGAATTCTCGTCATGCGTGAAGCCCTGGTCTGCAACATGGGAAAAGTATATGAGCTGCATTGGAGTGCACTTGTTGCTGAATCTCTGGCTGATGCAGGTAAAGGTATGAGGATGGATCATTTGTGTGACCAAAACAAATTGGCTCTTTTCGTTCAGACTGAGCCAAATTTTTACTAAATGTGAGCATTGGTGGTTCAGTGGTAGAATTCTCGTCATGCGTGAAGCCCTGGTCTGCAACATTGGAAAAGTGTCTGAGCTGCATTGGAGTGCACCTGCTGCTGAATCACTGGCTGATTGCAGGCAAAGGTATGAGGCTGGATCATTTGTGTGACCAAAACAAATTGGCTCTTTTCGATCAGACTGAGCCAAATTTTTACTAAATGTGAGCATTGGTGGTTCAGTGGTAGAATTCTCGTCATGCGTGAAGCCCTGGTCTGCAACATTGGAAAAGTATCTGAGCTGCATTGGAGTGCACCTGCTGCTGAATCTCTGGCTGATAAAGGCAAAGGTATGAGGCTGGATCATTTGTGTGACCAAAACAAATTGGCTCTTTTCGATCAGACTGAGCCAAATTGTGACTAAATGTGAGCATTGGTTGTTCAATGGTAGAATTCTCGTCATGCGTGAAGCCCTGGTCTGCAACATTGGAAAAGTGTCTGAGCTGCATTGGAGTGCACCTGCTGCTGAATCTCTGGCTGATTGCAGGCAAAGGTATGAGGCTGGATCATTTGTGTGACCAAAACAAATTGGCTCTTTTCGATCAGACTGAGCCAAATTTTTACTAAATGTGAGCATTGGTGGTTCAGTGGTAGAATTCTCGTCATGCGTGAAGCCCTGGTCTGCAACATTGGAAAAGTATCTGAGCTGCATTGGAGTGCACCTGCTGCTGAATCTCTGGCTGATAAAGGCAAAGGTATGAGGCTGGATCATTTGTGTGACCAAAACAAATTGGCTCTTTTCGATCAGACTGAGCCAAATTGTGACTAAATGTGAGCATTGGTTGTTCAATGGTAGAATTCTCGTCATGCGTGAAGCCCTTTTCTGCAACATGGGAAAAGTGTCTGAGCTGCATTGGAGTGCACCTGCTGCTGAATCTCTGGCTGATGCAGGCAAAGGTGTGAGGCTGGATCATTTGTGTGACCAAAACAAATTGGCTCTTTTCGTTCAGACTGAGCCAAATTTTTACTAAATGTGAGCATTGGTGGTTCAGCGGTAGAATTCTCGTCATGCGTGAAGCCCTGGTCTACAACATTGGAAAAGTATCTGAGCTGCATTGGAGTGCACCTGCTGCTGAATCTCTGGCTGATGCAGGCAAAGGTATGAGGCTGGATCATTTGTGTGACCAAAACTAATTAGCTCTTTTCGTTCAGATTGAGCCAAATTGTGACTAAATGTGAGCATTGGTGGTTCAGTGGTAGAATTCTCGTCATGCGTGAAGCCCTGGTCTGCAACATTGGAAAAGTATCTGAGCTGCATTGGAGTGCACCTGCTGCTGATTCTCTGGCTGATTGCAGGCAAAGGTATGAGGCTGGATCATTTGTTTGACCAAAACAAATTGGCTCTTTTCGTTCGTACTGAGTAAAACCAAAAATCTTCACATTCCTTGTTTCACGCATGGCCAAGGGATACTGACCACTGTACTAATGAGGGGCTGTGGTGTTGCAGTATTTCTTGAAGTGAGCAAGGACTTTTAGTCCTGCAGGTGGAAATCTTTCCTCGAGATTATTTTGTGAGCCAAATTGTGACTAAATGTGAGCATTGGTAGTTCAGTGGTAGAATTCTCGCCTGCCACGCGGGAGGCCCGGGTTCGATTCCCGGCCAATGGAGGTCAAGATTTTTATTAATTCTGAAATCGCAACTTAAACACAGTGTGCGTCTGTGTGAGGGGTCACCTCTCGTGGAACATCCTACCGCAGCAGGCATACCTAACTTTGCAGGCCTCGTCTTACTCACAGACACCTCATGCATCTTCAATAACGCCAGGTTGAATGTGTTCGGCAAGGTGAGTAAAATTCCCTAACTCCCCGTCGGGGAATTGAACCCCGGTCTCCCGCGTGACAGGCGGGGATACTGACCACTATACTAACGAGGAGCTCTGTAAGTTTTCATTCCTCGACATGTACAAGAATTTTGACGTCTACAGGTGTGCATATGAGTCAGACCAATTCAATTCTAGGAGCACAAATTCTTGAGCTAGCAAGCGTTGGTGTTTCATTGTTAGAATTACCTGTCATGGGTGTAATTATGACCAAAATGTGAGCATTGGTGGTTCAGTGGTAGAATTCTCGTCATGCGTGAAGCCCTGGTCTGCAACATGGGAAAAGTATATGAGCTGCATTGGAGTGCACTTGTTGCTGAATCTCTGGCTGATGCAGGTAAAGGTATGAGGATGGATCATTTGTGTGACCAAAACAAATTGGCTCTTTTCGTTCAGACTGAGCCAAATTTTTACTAAATGTGAGCATTGGTGGTTCAGTGGTAGAATTCTCGTCATGCGTGAAGCCCTGGTCTGCAACATTGGAAAAGTGTCTGAGCTGCATTGGAGTGCACCTGCTGCTGAATCTCTGGCTGATTGCAGGCAAAGGTATGAGGCTGGATCATTTGTGTGACCAAAACAAATTGGCTCTTTTCGATCAGACTGAGCCAAATTTTTACTAAATGTGAGCATTGGTGGTTCAGTGGTAGAATTCTCGTCATGCGTGAAGCCCTGGTCTGCAACATTGGAAAAGTATCTGAGCTGCATTGGAGTGCACCTGCTGCTGAATCTCTGGCTGATAAAGGCAAAGGTATGAGGCTGGATCATTTGTGTGACCAAAACAAATTGGCTCTTTTCGATCAGACTGAGCCAAATTGTGACTAAATGTGAGCATTGGTTGTTCAATGGTAGAATTCTCGTCATGCGTGAAGCCCTTTTCTGCAACATGGGAAAAGTGTCTGAGCTGCATTGGAGTGCACCTGCTGCTGAATCTCTGGCTGATGCAGGCAAAGGTGTGAGGCTGGATCATTTGTGTGACCAAAACAAATTGGCTCTTTTCGTTCAGACTGAGCCAAATTTTTACTAAATGTGAGCATTGGTGGTTCAGCGGTAGAATTCTCGTCATGCGTGAAGCCCTGGACTACAACATTGGAAAAGTATCTGAGCTGCATTGGAGTGCACCTGCTGCTGAATCTCTGGCTGATGCAGGCAAAGGTATGAGGCTGGATCATTTGTGTGACCAAAACTAATTAGCTGTACCAATTCAATTCTAGGAGCACAAATTCTTGAGCTAGCAAGCGTTGGTGTTTCATTGTTAGAATTACCTGTCATGGGTGTAATTATGACCAAAATGTGAGCATTGGTGGTTCAGTGGTAGAATTCTCGTCATGCGTGAAGCCCTGGTCTGCAACATTGGAAAAGTATCTGAGCTGCATTGGAGTGCACCTGCTGCTGAATCTCTGGCTGATAAAGGCAAAGGTATGAGGCTGGATCATTTGTGTGACCAAAACAAATTGGCTCTTTTCGATCAGACTGAGCCAAATTGTGACTAAATGTGAGCATTGGTTGTTCAATGGTAGAATTCTCGTCATGCGTGAAGCCCTTTTCTGCAACATGGGAAAAGTGTCTGAGCTGCATTGGAGTGCACCTGCTGCTGAATCTCTGGCTGATGCAGGCAAAGGTGTGAGGCTGGATCATTTGTGTGACCAAAACAAATTGGCTCTTTTCGTTCAGACTGAGCCAAATTTTTACTAAATGTGAGCATTGGTGGTTCAGCGGTAGAATTCTCGTCATGCGTGAAGCCCTGGTCTACAACATTGGAAAAGTATCTGAGCTGCATTGGAGTGCACCTGCTGCTGAATCTCTGGCTGATGCAGGCAAAGGTATGAGGCTGGATCATTTGTGTGACCAAAACTAATTAGCTGTACCAATTCAATTCTAGGAGCACAAATTCTTGAGCTAGCAAGCGTTGGTGTTTCATTGTTAGAATTACCTGTCATGGGTGTAATTATGACCAAAATGTGAGCATTGGTGGTTCAGTGGTAGAATTCTCGTCATGCGTGAAGCCCTGGTCTGCAACATGGGAAAAGTATATGAGCTGCATTGGAGTGCACTTGTTGCTGAATCTCTGGCTGATGCAGGTAAAGGTATGAGGATGGATCATTTGTGTGACCAAAACAAATTGGCTCTTTTCGTTCAGACTGAGCCAAATTTTTACTAAATTTGAGCATTGGTGGTTCAGTGGTAGAATTCTCGTCATGCGTGAAGCCCTGGTCTGCAACATTGGAAAAGTGTCTGAGCTGCATTGGAGTGCACCTGCTGCTGAATCACTGGCTGATTGCAGGCAAAGGTATGAGGCTGGATCATTTGTGTGACCAAAACAAATTGGCTCTTTTCGATCAGACTGAGCCAAATTTTTACTAAATGTGAGCATTGGTGGTTCAGTGGTAGAATTCTCGTCATGCGTGAAGCCCTGGTCTGCAACATTGGAAAAGTATCTGAGCTGCATTGGAGTGCACCTGCTGCTGAATCTCTGGCTGATAAAGGCAAAGGTATGAGGCTGGATCATTTGTGTGACCAAAACAAATTGGCTCTTTTCGATCAGACTGAGCCAAATTGTGACTAAATGTGAGCATTGGTTGTTCAATGGTAGAATTCTCGTCATGCGTGAAGCCCTGGTCTGCAACATTGGAAAAGTGTCTGAGCTGCATTGGAGTGCACCTGCTGCTGAATCTCTGGCTGATTGCAGGCAAAGGTATGAGGCTGGATCATTTGTGTGACCAAAACAAATTGGCTCTTTTCGATCAGACTGAGCCAAATTTTTACTAAATGTGAGCATTGGTGGTTCAGTGGTAGAATTCTCGTCATGCGTGAAGCCCTGGTCTGCAACATTGGAAAAGTATCTGAGCTGCATTGGAGTGCACCTGCTGCTGAATCTCTGGCTGATAAAGGCAAAGGTATGAGGCTGGATCATTTGTGTGACCAAAACAAATTGGCTCTTTTCGATCAGACTGAGCCAAATTGTGACTAAATGTGAGCATTGGTTGTTCAATGGTAGAATTCTCGTCATGCGTGAAGCCCTTTTCTGCAACATGGGAAAAGTGTCTGAGCTGCATTGGAGTGCACCTGCTGCTGAATCTCTGGCTGATGCAGGCAAAGGTGTGAGGCTGGATCATTTGTGTGACCAAAACAAATTGGCTCTTTTCGTTCAGACTGAGCCAAATTTTTACTAAATGTGAGCATTGGTGGTTCAGCGGTAGAATTCTCGTCATGCGTGAAGCCCTGGTCTACAACATTGGAAAAGTATCTGAGCATCATTGGAGTGCACCTGCTGCTGATTCTCTGGCTGATTGCAGGCAAAGGTATGAGGCTGGATCATTTGTTTGACCAAAACAAATTGGCTCTTTTCGTTCGTACTGAGTAAAACCAAAAATCTTCACATTCCTTGTTTCACGCATGGCCAAGGGATACTGACCACTGTACTAATGAGGGGCTGTGGTGTTGCAGTATTTCTTGAAGTGAGCAAGGACTTTTAGTCCTGCAGGTGGAAATCTTTCCTCGAGATTATTTTGTGAGCCAAATTGTGACTAAATGTGAGCATTGGTAGTTCAGTGGTAGAATTCTCGCCTGCCACGCGGGAGGCCCGGGTTCGATTCCCGGCCAATGGAGGTCAAGATTTTTATTAATTCTGAAATCGCAACTTAAACACAGTGTGCGTCTGTGTGAGGGGTCACCTCTCGTGGAACATCGTACCGCAGCAGGCATACCTAACTTTGCAGGCCTCGTCTTACTCACAGACACCTCATGCATCTTCAATAACGCCAGGTTGAATGTGTTCGGCAAGGTGAGTAAAATTCCCTAACTCCCCGTCGGGGAATTGAACCCCGGTCTCCCGCGTGACAGGCGGGGATACTGACCACTATACTAACGAGGAGCTCTGTAAGTTTTCATTCCTCGACATGTACAAGAATTTTGACGTCTACAGGTGTGCATATGAGTCAGACCAATTCAATTCTAGGAGCACAAATTCTTGAGCTAGCAAGCGTTGGTGTTTCATTGTTAGAATTACCTGTCATGGGTGTAATTATGACCAAAATGTGAGCATTGGTGGTTCAGTGGTAGAATTCTCGTCATGCGTGAAGCCCTGGTCTGCAACATGGGAAAAGTATATGAGCTGCATTGGAGTGCACTTGTTGCTGAATCTCTGGCTGATGCAGGTAAAGGTATGAGGATGGATCATTTGTGTGACCAAAACAAATTGGCTCTTTTCGTTCAGACTGAGCCAAATTTTTACTAAATGTGAGCATTGGTGGTTCAGTGGTAGAATTCTCGTCATGCGTGAAGCCCTGGTCTGCAACATTGGAAAAGTGTCTGAGCTGCATTGGAGTGCACCTGCTGCTGAATCTCTGGCTGATTGCAGGCAAAGGTATGAGGCTGGATCATTTGTGTGACCAAAACAAATTGGCTCTTTTCGATCAGACTGAGCCAAATTTTTACTAAATGTGAGCATTGGTGGTTCAGTGGTAGAATTCTCGTCATGCGTGAAGCCCTGGTCTGCAACATTGGAAAAGTATCTGAGCTGCATTGGAGTGCACCTGCTGCTGAATCTCTGGCTGATAAAGGCAAAGGTATGAGGCTGGATCATTTGTGTGACCAAAACAAATTGGCTCTTTTCGATCAGACTGAGCCAAATTGTGACTAAATGTGAGCATTGGTTGTTCAATGGTAGAATTCTCGTCATGCGTGAAGCCCTTTTCTGCAACATGGGAAAAGTGTCTGAGCTGCATTGGAGTGCACCTGCTGCTGAATCTCTGGCTGATGCAGGCAAAGGTGTGAGGCTGGATCATTTGTGTGACCAAAACAAATTGGCTCTTTTCGTTCAGACTGAGCCAAATTTTTACTAAATGTGAGCATTGGTGGTTCAGCGGTAGAATTCTCGTCATGCGTGAAGCCCTGGACTACAACATTGGAAAAGTATCTGAGCTGCATTGGAGTGCACCTGCTGCTGAATCTCTGGCTGATGCAGGCAAAGGTATGAGGCTGGATCATTTGTGTGACCAAAACTAATTAGCTGTACCAATTCAATTCTAGGAGCACAAATTCTTGAGCTAGCAAGCGTTGGTGTTTCATTGTTAGAATTACCTGTCATGGGTGTAATTATGACCAAAATGTGAGCATTGGTGGTTCAGTGGTAGAATTCTCGTCATGCGTGAAGCCCTGGTCTGCAACATTGGAAAAGTATCTGAGCTGCATTGGAGTGCACCTGCTGCTGAATCTCTGGCTGATAAAGGCAAAGGTATGAGGCTGGATCATTTGTGTGACCAAAACAAATTGGCTCTTTTCGATCAGACTGAGCCAAATTGTGACTAAATGTGAGCATTGGTTGTTCAATGGTAGAATTCTCGTCATGCGTGAAGCCCTTTTCTGCAACATGGGAAAAGTGTCTGAGCTGCATTGGAGTGCACCTGCTGCTGAATCTCTGGCTGATGCAGGCAAAGGTGTGAGGCTGGATCATTTGTGTGACCAAAACAAATTGGCTCTTTTCGTTCAGACTGAGCCAAATTTTTACTAAATGTGAGCATTGGTGGTTCAGCGGTAGAATTCTCGTCATGCGTGAAGCCCTGGTCTACAACATTGGAAAAGTATCTGAGCTGCATTGGAGTGCACCTGCTGCTGAATCTCTGGCTGATGCAGGCAAAGGTATGAGGCTGGATCATTTGTGTGACCAAAACTAATTAGCTGTACCAATTCAATTCTAGGAGCACAAATTCTTGAGCTAGCAAGCGTTGGTGTTTCATTGTTAGAATTACCTGTCATGGGTGTAATTATGACCAAAATGTGAGCATTGGTGGTTCAGTGGTAGAATTCTCGTCATGCGTGAAGCCCTGGTCTGCAACATGGGAAAAGTATATGAGCTGCATTGGAGTGCACTTGTTGCTGAATCTCTGGCTGATGCAGGTAAAGGTATGAGGATGGATCATTTGTGTGACCAAAACAAATTGGCTCTTTTCGTTCAGACTGAGCCAAATTTTTACTAAATGTGAGCATTGGTGGTTCAGTGGTAGAATTCTCGTCATGCGTGAAGCCCTGGTCTGCAACATTGGAAAAGTGTCTGAGCTGCATTGGAGTGCACCTGCTGCTGAATCACTGGCTGATTGCAGGCAAAGGTATGAGGCTGGATCATTTGTGTGACCAAAACAAATTGGCTCTTTTCGATCAGACTGAGCCAAATTTTTACTAAATGTGAGCATTGGTGGTTCAGTGGTAGAATTCTCGTCATGCGTGAAGCCCTGGTCTGCAACATTGGAAAAGTATCTGAGCTGCATTGGAGTGCACCTGCTGCTGAATCTCTGGCTGATAAAGGCAAAGGTATGAGGCTGGATCATTTGTGTGACCAAAACAAATTGGCTCTTTTCGATCAGACTGAGCCAAATTGTGACTAAATGTGAGCATTGGTTGTTCAATGGTAGAATTCTCGTCATGCGTGAAGCCCTGGTCTGCAACATTGGAAAAGTGTCTGAGCTGCATTGGAGTGCACCTGCTGCTGAATCTCTGGCTGATTGCAGGCAAAGGTATGAGGCTGGATCATTTGTGTGACCAAAACAAATTGGCTCTTTTCGATCAGACTGAGCCAAATTTTTACTAAATGTGAGCATTGGTGGTTCAGTGGTAGAATTCTCGTCATGCGTGAAGCCCTGGTCTGCAACATTGGAAAAGTATCTGAGCTGCATTGGAGTGCACCTGCTGCTGAATCTCTGGCTGATAAAGGCAAAGGTATGAGGCTGGATCATTTGTGTGACCAAAACAAATTGGCTCTTTTCGATCAGACTGAGCCAAATTGTGACTAAATGTGAGCATTGGTTGTTCAATGGTAGAATTCTCGTCATGCGTGAAGCCCTTTTCTGCAACATGGGAAAAGTGTCTGAGCTGCATTGGAGTGCACCTGCTGCTGAATCTCTGGCTGATGCAGGCAAAGGTGTGAGGCTGGATCATTTGTGTGACCAAAACAAATTGGCTCTTTTCGTTCAGACTGAGCCAAATTTTTACTAAATGTGAGCATTGGTGGTTCAGCGGTAGAATTCTCGTCATGCGTGAAGCCCTGGTCTACAACATTGGAAAAGTATCTGAGCATCATTGGAGTGCACCTGCTGCTGATTCTCTGGCTGATTGCAGGCAAAGGTATGAGGCTGGATCATTTGTTTGACCAAAACAAATTGGCTCTTTTCGTTCGTACTGAGTAAAACCAAAAATCTTCACATTCCTTGTTTCACGCATGGCCAAGGGATACTGACCACTGTACTAATGAGGGGCTGTGGTGTTGCAGTATTTCTTGAAGTGAGCAAGGACTTTTAGTCCTGCAGGTGGAAATCTTTCCTCGAGATTATTTTGTGAGCCAAATTGTGACTAAATGAGAGCATTGGTGGTTCAGTGGTAGAATTCTCGCCTGCCACGCGGGAGGCCCGGGTTCGATTCCCGGCCAATGCAGGTCAAGATTTTTATTAATTCTGAAATCGCAACTTAAACACAGTGTGCGTCTGTGTGAGGGGTCACCTCTCGTGGAACATCCTACCGCAGCAGGCATACCTAACTTTGCAGGCCTCGTCTTACTCACAGACACCTCATGCATCTTCAATAACGCCAGGTTGAATGTGTTCGGCAAGGTGAGTAAAATTCCCTAACTCCCCGTCGGGGAATTGAACCCCGGTCTCCCGCGTGACAGGCGGGGATACTGACCACTATACTAACGAGGAGCTCTGTAAGTGTTCATTCCTCGACATGTACAAGAATTTTGACGTCTACAGGTGTGCACATGAGTCAGACCAATTCAATTCTAGGAGCACAAATTCTTGAGCTAGCAAGCGTTGGTGTTTCATTGTTAGAATTACCTGTCATGGGTGTAATTATGACCAAAATGTGAGCATTGGTGGTTCAGTGGTAGAATTCTCGTCATGCGTGAAGCCCTGGTCTGCAACATGGGAAAAGTATATGAGCTGCATTGGAGTGCACTTGTTGCTGAATCTCTGGCTGATGCAGGTAAAGGTATGAGGCTGGATCATTTGTGTGACCAAAACAAATTGGCTCTTTTCGATCAGACTGAGCCAAATTTTTACTAAATGTGAGCATTGGTGGTTCAGTGGTAGAATTCTCGTCATGCGTGAAGCCCTGGTCTGCAACATTGGAAAAGTATCTGAGCATCATTGGAGTGCACCTGCTGCTGATTCTCTGGCTGATTGCAGGCAAAGGTATGAGGCTGGATCATTTGTTTGACCAAAACAAATTGGCTCTTTTCGTTCGTACTGAGTAAAACCAAAAATCTTCACATTCCTTGTTTCACGCATGGCCAAGGGATACTGACCACTGTACTAATGAGGGGCTGTGGTGTTGCAGTATTTCTTGAAGTGAGCAAGGACTTTTAGTCCTGCAGGTGGAAATCTTTCCTCGAGATTATTTTGTGAGCCAAATTGTGACTAAATGTGAGCATTGGTAGTTCAGTGGTAGAATTCTCGCCTGCCACGCGGGAGGCCCGGGTTCGATTCCCGGCCAATGGAGGTCAAGATTTTTATTAATTCTGAAATCGCAACTTAAACACAGTGTGCGTCTGTGTGAGGGGTCACCTCTCGTGGAACATCGTACCGCAGCAGGCATACCTAACTTTGCAGGCCTCGTCTTACTCACAGACACCTCATGCATCTTCAATAACGCCAGGTTGAATGTGTTCGGCAAGGTGAGTAAAATTCCCTAACTCCCCGTCGGGGAATTGAACCCCGGTCTCCCGCGTGACAGGCGGGGATACTGACCACTATACTAACGAGGAGCTCTGTAAGTTTTCATTCCTCGACATGTACAAGAATTTTGACGTCTACAGGTGTGCATATGAGTCAGACCAATTCAATTCTAGGAGCACAAATTCTTGAGCTAGCAAGCGTTGGTGTTTCATTGTTAGAATTACCTGTCATGGGTGTAATTATGACCAAAATGTGAGCATTGGTGGTTCAGTGGTAGAATTCTCGTCATGCGTGAAGCCCTGGTCTGCAACATGGGAAAAGTATATGAGCTGCATTGGAGTGCACTTGTTGCTGAATCTCTGGCTGATGCAGGTAAAGGTATGAGGATGGATCATTTGTGTGACCAAAACAAATTGGCTCTTTTCGTTCAGACTGAGCCAAATTTTTACTAAATGTGAGCATTGGTGGTTCAGTGGTAGAATTCTCGTCATGCGTGAAGCCCTGGTCTGCAACATTGGAAAAGTGTCTGAGCTGCATTGGAGTGCACCTGCTGCTGAATCTCTGGCTGATTGCAGGCAAAGGTATGAGGCTGGATCATTTGTGTGACCAAAACAAATTGGCTCTTTTCGATCAGACTGAGCCAAATTTTTACTAAATGTGAGCATTGGTGGTTCAGTGGTAGAATTCTCGTCATGCGTGAAGCCCTGGTCTGCAACATTGGAAAAGTATCTGAGCTGCATTGGAGTGCACCTGCTGCTGAATCTCTGGCTGATAAAGGCAAAGGTATGAGGCTGGATCATTTGTGTGACCAAAACAAATTGGCTCTTTTCGATCAGACTGAGCCAAATTGTGACTAAATGTGAGCATTGGTTGTTCAATGGTAGAATTCTCGTCATGCGTGAAGCCCTTTTCTGCAACATGGGAAAAGTGTCTGAGCTGCATTGGAGTGCACCTGCTGCTGAATCTCTGGCTGATGCAGGCAAAGGTGTGAGGCTGGATCATTTGTGTGACCAAAACAAATTGGCTCTTTTCGTTCAGACTGAGCCAAATTTTTACTAAATGTGAGCATTGGTGGTTCAGCGGTAGAATTCTCGTCATGCGTGAAGCCCTGGACTACAACATTGGAAAAGTATCTGAGCTGCATTGGAGTGCACCTGCTGCTGAATCTCTGGCTGATGCAGGCAAAGGTATGAGGCTGGATCATTTGTGTGACCAAAACTAATTAGCTGTACCAATTCAATTCTAGGAGCACAAATTCTTGAGCTAGCAAGCGTTGGTGTTTCATTGTTAGAATTACCTGTCATGGGTGTAATTATGACCAAAATGTGAGCATTGGTGGTTCAGTGGTAGAATTCTCGTCATGCGTGAAGCCCTGGTCTGCAACATTGGAAAAGTATCTGAGCTGCATTGGAGTGCACCTGCTGCTGAATCTCTGGCTGATAAAGGCAAAGGTATGAGGCTGGATCATTTGTGTGACCAAAACAAATTGGCTCTTTTCGATCAGACTGAGCCAAATTGTGACTAAATGTGAGCATTGGTTGTTCAATGGTAGAATTCTCGTCATGCGTGAAGCCCTTTTCTGCAACATGGGAAAAGTGTCTGAGCTGCATTGGAGTGCACCTGCTGCTGAATCTCTGGCTGATGCAGGCAAAGGTGTGAGGCTGGATCATTTGTGTGACCAAAACAAATTGGCTCTTTTCGTTCAGACTGAGCCAAATTTTTACTAAATGTGAGCATTGGTGGTTCAGCGGTAGAATTCTCGTCATGCGTGAAGCCCTGGTCTACAACATTGGAAAAGTATCTGAGCTGCATTGGAGTGCACCTGCTGCTGAATCTCTGGCTGATGCAGGCAAAGGTATGAGGCTGGATCATTTGTGTGACCAAAACTAATTAGCTGTACCAATTCAATTCTAGGAGCACAAATTCTTGAGCTAGCAAGCGTTGGTGTTTCATTGTTAGAATTACCTGTCATGGGTGTAATTATGACCAAAATGTGAGCATTGGTGGTTCAGTGGTAGAATTCTCGTCATGCGTGAAGCCCTGGTCTGCAACATGGGAAAAGTATATGAGCTGCATTGGAGTGCACTTGTTGCTGAATCTCTGGCTGATGCAGGTAAAGGTATGAGGATGGATCATTTGTGTGACCAAAACAAATTGGCTCTTTTCGTTCAGACTGAGCCAAATTTTTACTAAATGTGAGCATTGGTGGTTCAGTGGTAGAATTCTCGTCATGCGTGAAGCCCTGGTCTGCAACATTGGAAAAGTGTCTGAGCTGCATTGGAGTGCACCTGCTGCTGAATCACTGGCTGATTGCAGGCAAAGGTATGAGGCTGGATCATTTGTGTGACCAAAACAAATTGGCTCTTTTCGATCAGACTGAGCCAAATTTTTACTAAATGTGAGCATTGGTGGTTCAGTGGTAGAATTCTCGTCATGCGTGAAGCCCTGGTCTGCAACATTGGAAAAGTATCTGAGCTGCATTGGAGTGCACCTGCTGCTGAATCTCTGGCTGATAAAGGCAAAGGTATGAGGCTGGATCATTTGTGTGACCAAAACAAATTGGCTCTTTTCGATCAGACTGAGCCAAATTGTGACTAAATGTGAGCATTGGTTGTTCAATGGTAGAATTCTCGTCATGCGTGAAGCCCTGGTCTGCAACATTGGAAAAGTGTCTGAGCTGCATTGGAGTGCACCTGCTGCTGAATCTCTGGCTGATTGCAGGCAAAGGTATGAGGCTGGATCATTTGTGTGACCAAAACAAATTGGCTCTTTTCGATCAGACTGAGCCAAATTTTTACTAAATGTGAGCATTGGTGGTTCAGTGGTAGAATTCTCGTCATGCGTGAAGCCCTGGTCTGCAACATTGGAAAAGTATCTGAGCTGCATTGGAGTGCACCTGCTGCTGAATCTCTGGCTGATAAAGGCAAAGGTATGAGGCTGGATCATTTGTGTGACCAAAACAAATTGGCTCTTTTCGATCAGACTGAGCCAAATTGTGACTAAATGTGAGCATTGGTTGTTCAATGGTAGAATTCTCGTCATGCGTGAAGCCCTTTTCTGCAACATGGGAAAAGTGTCTGAGCTGCATTGGAGTGCACCTGCTGCTGAATCTCTGGCTGATGCAGGCAAAGGTGTGAGGCTGGATCATTTGTGTGACCAAAACAAATTGGCTCTTTTCGTTCAGACTGAGCCAAATTTTTACTAAATGTGAGCATTGGTGGTTCAGCGGTAGAATTCTCGTCATGCGTGAAGCCCTGGTCTACAACATTGGAAAAGTATCTGAGCATCATTGGAGTGCACCTGCTGCTGATTCTCTGGCTGATTGCAGGCAAAGGTATGAGGCTGGATCATTTGTTTGACCAAAACAAATTGGCTCTTTTCGTTCGTACTGAGTAAAACCAAAAATCTTCACATTCCTTGTTTCACGCATGGCCAAGGGATACTGACCACTGTACTAATGAGGGGCTGTGGTGTTGCAGTATTTCTTGAAGTGAGCAAGGACTTTTAGTCCTGCAGGTGGAAATCTTTCCTCGAGATTATTTTGTGAGCCAAATTGTGACTAAATGAGAGCATTGGTGGTTCAGTGGTAGAATTCTCGCCTGCCACGCGGGAGGCCCGGGTTCGATTCCCGGCCAATGCAGGTCAAGATTTTTATTAATTCTGAAATCGCAACTTAAACACAGTGTGCGTCTGTGTGAGGGGTCACCTCTCGTGGAACATCCTACCGCAGCAGGCATACCTAACTTTGCAGGCCTCGTCTTACTCACAGACACCTCATGCATCTTCAATAACGCCAGGTTGAATGTGTTCGGCAAGGTGAGTAAAATTCCCTAACTCCCCGTCGGGGAATTGAACCCCGGTCTCCCGCGTGACAGGCGGGGATACTGACCACTATACTAACGAGGAGCTCTGTAAGTTTTCATTCCTCGACATGTACAAGAATTTTGAGGTCTACAGGTGTGCACATGAGTCAGACCAATTCAATTCTAGGAGCACAAATTCTTGAGCTAGCAAGCGTCGGTGTTTCATTGTTAGAATTACCTGTCATGGGTGTAATTATGACCAAAATGTGAGCATTGGTGGTTCAGTGGTAGAATTCTCGTCATGCGTGAAGCCCTGGTCTGCAACATGGGAAAAGTATATGAGCTGCATTGGAGTGCACTTGTTGCTGAATCTCTGGCTGATGCAGGTAAAGGTATGAGGATGGATCATTTGTGTGACCAAAACAAATTGGCTCTTTTCGTTCAGACTGAGCCAAATTTTTACTAAATGTGAGCATTGGTGGTTCAGTGGTAGAATTCTCGTCATGCGTGAAGCCCTGGTCTGCAACATTGGAAAAGTGTCTGAGCTGCATTGGAGTGCACCTTCTGCTGAATCTCTGGCTGATTGCAGGCAAAGGTATGAGGCTGGATCATTTGTGTGACCAAAACAAATTGGCTCTTTTCGATCAGACTGAGCCAAATTTTTACTAAATGTGAGCATTGGTGGTTCAGTGGTAGAATTCTCGTCATGCGTGAAGCCCTGGTCTGCAACATTGGAAAAGTATCTGAGCTGCATTGGAGTGCACCTGCTGCTGAATCTCTGGCTGATAAAGGCAAAGGTATGAGGCTGGATCATTTGTGTGACCAAAACAAATTGGCTCTTTTCGATCAGACTGAGCCAAATTGTGACTAAATGTGAGCATTGGTTGTTCAATGGTAGAATTCTCGTCATGCGTGAAGCCCTCCCGCGTGACAGCCGGTCTCCCGCGTGACAGGCGGGGATACTGACCACTATACTAACGAGGAGCTCTGTAAGTTTTCATTCCTCGACATGTACAAGAATTTTGACGTCTACAGGTGTGCACATGAGTCAGACCAATTCAATTCTAGGAGCACAAATTCTTGAGCTAGCAAGCGTTGGTGTTTCATTGTTAGAATTACCTGTCATGGGTGTAATTATGACCAAAATGTGAGCATTGGTGGTTCAGTGGTAGAATTCTCGTCATGCGTGAAGCCCTGGTCTGCAACATGGGAAAAGTATATGAGCTGCATTGGAGTGCACTTGTTGCTGAATCTCTGGCTGATGCAGGTAAAGGTATGAGGATGGATCATTTGTGTGACCAAAACAAATTGGCTCTTTTCGTTCAGACTGAGCCAAATTTTTACTAAATGTGAGCATTGGTGGTTCAGTGGTCGAATTCTCGTCATGCGTGAAGCCCTGGTCTGCAACATTGGAAAAGTGTCTGAGCTGCATTGGAGTGCACCTGCTGCTGAATCTCTGGCTGATTGCAGGCAAAGGTATGAGGCTGGATCATTTGTGTGACCAAAACAAATTGGCTCTTTTCGATCAGACTGAGCCAAATTTTTACTAAATGTGAGCATTGGTGGTTCAGTGGTAGAATTCTCGTCATGCGTGAAGCCCTGGTCTGCAACATTGGAAAAGTATCTGAGCTGCATTGGAGTGCACCTGCTGCTGAATCTCTGGCTGATAAAGGCAAAGGTATGAGGCTGGATCATTTGTGTGACCAAAACAAATTGGCTCTTTTCGATCAGACTGAGCCAAATTGTGACTAAATGTGAGCATTGGTTGTTCAATGGTAGAATTCTCGTCATGCGTGAAGCCCTGGTCTGCAACATTGGAAAAGTGTCTGAGCTGCATTGGAGTGCACCTGCTGCTGAATCTCTGGCTGATTGCAGGCAAAGGTATGAGGCTGGATCATTTGTGTGACCAAAACAAATTGGCTCTTTTCGATCAGACTGAGCCAAATTTTTACTAAATGTGAGCATTGGTGGTTCAGTGGTAGAATTCTCGTCATGCGTGAAGCCCTGGTCTGCAACATTGGAAAAGTATCTGAGCTGCATTGGAGTGCACCTGCTGCTGAATCTCTGGCTGATAAAGGCAAAGGTATGAGGCTGGATCATTTGTGTGACCAAAACAAATTGGCTCTTTTCGATCAGACTGAGCCAAATTGTGACTAAATGTGTGCATTGGTTGTTCAATGGTAGAATTCTCGTCATGCGTGAAGCCCTTTTCTGCAACATGGGAAAAGTGTCTGAGCTGCATTGGAGTGCACCTGCTGCTGAATCTCTGGCTGATGCAGGCAAAGGTGTGAGGCTGGATCATTTGTGTGACCAAAACAAATTGGCTCTTTTCGTTCAGACTGAGCCAAATTTTTACTAAATGTGAGCATTGGTGGTTCAGCGGTAGAATTCTCGTCATGCGTGAAGCCCTGGTCTGCAACATGGGAAAAGTATATGAGCTGCATTGGAGTGCACTTGTTGCTGAATCTCTGGCTGATGCAGGTAAATTGAACCCCGGTCTCCCGCGTGACAGGCGGGGATACTGACCACTATACTAACGAGGAGCTCTGTAAGTGTTCATTCCTCGACATGTACAAGAATTTTGACGTCTACAGGTGTGCACATGAGTCAGACCAATTCAATTCTAGGAGCACAAATTCTTGAGCTAGCAAGCGTTGGTGTTTCATTGTTAGAATTACCTGTCATGGGTGTAATTATGACCAAAATGTGAGCATTGGTGGTTCAGTGGTAGAATTCTCGTCATGCGTGAAGCCCTGGTCTGCAACATGGGAAAAGTATATGAGCTGCATTGGAGTGCACTTGTTGCTGAATCTCTGGCTGATGCAGGTAAAGGTATGAGGATGGATCATTTGTGTGACCAAAACAAATTGGCTCTTTTCGTTCAGACTGAGCCAAATTTTTACTAAATGTGAGCATTGGTGGTTCAGTGGTAGCATTCTCGTCATGCGTGAAGCCCTGGTCTGCAACATTGGAAAAGTGTCTGAGCTGCATTGGAGTGCACCTGCTGCTGAATCTCTGGCTGATTGCAGGCAAAGGTATGAGGCTGGATCATTTGTGTGACCAAAACAAATTGGCTCTTTTCGATCAGACTGAGCCAAATTTTTACTAAATGTGAGCATTGGTGGTTCAGTGGTAGAATTCTCGTCATGCGTGAAGCCCTGGTCTGCAACATTGGAAAAGTATCTGAGCTGCATTGGAGTGCACCTGCTGCTGAATCTCTGGCTGATAAAGGCAAAGGTATGAGGCTGGATCATTTGTGTGACCAAAACAAATTGGCTCTTTTCGATCAGACTGAGCCAAATTGTGACTAAATGTGAGCATTGGTTGTTCAATGGTAGAATTCTCGTCATGCGTGAAGCCCTGGTCTGCAACATTGGAAAAGTGTCTGAGCTGCATTGGAGTGCACCTGCTGCTGAATCTCTGGCTGATTGCAGGCAAAGGTATGAGGCTGGATCATTTGTGTGACCAAAACAAATTGGCTCTTTTCGATCAGACTGAGCCAAATTTTTACTAAATGTGAGCATTGGTGGTTCAGTGGTAGAATTCTCGTCATGCGTGAAGCCCTGGTCTGCAACATTGGAAAAGTATCTGAGCTGCATTGGAGTGCACCTGCTGCTGAATCTCTGGCTGATAAAGGCAAAGGTATGAGGCTGGATCATTTGTGTGACCAAAACAAATTGGCTCTTTTCGATCAGACTGAGCCAAATTGTGACTAAATGTGAGCATTGGTTGTTCAATGGTAGAATTCTCGTCATGCGTGAAGCCCTTTTCTGCAACATGGGAAAAGTGTCTGAGCTGCATTGGAGTGCACCTGCTGCTGAATCTCTGGCTGATGCAGGCAAAGGTGTGAGGCTGGATCATTTGTGTGACCAAAACAAATTGGCTCTTTTCGTTCAGACTGAGCCAAATTTTTACTAAATGTGAGCATTGGTGGTTCAGCGGTAGAATTCTCGTCATGCGTGAAGCCCTGGTCTACAACATTGGAAAAGTATCTGAGCTGCATTGGAGTGCACCTGCTGCTGAATCTCTGGCTGATGCAGGCAAAGGTATGAGGCTGGATCATTTGTGTGACCAAAACTAATTAGCTCTTTTCGTTCAGATTGAGCCAAATTGTGACTAAATGTGAGCATTGGTGGTTCAGTGGTAGAATTCTCGTCATGCGTGAAGCCCTGGTCTGCAACATTGGAAAAGTATCTGAGCTGCATTGGAGTGCACCTGCTGCTGATTCTCTGGCTGATTGCAGGCAAAGGTATGAGGCTGGATCATTTGTTTGACCAAAACAAATTGGCTCTTTTCGTTCGTACTGAGTAAAACCAAAAATCTTCACATTCCTTGTTTCACGCATGGCCAAGGGATACTGACCACTGTACTAATGAGGGGCTGTGGTGTTGCAGTATTTCTTGAAGTGAGCAAGGACTTTTAGTCCTGCAGGTGGAAATCTTTCCTCGAGATTATTTTGTGAGCCAAATTGTGACTAAATGTGAGCATTGGTGGTTCAGTGGTAGAATTCTCGCCTGCCACGCGGGAGGCCCGGGTTCGATTCCCGGCCAATGCAGGTCAAGATTTTTATTAATTCTGAAATCGCAACTTAAACACAGTGTGCGTCTGTGTGAGGGGTCACCTCTCGTGGAACATCCTACCGCAGCAGGCATACCTAACTTTGCAGGCCTCGTCTTACTCACAGACACCTCATGCATCTTCAATAACGCCAGGTTGAATGTGTTCGGCAAGGTGAGTAAAATTCCCTAACTCCCCGTCGGGGAATTGAACCCCGGTCTCCCGCGTGACAGGCGGGGATACTGACCACTATACTAACGAGGAGCTCTGTAAGTGTTCATTCCTCGACATGTACAAGAATTTTGACGTCTACAGGTGTGCACATGAGTCAGACCAATTCAATTCTAGGAGCACAAATTCTTGAGCTAGCAAGCGTTGGTGTTTCATTGTTAGAATTACCTGTCATGGGTGTAATTATGACCAAAATGTGAGCATTGGTGGTTCAGTGGTAGAATTCTCGTCATGCGTGAAGCCCTGGTCTGCAACATGGGAAAAGTATATGAGCTGCATTGGAGTGCACTTGTTGCTGAATCTCTGGCTGATGCAGGTAAAGGTATGAGGCTGGATCATTTGTGTGACCAAAACAAATTGGCTCTTTTCGATCAGACTGAGCCAAATTTTTACTAAATGTGAGCATTGGTGGTTCAGTGGTAGAATTCTCGTCATGCGTGAAGCCCTGGTCTGCAACATTGGAAAAGTATCTGAGCTGCATTGGAGTGCACCTGCTGCTGAATCTCTGGCTGATAAAGGCAAAGGTATGAGGCTGGATCATTTGTGTGACCAAAACAAATTGGCTCTTTTCGATCAGACTGAGCCAAATTGTGACTAAATGTGTGCATTGGTTGTTCAATGGTAGAATTCTCGTCATGCGTGAAGCCCTTTTCTGCAACATGGGAAAAGTGTCTGAGCTGCATTGGAGTGCACCTGCTGCTGAATCTCTGGCTGATGCAGGCAAAGGTGTGAGGCTGGATCATTTGTGTGACCAAAACAAATTGGCTCTTTTCGTTCAGACTGAGCCAAATTTTTACTAAATGTGAGCATTGGTGGTTCAGCGGTAGAATTCTCGTCATGCGTGAAGCCCTGGTCTGCAACATGGGAAAAGTATATAAGCTGCATTGGAGTGCACTTGTTGCTGAATCTCTGGCTGATGCAGGTAAATTGAACCCCGGTCTCCCGCGTGACAGGCGGGGATACTGACCACTATACTAACGAGGAGCTCTGTAAGTTTTCATTCCTCGACATGTACAAGAATTTTGACGTCTACAGGTGTGCACATGAGTCAGACCAATTCAATTCTAGGAGCACAAATTCTTGAGCTAGCAAGCGTTGGTGTTTCATTGTTAGAATTACCTGTCATGGGTGTAATTATGACCAAAATGTGAGCATTGGTGGTTCAGTGGTAGAATTCTCGTCATGCGTGAAGCCCTGGTCTGCAACATGGGAAAAGTATATGAGCTGCATTGGAGTGCACTTGTTGCTGAATCTCTGGCTGATGCAGGTAAAGGTATGAGGATGGATCATTTGTGTGACCAAAACAAATTGGCTCTTTTCGTTCAGACTGAGCCAAATTTTTACTAAATGTGAGCATTGGTGGTTCAGTGGTCGAATTCTCGTCATGCGTGAAGCCCTGGTCTGCAACATTGGAAAAGTGTCTGAGCTGCATTGGAGTGCACCTGCTGCTGAATCTCTGGCTGATTGCAGGCAAAGGTATGAGGCTGGATCATTTGTGTGACCAAAACAAATTGGCTCTTTTCGATCAGACTGAGCCAAATTTTTACTAAATGTGAGCATTGGTGGTTCAGTGGTAGAATTCTCGTCATGCGTGAAGCCCTGGTCTGCAACATTGGAAAAGTATCTGAGCTGCATTGGAGTGCACCTGCTGCTGAATCTCTGGCTGATAAAGGCAAAGGTATGAGGCTGGATCATTTGTGTGACCAAAACAAATTGGCTCTTTTCGATCAGACTGAGCCAAATTGTGACTAAATGTGAGCATTGGTTGTTCAATGGTAGAATTCTCGTCATGCGTGAAGCCCTGGTCTGCAACATTGGAAAAGTGTCTGAGCTGCATTGGAGTGCACCTGCTGCTGAATCTCTGGCTGATTGCAGGCAAAGGTATGAGGCTGGATCATTTGTGTGACCAAAACAAATTGGCTCTTTTCGATCAGACTGAGCCAAATTTTTACTAAATGTGAGCATTGGTGGTTCAGTGGTAGAATTCTCGTCATGCGTGAAGCCCTGGTCTGCAACATTGGAAAAGTATCTGAGCTGCATTGGAGTGCACCTGCTGCTGAATCTCTGGCTGATAAAGGCAAAGGTATGAGGCTGGATCATTTGTGTGACCAAAACAAATTGGCTCTTTTCGATCAGACTGAGCCAAATTGTGACTAAATGTGTGCATTGGTTGTTCAATGGTAGAATTCTCGTCATGCGTGAAGCCCTTTTCTGCAACATGGGAAAAGTGTCTGAGCTGCATTGGAGTGCACCTGCTGCTGAATCTCTGGCTGATGCAGGCAAAGGTGTGAGGCTGGATCATTTGTGTGACCAAAACAAATTGGCTCTTTTCGTTCAGACTGAGCCAAATTTTTACTAAATGTGAGCATTGGTGGTTCAGCGGTAGAATTCTCGTCATGCGTGAAGCCCTGGTCTGCAACATGGGAAAAGTATATGAGCTGCATTGGAGTGCACTTGTTGCTGAATCTCTGGCTGATGCAGGTAAATTGAACCCCGGTCTCCCGCGTGACAGGCGGGGATACTGACCACTATACTAACGAGGAGCTCTGTAAGTGTTCATTCCTCGACATGTACAAGAATTTTGACGTCTACAGGTGTGCACATGAGTCAGACCAATTCAATTCTAGGAGCACAAATTCTTGAGCTAGCAAGCGTTGGTGTTTCATTGTTAGAATTACCTGTCATGGGTGTAATTATGACCAAAATGTGAGCATTGGTGGTTCAGTGGTAGAATTCTCGTCATGCGTGAAGCCCTGGTCTGCAACATGGGAAAAGTATATGAGCTGCATTGGAGTGCACTTGTTGCTGAATCTCTGGCTGATGCAGGTAAAGGTATGAGGATGGATCATTTGTGTGACCAAAACAAATTGGCTCTTTTCGTTCAGACTGAGCCAAATTTTTACTAAATGTGAGCATTGGTGGTTCAGTGGTAGCATTCTCGTCATGCGTGAAGCCCTGGTCTGCAACATTGGAAAAGTGTCTGAGCTGCATTGGAGTGCACCTGCTGCTGAATCTCTGGCTGATTGCAGGCAAAGGTATGAGGCTGGATCATTTGTGTGACCAAAACAAATTGGCTCTTTTCGATCAGACTGAGCCAAATTTTTACTAAATGTGAGCATTGGTGGTTCAGTGGTAGAATTCTCGTCATGCGTGAAGCCCTGGTCTGCAACATTGGAAAAGTATCTGAGCTGCATTGGAGTGCACCTGCTGCTGAATCTCTGGCTGATAAAGGCAAAGGTATGAGGCTGGATCATTTGTGTGACCAAAACAAATTGGCTCTTTTCGATCAGACTGAGCCAAATTGTGACTAAATGTGAGCATTGGTTGTTCAATGGTAGAATTCTCGTCATGCGTGAAGCCCTGGTCTGCAACATTGGAAAAGTGTCTGAGCTGCATTGGAGTGCACCTGCTGCTGAATCTCTGGCTGATTGCAGGCAAAGGTATGAGGCTGGATCATTTGTGTGACCAAAACAAATTGGCTCTTTTCGATCAGACTGAGCCAAATTTTTACTAAATGTGAGCATTGGTGGTTCAGTGGTAGAATTCTCGTCATGCGTGAAGCCCTGGTCTGCAACATTGGAAAAGTATCTGAGCTGCATTGGAGTGCACCTGCTGCTGAATCTCTGGCTGATAAAGGCAAAGGTATGAGGCTGGATCATTTGTGTGACCAAAACAAATTGGCTCTTTTCGATCAGACTGAGCCAAATTGTGACTAAATGTGAGCATTGGTTGTTCAATGGTAGAATTCTCGTCATGCGTGAAGCCCTTTTCTGCAACATGGGAAAAGTGTCTGAGCTGCATTGGAGTGCACCTGCTGCTGAATCTCTGGCTGATGCAGGCAAAGGTGTGAGGCTGGATCATTTGTGTGACCAAAACAAATTGGCTCTTTTCGTTCAGACTGAGCCAAATTTTTACTAAATGTGAGCATTGGTGGTTCAGCGGTAGAATTCTCGTCATGCGTGAAGCCCTGGTCTACAACATTGGAAAAGTATCTGAGCTGCATTGGAGTGCACCTGCTGCTGAATCTCTGGCTGATGCAGGCAAAGGTATGAGGCTGGATCATTTGTGTGACCAAAACTAATTAGCTCTTTTCGTTCAGATTGAGCCAAATTGTGACTAAATGTGAGCATTGGTGGTTCAGTGGTAGAATTCTCGTCATGCGTGAAGCCCTGGTCTGCAACATTGGAAAAGTATCTGAGCTGCATTGGAGTGCACCTGCTGCTGATTCTCTGGCTGATTGCAGGCAAAGGTATGAGGCTGGATCATTTGTTTGACCAAAACAAATTGGCTCTTTTCGTTCGTACTGAGTAAAACCAAAAATCTTCACATTCCTTGTTTCACGCATGGCCAAGGGATACTGACCACTGTACTAATGAGGGGCTGTGGTGTTGCAGTATTTCTTGAAGTGAGCAAGGACTTTTAGTCCTGCAGGTGGAAATCTTTCCTCGAGATTATTTTGTGAGCCAAATTGTGACTAAATGTGAGCATTGGTGGTTCAGTGGTAGAATTCTCGCCTGCCACGCGGGAGGCCCGGGTTCGATTCCCGGCCAATGCAGGTCAAGATTTTTATTAATTCTGAAATCGCAACTTAAACACAGTGTGCGTCTGTGTGAGGGGTCACCTCTCGTGGAACATCCTACCGCAGCAGGCATACCTAACTTTGCAGGCCTCGTCTTACTCACAGACACCTCATGCATCTTCAATAACGCCAGGTTGAATGTGTTCGGCAAGGTGAGTAAAATTCCCTAACTCCCCGTCGGGGAATTGAACCCCGGTCTCCCGCGTGACAGGCGGGGATACTGACCACTATACTAACGAGGAGCTCTGTAAGTGTTCATTCCTCGACATGTACAAGAATTTTGACGTCTACAGGTGTGCACATGAGTCAGACCAATTCAATTCTAGGAGCACAAATTCTTGAGCTAGCAAGCGTTGGTGTTTCATTGTTAGAATTACCTGTCATGGGTGTAATTATGACCAAAATGTGAGCATTGGTGGTTCAGTGGTAGAATTCTCGTCATGCGTGAAGCCCTGGTCTGCAACATGGGAAAAGTATATGAGCTGCATTGGAGTGCACTTGTTGCTGAATCTCTGGCTGATGCAGGTAAAGGTATGAGGCTGGATCATTTGTGTGACCAAAACAAATTGGCTCTTTTCGATCAGACTGAGCCAAATTTTTACTAAATGTGAGCATTGGTGGTTCAGTGGTAGAATTCTCGTCATGCGTGAAGCCCTGGTCTGCAACATTGGAAAAGTATCTGAGCTGCATTGGAGTGCACCTGCTGCTGAATCTCTGGCTGATAAAGGCAAAGGTATGAGGCTGGATCATTTGTGTGACCAAAACAAATTGGCTCTTTTCGATCAGACTGAGCCAAATTGTGACTAAATGTGTGCATTGGTTGTTCAATGGTAGAATTCTCGTCATGCGTGAAGCCCTTTTCTGCAACATGGGAAAAGTGTCTGAGCTGCATTGGAGTGCACCTGCTGCTGAATCTCTGGCTGATGCAGGCAAAGGTGTGAGGCTGGATCATTTGTGTGACCAAAACAAATTGGCTCTTTTCGTTCAGACTGAGCCAAATTTTTACTAAATGTGAGCATTGGTGGTTCAGCGGTAGAATTCTCGTCATGCGTGAAGCCCTGGTCTGCAACATGGGAAAAGTATATAAGCTGCATTGGAGTGCACTTGTTGCTGAATCTCTGGCTGATGCAGGTAAATTGAACCCCGGTCTCCCGCGTGACAGGCGGGGATACTGACCACTATACTAACGAGGAGCTCTGTAAGTGTTCATTCCTCGACATGTACAAGAATTTTGACGTCTACAGGTGTGCACATGAGTCAGACCAATTCAATTCTAGGAGCACAAATTCTTGAGCTAGCAAGCGTTGGTGTTTCATTGTTAGAATTACCTGTCATGGGTGTAATTATGACCAAAATGTGAGCATTGGTGGTTCAGTGGTAGAATTCTCGTCATGCGTGAAGCCCTGGTCTGCAACATGGGAAAAGTATATGAGCTGCATTGGAGTGCACTTGTTGCTGAATCTCTGGCTGATGCAGGTAAAGGTATGAGGATGGATCATTTGTGTGACCAAAACAAATTGGCTCTTTTCGTTCAGACTGAGCCAAATTTTTACTAAATGTGAGCATTGGTGGTTCAGTGGTAGAATTCTCGTCATGCGTGAAGCCCTGGTCTGCAACATTGGAAAAGTGTCTGAGCTGCATTGGAGTGCACCTGCTGCTGAATCTCTGGCTGATTGCAGGCAAAGGTATGAGGCTGGATCATTTGTGTGACCAAAACAAATTGGCTCTTTTCGATCAGACTGAGCCAAATTTTTACTAAATGTGAGCATTGGTGGTTCAGTGGTAGAATTCTCGTCATGCGTGAAGCCCTGGTCTGCAACATTGGAAAAGTATCTGAGCTGCATTGGAGTGCACCTGCTGCTGAATCTCTGGCTGATAAAGGCAAAGGTATGAGGCTGGATCATTTGTGTGACCAAAACAAATTGGCTCTTTTCGATCAGACTGAGCCAAATTGTGACTAAATGTGAGCATTGGTTGTTCAATGGTAGAATTCTCGTCATGCGTGAAGCCCTGGTCTGCAACATTGGAAAAGTGTCTGAGCTGCATTGGAGTGCACCTGCTGCTGAATCTCTGGCTGATTGCAGGCAAAGGTATGAGGCTGGATCATTTGTGTGACCAAAACAAATTGGCTCTTTTCGATCAGACTGAGCCAAATTTTTACTAAATGTGAGCATTGGTGGTTCAGTGGTAGAATTCTCGTCATGCGTGAAGCCCTGGTCTGCAACATTGGAAAAGTATCTGAGCTGCATTGGAGTGCACCTGCTGCTGAATCTCTGGCTGATAAAGGCAAAGGTATGAGGCTGGATCATTTGTGTGACCAAAACAAATTGGCTCTTTTCGATCAGACTGAGCCAAATTGTGACTAAATGTGAGCATTGGTTGTTCAATGGTAGAATTCTCGTCATGCGTGAAGCCCTTTTCTGCAACATGGGAAAAGTGTCTGAGCTGCATTGGAGTGCACCTGCTGCTGAATCTCTGGCTGATGCAGGCAAAGGTGTGAGGCTGGATCATTTGTGTGACCAAAACAAATTGGCTCTTTTCGTTCAGACTGAGCCAAATTTTTACTAAATGTGAGCATTGGTGGTTCAGCGGTAGAATTCTCGTCATGCGTGAAGCCCTGGTCTACAACATTGGAAAAGTATCTGAGCTGCATTGGAGTGCACCTGCTGCTGAATCTCTGGCTGATGCAGGCAAAGGTATGAGGCTGGATCATTTGTGTGACCAAAACTAATTAGCTCTTTTCGTTCAGATTGAGCCAAATTGTGACTAAATGTGAGCATTGGTGGTTCAGTGGTAGAATTCTCGTCATGCGTGAAGCCCTGGTCTGCAACATTGGAAAAGTATCTGAGCTGCATTGGAGTGCACCTGCTGCTGATTCTCTGGCTGATTGCAGGCAAAGGTATGAGGCTGGATCATTTGTTTGACCAAAACAAATTGGCTCTTTTCGTTCGTACTGAGTAAAACCAAAAATCTTCACATTCCTTGTTTCACGCATGGCCAAGGGATACTGACCACTGTACTAATGAGGGGCTGTGGTGTTGCAGTATTTCTTGAAGTGAGCAAGGACTTTTAGTCCTGCAGGTGGAAATCTTTCCTCGAGATTATTTTGTGAGCCAAATTGTGACTAAATGTGAGCATTGGTGGTTCAGTGGTAGAATTCTCGCCTGCCACGCGGGAGGCCCGGGTTCGATTCCCGGCCAATGCAGGTCAAGATTTTTATTAATTCTGAAATCGCAACTTAAACACAGTGTGCGTCTGTGTGAGGGGTCACCTCTCGTGGAACATCCTACCGCAGCAGGCATACCTAACTTTGCAGGCCTCGTCTTACTCACAGACACCTCATGCATCTTCAATAACGCCAGGTTGAATGTGTTCGGCAAGGTGAGTAAAATTCCCTAACTCCCCGTCGGGGAATTGAACCCCGGTCTCCCGCGTGACAGGCGGGGATACTGACCACTATACTAACGAGGAGCTCTGTAAGTGTTCATTCCTCGACATGTACAAGAATTTTGACGTCTACAGGTGTGCACATGAGTCAGACCAATTCAATTCTAGGAGCACAAATTCTTGAGCTAGCAAGCGTTGGTGTTTCATTGTTAGAATTACCTGTCATGGGTGTAATTATGACCAAAATGTGAGCATTGGTGGTTCAGTGGTAGAATTCTCGTCATGCGTGAAGCCCTGGTCTGCAACATGGGAAAAGTATATGAGCTGCATTGGAGTGCACTTGTTGCTGAATCTCTGGCTGATGCAGGTAAAGGTATGAGGCTGGATCATTTGTGTGACCAAAACAAATTGGCTCTTTTCGATCAGACTGAGCCAAATTTTTACTAAATGTGAGCATTGGTGGTTCAGTGGTAGAATTCTCGTCATGCGTGAAGCCCTGGTCTGCAACATTGGAAAAGTATCTGAGCTGCATTGGAGTGCACCTGCTGCTGAATCTCTGGCTGATAAAGGCAAAGGTATGAGGCTGGATCATTTGTGTGACCAAAACAAATTGGCTCTTTTCGATCAGACTGAGCCAAATTGTGACTAAATGTGTGCATTGGTTGTTCAATGGTAGAATTCTCGTCATGCGTGAAGCCCTTTTCTGCAACATGGGAAAAGTGTCTGAGCTGCATTGGAGTGCACCTGCTGCTGAATCTCTGGCTGATGCAGGCAAAGGTGTGAGGCTGGATCATTTGTGTGACCAAAACAAATTGGCTCTTTTCGTTCAGACTGAGCCAAATTTTTACTAAATGTGAGCATTGGTGGTTCAGCGGTAGAATTCTCGTCATGCGTGAAGCCCTGGTCTGCAACATGGGAAAAGTATATAAGCTGCATTGGAGTGCACTTGTTGCTGAATCTCTGGCTGATGCAGGTAAATTGAACCCCGGTCTCCCGCGTGACAGGCGGGGATACTGACCACTATACTAACGAGGAGCTCTGTAAGTGTTCATTCCTCGACATGTACAAGAATTTTGACGTCTACAGGTGTGCACATGAGTCAGACCAATTCAATTCTAGGAGCACAAATTCTTGAGCTAGCAAGCGTTGGTGTTTCATTGTTAGAATTACCTGTCATGGGTGTAATTATGACCAAAATGTGAGCATTGGTGGTTCAGTGGTAGAATTCTCGTCATGCGTGAAGCCCTGGTCTGCAACATGGGAAAAGTATATGAGCTGCATTGGAGTGCACTTGTTGCTGAATCTCTGGCTGATGCAGGTAAAGGTATGAGGATGGATCATTTGTGTGACCAAAACAAATTGGCTCTTTTCGTTCAGACTGAGCCAAATTTTTACTAAATGTGAGCATTGGTGGTTCAGTGGTAGAATTCTCGTCATGCGTGAAGCCCTGGTCTGCAACATTGGAAAAGTGTCTGAGCTGCATTGGAGTGCACCTGCTGCTGAATCTCTGGCTGATTGCAGGCAAAGGTATGAGGCTGGATCATTTGTGTGACCAAAACAAATTGGCTCTTTTCGATCAGACTGAGCCAAATTTTTACTAAATGTGAGCATTGGTGGTTCAGTGGTAGAATTCTCGTCATGCGTGAAGCCCTGGTCTGCAACATTGGAAAAGTATCTGAGCTGCATTGGAGTGCACCTGCTGCTGAATCTCTGGCTGATAAAGGCAAAGGTATGAGGCTGGATCATTTGTGTGACCAAAACAAATTGGCTCTTTTCGATCAGACTGAGCCAAATTGTGACTAAATGTGAGCATTGGTTGTTCAATGGTAGAATTCTCGTCATGCGTGAAGCCCTGGTCTGCAACATTGGAAAAGTGTCTGAGCTGCATTGGAGTGCACCTGCTGCTGAATCTCTGGCTGATTGCAGGCAAAGGTATGAGGCTGGATCATTTGTGTGACCAAAACAAATTGGCTCTTTTCGATCAGACTGAGCCAAATTTTTACTAAATGTGAGCATTGGTGGTTCAGTGGTAGAATTCTCGTCATGCGTGAAGCCCTGGTCTGCAACATTGGAAAAGTATCTGAGCTGCATTGGAGTGCACCTGCTGCTGAATCTCTGGCTGATAAAGGCAAAGGTATGAGGCTGGATCATTTGTGTGACCAAAACAAATTGGCTCTTTTCGATCAGACTGAGCCAAATTGTGACTAAATGTGAGCATTGGTTGTTCAATGGTAGAATTCTCGTCATGCGTGAAGCCCTTTTCTGCAACATGGGAAAAGTGTCTGAGCTGCATTGGAGTGCACCTGCTGCTGAATCTCTGGCTGATGCAGGCAAAGGTGTGAGGCTGGATCATTTGTGTGACCAAAACAAATTGGCTCTTTTCGTTCAGACTGAGCCAAATTTTTACTAAATGTGAGCATTGGTGGTTCAGCGGTAGAATTCTCGTCATGCGTGAAGCCCTGGTCTACAACATTGGAAAAGTATCTGAGCTGCATTGGAGTGCACCTGCTGCTGAATCTCTGGCTGATGCAGGCAAAGGTATGAGGCTGGATCATTTGTGTGACCAAAACTAATTAGCTCTTTTCGTTCAGATTGAGCCAAATTGTGACTAAATGTGAGCATTGGTGGTTCAGTGGTAGAATTCTCGTCATGCGTGAAGCCCTGGTCTGCAACATTGGAAAAGTATCTGAGCTGCATTGGAGTGCACCTGCTGCTGATTCTCTGGCTGATTGCAGGCAAAGGTATGAGGCTGGATCATTTGTTTGACCAAAACAAATTGGCTCTTTTCGTTCGTACTGAGTAAAACCAAAAATCTTCACATTCCTTGTTTCACGCATGGCCAAGGGATACTGACCACTGTACTAATGAGGGGCTGTGGTGTTGCAGTATTTCTTGAAGTGAGCAAGGACTTTTAGTCCTGCAGGTGGAAATCTTTCCTCGAGATTATTTTGTGAGCCAAATTGTGACTAAATGTGAGCATTGGTGGTTCAGTGGTAGAATTCTCGCCTGCCACGCGGGAGGCCCGGGTTCGATTCCCGGCCAATGCAGGTCAAGATTTTTATTAATTCTGAAATCGCAACTTAAACACAGTGTGCGTCTGTGTGAGGGGTCACCTCTCGTGGAACATCCTACCGCAGCAGGCATACCTAACTTTGCAGGCCTCGTCTTACTCACAGACACCTCATGCATCTTCAATAACGCCAGGTTGAATGTGTTCGGCAAGGTGAGTAAAATTCCCTAACTCCCCGTCGGGGAATTGAACCCCGGTCTCCCGCGTGACAGGCGGGGATACTGACCACTATACTAACGAGGAGCTCTGTAAGTTTTCATTCCTCGACATGTACAAGAATTTTGACGTCTACAGGTGTGCACATGAGTCAGACCAATTCAATTCTAGGAGCACAAATTCTTGAGCTAGCAAGCGTTGGTGTTTCATTGTTAGAATTACCTGTCATGGGTGTAATTATGACCAAAATGTGAGCATTGGTGGTTCAGTGGTAGAATTCTCGTCATGCGTGAAGCCCTGGTCTGCAACATGGGAAAAGTATATGAGCTGCATTGGAGTGCACTTGTTGCTGAATCTCTGGCTGATGCAGGTAAAGGTATGAGGATGGATCATTTGTGTGACCAAAACAAATTGGCTCTTTTCGTTCAGACTGAGCCAAATTTTTACTAAATGTGAGCATTGGTGGTTCAGTGGTCGAATTCTCGTCATGCGTGAAGCCCTGGTCTGCAACATTGGAAAAGTGTCTGAGCTGCATTGGAGTGCACCTGCTGCTGAATCTCTGGCTGATTGCAGGCAAAGGTATGAGGCTGGATCATTTGTGTGACCAAAACAAATTGGCTCTTTTCGATCAGACTGAGCCAAATTTTTACTAAATGTGAGCATTGGTGGTTCAGTGGTAGAATTCTCGTCATGCGTGAAGCCCTGGTCTGCAACATTGGAAAAGTATCTGAGCTGCATTGGAGTGCACCTGCTGCTGAATCTCTGGCTGATAAAGGCAAAGGTATGAGGCTGGATCATTTGTGTGACCAAAACAAATTGGCTCTTTTCGATCAGACTGAGCCAAATTGTGACTAAATGTGAGCATTGGTTGTTCAATGGTAGAATTCTCGTCATGCGTGAAGCCCTTTTCTGCAACATGGGAAAAGTGTCTGAGCTGCATTGGAGTGCACCTGCTGCTGAATCTCTGGCTGATGCAGGCAAAGGTGTGAGGCTGGATCATTTGTGTGACCAAAACAAATTGGCTCTTTTCGTTCAGACTGAGCCAAATTTTTACTAAATGTGAGCATTGGTGGTTCAGCGGTAGAATTCTCGTCATGCGTGAAGCCCTGGTCTACAACATTGGAAAAGTATCTGAGCTGCATTGGAGTGCACCTGCTGCTGAATCTCTGGCTGATGCAGGCAAAGGTATGAGGCTGGATCATTTGTGTGACCAAAACTAATTAGCTCTTTTCGTTCAGATTGAGCCAAATTGTGACTAAATGTGAGCATTGGTGGTTCAGTGGTAGAATTCTCGTCATGCGTGAAGCCCTGGTCTGCAACATTGGAAAAGTATCTGAGCTGCATTGGAGTGCACCTGCTGCTGATTCTCTGGCTGATTGCAGGCAAAGGTATGAGGCTGGATCATTTGTGTGACCAAAACAAATTGGCTCTTTTCGATCAGACTGAGCCAAATTGTGACTAAATGTGAGCATTGGTTGTTCAATGGTAGAATTCTCGTCATGCGTGAAGCCCTTTTCTGCAACATGGGAAAAGTGTCTGAGCTGCATTGGAGTGCACCTGCTGCTGAATCTCTGGCTGATGCAGGCAAAGGTGTGAGGCTGGATCATTTGTGTGACCAAAACAAATTGGCTCTTTTCGTTCAGACTGAGCCAAATTTTTACTAAATGTGAGCATTGGTGGTTCAGCGGTAGAATTCTCGTCATGCGTGAAGCCCTGGTCTACAACATTGGAAAAGTATCTGAGCTGCATTGGAGTGCACCTGCTGCTGAATCTCTGGCTGATGCAGGCAAAGGTATGAGGCTGGATCATTTGTGTGACCAAAACTAATTAGCTCTTTTCGTTCAGATTGAGCCAAATTGTGACTAAATGTGAGCATTGGTGGTTCAATGGTAGAATTCTCGTCATGCGTGAAGCCCTGGTCTGCAACATTGGAAAAGTGTCTGAGCTGCATTGGAGTGCACCTGCTGCTGAATCTCTGGCTGATTGCAGGCAAAGGTATGAGGCTGGATCATTTGTGTGACCAAAACAAATTGGCTCTTTTCGATCAGACTGAGCCAAATTTTTACTAAATGTGAGCATTGGTGGTTCAGTGGTAGAATTCTCGTCATGCGTGAAGCCCTGGTCTGCAACATTGGAAAAGTATCTGAGCTGCATTGGAGTGCACCTGCTGCTGAATCTCTGGCTGATAAAGGCAAAGGTATGAGGCTGGATCATTTGTGTGACCAAAACAAATTGGCTCTTTTCGATCAGACTGAGCCAAATTGTGACTAAATGTGAGCATTGGTTGTTCAATGGTAGAATTCTCGTCATGCGTGAAGCCCTTTTCTGCAACATGGGAAAAGTGTCTGAGCTGCATTGGAGTGCACCTGCTGCTGAATCTCTGGCTGATGCAGGCAAAGGTGTGAGGCTGGATCATTTGTGTGACCAAAACAAATTGGCTCTTTTCGTTCAGACTGAGCCAAATTTTTACTAAATGTGAGCATTGGTGGTTCAGCGGTAGAATTCTCGTCATGCGTGAAGCCCTGGTCTACAACATTGGAAAAGTATCTGAGCTGCATTGGAGTGCACCTGCTGCTGAATCTCTGGCTGATGCAGGCAAAGGTATGAGGCTGGATCATTTGTGTGACCAAAACTAATTAGCTCTTTTCGTTCAGATTGAGCCAAATTGTGACTAAATGTGAGCATTGGTGGTTCAGTGGTAGAATTCTCGTCATGCGTGAAGCCCTGGTCTGCAACATTGGAAAAGTATCTGAGCTGCATTGGAGTGCACCTGCTGCTGATTCTCTGGCTGATTGCAGGCAAAGGTATGAGGCTGGATCATTTGTTTGACCAAAACAAATTGGCTCTTTTCGTTCGTACTGAGTAAAACCAAAAATCTTCACATTCCTTGTTTCACGCATGGCCAAGGGATACTGACCACTGTACTAATGAGGGGCTGTGGTGTTGCAGTATTTCTTGAAGTGAGCAAGGACTTTTAGTCCTGCAGGTGGAAATCTTTCCTCGAGATTATTTTGTGAGCCAAATTGTGACTAAATGTGAGCATTGGTGGTTCAGTGGTAGAATTCTCGCCTGCCACGCGGGAGGCCCGGGTTCGATTCCCGGCCAATGCAGGTCAAGATTTTTATTAATTCTGAAATCGCAACTTAAACACAGTGTGCGTCTGTGTGAGGGGTCACCTCTCGTGGAACATCCTACCGCAGCAGGCATACCTAACTTTGCAGGCCTCGTCTTACTCACAGACACCTCATGCATCTTCAATAACGCCAGGTTGAATGTGTTCGGCAAGGTGAGTAAAATTCCCTAACTCCCCGTCGGGGAATTGAACCCCGGTCTCCCGCGTGACAGGCGGGGATACTGACCACTATACTAACGAGGAGCTCTGTAAGTTTTCATTCCTCGACATGTACAAGAATTTTGACGTCTACAGGTGTGCACATGAGTCAGACCAATTCAATTCTAGGAGCACAAATTCTTGAGCTAGCAAGCGTTGGTGTTTCATTGTTAGAATTACCTGTCATGGGTGTAATTATGACCAAAATGTGAGCATTGGTGGTTCAGTGGTAGAATTCTCGTCATGCGTGAAGCCCTGGTCTGCAACATGGGAAAAGTATATGAGCTGCATTGGAGTGCACTTGTTGCTGAATCTCTGGCTGATGCAGGTAAAGGTATGAGGATGGATCATTTGTGTGACCAAAACAAATTGGCTCTTTTCGTTCAGACTGAGCCAAATTTTTACTAAATGTGAGCATTGGTGGTTCAGTGGTCGAATTCTCGTCATGCGTGAAGCCCTGGTCTGCAACATTGGAAAAGTGTCTGAGCTGCATTGGAGTGCACCTGCTGCTGAATCTCTGGCTGATTGCAGGCAAAGGTATGAGGCTGGATCATTTGTGTGACCAAAACAAATTGGCTCTTTTCGATCAGACTGAGCCAAATTTTTACTAAATGTGAGCATTGGTGGTTCAGTGGTAGAATTCTCGTCATGCGTGAAGCCCTGGTCTGCAACATTGGAAAAGTATCTGAGCTGCATTGGAGTGCACCTGCTGCTGAATCTCTGGCTGATAAAGGCAAAGGTATGAGGCTGGATCATTTGTGTGACCAAAACAAATTGGCTCTTTTCGATCAGACTGAGCCAAATTGTGACTAAATGTGAGCATTGGTTGTTCAATGGTAGAATTCTCGTCATGCGTGAAGCCCTTTTCTGCAACATGGGAAAAGTGTCTGAGCTGCATTGGAGTGCACCTGCTGCTGAATCTCTGGCTGATGCAGGCAAAGGTGTGAGGCTGGATCATTTGTGTGACCAAAACAAATTGGCTCTTTTCGTTCAGACTGAGCCAAATTTTTACTAAATGTGAGCATTGGTGGTTCAGCGGTAGAATTCTCGTCATGCGTGAAGCCCTGGTCTACAACATTGGAAAAGTATCTGAGCTGCATTGGAGTGCACCTGCTGCTGAATCTCTGGCTGATGCAGGCAAAGGTATGAGGCTGGATCATTTGTGTGACCAAAACTAATTAGCTCTTTTCGTTCAGATTGAGCCAAATTGTGACTAAATGTGAGCATTGGTGGTTCAGTGGTAGAATTCTCGTCATGCGTGAAGCCCTGGTCTGCAACATTGGAAAAGTATCTGAGCTGCATTGGAGTGCACCTGCTGCTGATTCTCTGGCTGATTGCAGGCAAAGGTATGAGGCTGGATCATTTGTTTGACCAAAACAAATTGGCTCTTTTCGTTCGTACTGAGTAAAACCAAAAATCTTCACATTCCTTGTTTCACGCATGGCCAAGGGATACTGACCACTGTACTAATGAGGGGCTGTGGTGTTGCAGTATTTCTTGAAGTGAGCAAGGACTTTTAGTCCTGCAGGTGGAAATCTTTCCTCGAGATTATTTTGTGAGCCAAATTGTGACTAAATGTGAGCATTGGTGGTTCAGTGGTAGAATTCTCGCCTGCCACGCGGGAGGCCCGGGTTCGATTCCCGGCCAATGCAGGTCAAGATTTTTATTAATTCTGAAATCGCAACTTAAACACAGTGTGCGTCTGTGTGAGGGGTCACCTCTCGTGGAACATCCTACCGCAGCAGGCATACCTAACTTTGCAGGCCTCGTCTTACTCACAGACACCTCATGCATCTTCAATAACGCCAGGTTGAATGTGTTCGGCAAGGTGAGTAAAATTCCCTAACTCCCCGTCGGGGAATTGAACCCCGGTCTCCCGCGTGACAGGCGGGGATACTGACCACTATACTAACGAGGAGCTCTGTAAGTTTTCATTCCTCGACATGTACAAGAATTTTGACGTCTACAGGTGTGCACATGAGTCAGACCAATTCAATTCTAGGAGCACAAATTCTTGAGCTAGCAAGCGTTGGTGTTTCATTGTTAGAATTACCTGTCATGGGTGTAATTATGACCAAAATGTGAGCATTGGTGGTTCAGTGGTAGAATTCTCGTCATGCGTGAAGCCCTGGTCTGCAACATGGGAAAAGTATATGAGCTGCATTGGAGTGCACTTGTTGCTGAATCTCTGGCTGATGCAGGTAAAGGTATGAGGATGGATCATTTGTGTGACCAAAACAAATTGGCTCTTTTCGATCAGACTGAGCCAAATTTTTACTAAATGTGAGCATTGGTGGTTCAGTGGTAGAATTCTCGTCATGCGTGAAGCCCTGGTCTGCAACATTGGAAAAGTATCTGAGCTGCATTGGAGTGCACCTGCTGCTGAATCTCTGG
The DNA here is from genome assembly GCF_949987615.1 of Pollachius pollachius. Classification (NCBI taxonomy): domain Eukaryota; kingdom Metazoa; phylum Chordata; class Actinopteri; order Gadiformes; family Gadidae; genus Pollachius; species Pollachius pollachius. The sequence goes on along the minus strand of NC_136937.1, from coordinate 24,274,163 downwards.
CTGATAAAGGCAAAGGTATGAGGCTGGATCATTTGTGTGACCAAAACTAATTAGCTCTTTTCGTTCAGATTGAGCCAAATTGTGACTAAATGTGAGCATTGGTGGTTCAGTGGTAGAATTCTCGTCATGCGTGAAGCCCTGGTCTGCAACATTGGAAAAGTATCTGAGCTGCATTGGAGTGCACCTGCTGCTGATTCTCTGGCTGATTGCAGGCAAAGGTATGAGGCTGGATCATTTGTGTGACCAAAACAAATTGGCTCTTTTCGATCAGACTGAGCCAAATTTTTACTAAATGTGAGCATTGGTGGTTCAGTGGTAGAATTCTCGTCATGCGTGAAGCCCTGGTCTGCAACATTGGAAAAGTATCTGAGCTGCATTGGAGTGCACCTGCTGCTGAATCTCTGGCTGATAAAGGCAAAGGTATGAGGCTGGATCATTTGTGTGACCAAAACAAATTGGCTCTTTTCGATCAGACTGAGCCAAATTGTGACTAAATGTGAGCATTGGTTGTTCAATGGTAGAATTCTCGTCATGCGTGAAGCCCTGGTCTGCAACATTGGAAAAGTGTCTGACCTGCATTGGAGTGCACCTGCTGCTGAATCTCTGGCTGATTTTCGTTCAGACTGAGCCAAATTTTTACTAAATGTGAGCATTGGTGGTTCAGCGGTAGAATTCTCGTCATGCGTGAAGCCCTGGTCTGCAACATGGGAAAAGTATATGAGCTGCATTGGAGTGCACTTGTTGCTGAATCTCTGGCTGATGCAGGCAAAGGTATGAGGCTGGATCATTTGTGTGACCAAAACAAATTGGCTCTTTTCGATCAGACTGAGCCAAATTGTGACTAAATGTGAGCATTGGTTGTTCAATGGTAGAATTCTCGTCATGCGTGAAGCCCTGGTCTGCAACATTGGAAAAGTGTCTGAGCTGCATTGGAGTGCACCTGCTGCTGAATCTCTGGCTGATTGCAGGCAAAGGTATGAGGCTGGATCATTTGTGTGACCAAAACAAATTGGCTCTTTTCGATCAGACTGAGCCAAATTTTTACTAAATGTGAGCATTGGTGGTTCAGTGGTAGAATTCTCGTCATGCGTGAAGCCCTGGTCTGCAACATTGGAAAAGTATCTGAGCTGCATTGGAGTGCACCTGCTGCTGAATCTCTGGCTGATAAAGGCAAAGGTATGAGGCTGGATCATTTGTGTGACCAAAACAAATTGGCTCTTTTCGATCAGACTGAGCCAAATTGTGACTAAATGTGTGCATTGGTTGTTCAATGGTAGAATTCTCGTCATGCGTGAAGCCCTTTTCTGCAACATGGGAAAAGTGTCTGAGCTGCATTGGAGTGCACCTGCTGCTGAATCTCTGGCTGATGCAGGCAAAGGTGTGAGGCTGGATCATTTGTGTGACCAAAACAAATTGGCTCTTTTCGTTCAGACTGAGCCAAATTTTTACTAAATGTGAGCATTGGTGGTTCAGCGGTAGAATTCTCGTCATGCGTGAAGCCCTGGTCTGCAACATGGGAAAAGTATATGAGCTGCATTGGAGTGCACTTGTTGCTGAATCTCTGGCTGATGCAGGTAAATTGAACCCCGGTCTCCCGCGTGACAGGCGGGGATACTGACCACTATACTAACGAGGAGCTCTGTAAGTGTTCATTCCTCGACATGTACAAGAATTTTGACGTCTACAGGTGTGCACATGAGTCAGACCAATTCAATTCTAGGAGCACAAATTCTTGAGCTAGCAAGCGTTGGTGTTTCATTGTTAGAATTACCTGTCATGGGTGTAATTATGACCAAAATGTGAGCATTGGTGGTTCAGTGGTAGAATTCTCGTCATGCGTGAAGCCCTGGTCTGCAACATGGGAAAAGTATATGAGCTGCATTGGAGTGCACTTGTTGCTGAATCTCTGGCTGATGCAGGTAAAGGTATGAGGATGGATCATTTGTGTGACCAAAACAAATTGGCTCTTTTCGTTCAGACTGAGCCAAATTTTTACTAAATGTGAGCATTGGTGGTTCAGTGGTAGAATTCTCGTCATGCGTGAAGCCCTGGTCTGCAACATTGGAAAAGTGTCTGAGCTGCATTGGAGTGCACCTGCTGCTGAATCTCTGGCTGATTGCAGGCAAAGGTATGAGGCTGGATCATTTGTGTGACCAAAACAAATTGGCTCTTTTCGATCAGACTGAGCCAAATTTTTACTAAATGTGAGCATTGGTGGTTCAGTGGTAGAATTCTCGTCATGCGTGAAGCCCTGGTCTGCAACATTGGAAAAGTATCTGAGCTGCATTGGAGTGCACCTGCTGCTGAATCTCTGGCTGATAAAGGCAAAGGTATGAGGCTGGATCATTTGTGTGACCAAAACAAATTGGCTCTTTTCGATCAGACTGAGCCAAATTGTGACTAAATGTGAGCATTGGTTGTTCAATGGTAGGATTCTCGTCATGCGTGAAGCCCTGGTCTGCAACATTGGAAAAGTGTCTGAGCTGCATTGGAGTGCACCTGCTGCTGAATCTCTGGCTGATTGCAGGCAAAGGTATGAGGCTGGATCATTTGTGTGACCAAAACAAATTGGCTCTTTTCGATCAGACTGAGCCAAATTTTTACTAAATGTGAGCATTGGTGGTTCAGTGGTAGAATTCTCGTCATGCGTGAAGCCCTGGTCTGCAACATTGGAAAAGTATCTGAGCTGCATTGGAGTGCACCTGCTGCTGAATCTCTGGCTGATAAAGGCAAAGGTATGAGGCTGGATCATTTGTGTGACCAAAACAAATTGGCTCTTTTCGATCAGACTGAGCCAAATTGTGACTAAATGTGTGCATTGGTTGTTCAATGGTAGAATTCTCGTCATGCGTGAAGCCCTTTTCTGCAACATGGGAAAAGTGTCTGAGCTGCATTGGAGTGCACCTGCTGCTGAATCTCTGGCTGTTGCAGGCAAAGGTGTGAGGCTGGATCATTTGTGTGACCAAAACAAATCGGCTCTTTTCGTTCAGACTGAGCCAAATTTTTACTAAATGTGAGCATTGGTGGTTCAGCGGTAGAATTCTCGTCATGCGTGAAGCCCTGGTCTGCAACATGGGAAAAGTATATGAGCTGCATTGGAGTGCACTTGTTGCTGAATCTCTGGCTGATGCAGGTAAATTGAACCCCGGTCTCCCGCGTGACAGGCGGGGATACTGACCACTATACTAACGAGGAGCTCTGTAAGTGTTCATTCCTCGACATGTACAAGAATTTTGACGTCTACAGGTGTGCACATGAGTCAGACCAATTCAATTCTAGGAGCACAAATTCTTGAGCTAGCAAGCGTTGGTGTTTCATTGTTAGAATTACATGTCATGGGTGTAATTATGACCAAAATGTGAGCATTGGTGGTTCAGTGGTAGAATTCTCGTCATGCGTGAAGCCCTGGTCTGCAACATGGGAAAAGTATATGAGCTGCATTGGAGTGCACTTGTTGCTGAATCTCTGGCTGATGCAGGTAAAGGTATGAGGATGGATCATTTGTGTGACCAAAACAAATTGGCTCTTTTCGTTCAGACTGAGCCCAATTTTTACTAAATGTGAGCATTGGTGGTTCAGTGGTAGAATTCTCGTCATGCGTGAAGCCCTGGTCTGCAACATTGGAAAAGTGTCTGAGCTGCATTGGAGTGCACCTGCTGCTGAATCTCTGGCTGATTGCAGGCAAAGGTATGAGGCTGGATCATTTGTGTGACCAAAACAAATTGGCTCTTTTCGATCAGACTGAGCCAAATTTTTACTAAATGTGAGCATTGGTGGTTCAGTGGTAGAATTCTCGTCATGCGTGAAGCCCTGGTCTGCAACATTGGAAAAGTATCTGAGCTGCATTGGAGTGCACCTGCTGCTGAATCTCTGGCTGATAAAGGCAAAGGTATGAGGCTGGATCATTTGTGTGACCAAAACAAATTGGCTCTTTTCGATCAGACTGAGCCAAATTGTGACTAAATGTGTGCATTGGTTGTTCAATGGTAGAATTCTCGTCATGCGTGAAGCCCTGGTCTGCAACATTGGAAAAGTGTCTGAGCTGCATTGGAGTGCACCTGCTGCTGAATCTCTGGCTGATTGCAGGCAAAGGTATGAGGCTGGATCATTTGTGTGACCAAAACAAATTGGCTCTTTTCGATCAGACTGAGCCAAATTTTTACTAAATGTGAGCATTGGTGGTTCAGTGGTAGAATTCTCGTCATGCGTGAAGCCCTGGTCTGCAACATTGGAAAAGTATCTGAGCTGCATTGGAGTGCACCTGCTGCTGAATCTCTGGCTGATAAAGGCAAAGGTATGAGGCTGGATCATTTGTGTGACCAAAACAAATTGGCTCTTTTCGATCAGACTGAGCCAAATTGTGACTAAATGTGTGCATTGGTTGTTCAATGGTAGAATTCTCGTCATGCGTGAAGCCCTTTTCTGCAACATGGGAAAAGTGTCTGAGCTGCATTGGAGTGCACCTGCTGCTGAATCTCTGGCTGATGCAGGCAAAGGTGTGAGGCTGGATCATTTGTGTGACCAAAACAAATTGGCTCTTTTCGTTCAGACTGAGCCAAATTTTTACTAAATGTGAGCATTGGTGGTTCAGCGGTAGAATTCTCGTCATGCGTGAAGCCCTGGTCTGCAACATGGGAAAAGTATATGAGCTGCATTGGAGTGCACTTGTTGCTGAATCTCTGGCTGATGCAGGTAAATTGAACCCCGGTCTCCCGCGTGACAGGCGGGGATACTGACCACTATACTAACGAGGAGCTCTGTAAGTGTTCATTCCTCGACATGTACAAGAATTTTGACGTCTACAGGTGTGCACATGAGTCAGACCAATTCAATTCTAGGAGCACAAATTCTTGAGCTAGCAAGCGTTGGTGTTTCATTGTTAGAATTACCTGTCATGGGTGTAATTATGACCAAAATGTGAGCATTGGTGGTTCAGTGGTAGAATTCTCGTCATGCGTGAAGCCCTGGTCTGCAACATGGGAAAAGTATATGAGCTGCATTGGAGTGCACTTGTTGCTGAATCTCTGGCTGATGCAGGTAAAGGTATGAGGATGGATCATTTGTGTGACCAAAACAAATTGGCTCTTTTCGTTCAGACTGAGCCAAATTTTTACTAAATGTGAGCATTGGTGGTTCAGTGGTAGAATTCTCGTCATGCGTGAAGCCCTGGTCTGCAACATTGGAAAAGTGTCTGAGCTGCATTGGAGTGCACCTGCTGCTGAATCTCTGGCTGATTGCAGGCAAAGGTATGAGGCTGGATCATTTGTGTGACCAAAACAAATTGGCTCTTTTCGATCAGACTGAGCCAAATTTTTACTAAATGTGAGCATTGGTGGTTCAGTGGTAGAATTCTCGTCATGCGTGAAGCCCTGGTCTGCAACATTGGAAAAGTATCTGAGCTGCATTGGAGTGCACCTGCTGCTGAATCTCTGGCTGATAAAGGCAAAGGTATGAGGCTGGATCATTTGTGTGACCAAAACAAATTGGCTCTTTTCGATCAGACTGAGCCAAATTGTGACTAAATGTGAGCATTGGTTGTTCAATGGTAGAATTCTCGTCATGCGTGAAGCCCTGGTCTGCAACATTGGAAAAGTGTCTGAGCTGCATTGGAGTGCACCTGCTGCTGAATCTCTGGCTGATTGCAGGCAAAGGTATGAGGCTGGATCATTTGTGTGACCAAAACAAATTGGCTCTTTTCGATCAGACTGAGCCAAATTTTTACTAAATGTGAGCATTGGTGGTTCAGTGGTAGAATTCTCGTCATGCGTGAAGCCCTGGTCTGCAACATTGGAAAAGTATCTGAGCTGCATTGGAGTGCACCTGCTGCTGAATCTCTGGCTGATAAAGGCAAAGGTATGAGGCTGGATCATTTGTGTGACCAAAACAAATTGGCTCTTTTCGATCAGACTGAGCCAAATTGTGACTAAATGTGTGCATTGGTTGTTCAATGGTAGAATTCTCGTCATGCGTGAAGCCCTTTTCTGCAACATGGGAAAAGTGTCTGAGCTGCATTGGAGTGCACCTGCTGCTGAATCTCTGGCTGTTGCAGGCAAAGGTGTGAGGCTGGATCATTTGTGTGACCAAAACAAATCGGCTCTTTTCGTTCAGACTGAGCCAAATTTTTACTAAATGTGAGCATTGGTGGTTCAGCGGTAGAATTCTCGTCATGCGTGAAGCCCTGGTCTGCAACATGGGAAAAGTATATGAGCTGCATTGGAGTGCACTTGTTGCTGAATCTCTGGCTGATGCAGGTAAATTGAACCCCGGTCTCCCGCGTGACAGGCGGGGATACTGACCACTATACTAACGAGGAGCTCTGTAAGTGTTCATTCCTCGACATGTACAAGAATTTTGACGTCTACAGGTGTGCACATGAGTCAGACCAATTCAATTCTAGGAGCACAAATTCTTGAGCTAGCAAGCGTTGGTGTTTCATTGTTAGAATTACATGTCATGGGTGTAATTATGACCAAAATGTGAGCATTGGTGGTTCAGTGGTAGAATTCTCGTCATGCGTGAAGCCCTGGTCTGCAACATGGGAAAAGTATATGAGCTGCATTGGAGTGCACTTGTTGCTGAATCTCTGGCTGATGCAGGTAAAGGTATGAGGATGGATCATTTGTGTGACCAAAACAAATTGGCTCTTTTCGTTCAGACTGAGCCCAATTTTTACTAAATGTGAGCATTGGTGGTTCAGTGGTAGAATTCTCGTCATGCGTGAAGCCCTGGTCTGCAACATTGGAAAAGTGTCTGAGCTGCATTGGAGTGCACCTGCTGCTGAATCTCTGGCTGATTGCAGGCAAAGGTATGAGGCTGGATCATTTGTGTGACCAAAACAAATTGGCTCTTTTCGATCAGACTGAGCCAAATTTTTACTAAATGTGAGCATTGGTGGTTCAGTGGTAGAATTCTCGTCATGCGTGAAGCCCTGGTCTGCAACATTGGAAAAGTATCTGAGCTGCATTGGAGTGCACCTGCTGCTGAATCTCTGGCTGATAAAGGCAAAGGTATGAGGCTGGATCATTTGTGTGACCAAAACAAATTGGCTCTTTTCGATCAGACTGAGCCAAATTGTGACTAAATGTGAGCATTGGTTGTTCAATGGTAGAATTCTCGTCATGCGTGAAGCCCTGGTCTGCAACATTGGAAAAGTGTCTGAGCTGCATTGGAGTGCACCTGCTGCTGAATCTCTGGCTGATTGCAGGCAAAGGTATGAGGCTGGATCATTTGTGTGACCAAAACAAATTGGCTCTTTTCGATCAGACTGAGCCAAATTTTTACTAAATGTGAGCATTGGTGGTTCAGTGGTAGAATTCTCGTCATGCGTGAAGCCCTGGTCTGCAACATTGGAAAAGTATCTGAGCTGCATTGGAGTGCACCTGCTGCTGAATCTCTGGCTGATAAAGGCAAAGGTATGAGGGTGGATCATTTGTGTGACCAAAACAAATTGGCTCTTTTCGATCAGACTGAGCCAAATTGTGACTAAATGTGTGCATTGGTTGTTCAATGGTAGAATTCTCGTCATGCGTGAAGCCCTTTTCTGCAACATGGGAAAAGTGTCTGAGCTGCATTGGAGTGCACCTGCTGCTGAATCTCTGGCTGATGCAGGCAAAGGTGTGAGGCTGGATCATTTGTGTGACCAAAACAAATTGGCTCTTTTCGTTCAGACTGAGCCAAATTTTTACTAAATGTGAGCATTGGTGGTTCAGCGGTAGAATTCTCGTCATGCGTGAAGCCCTGGTCTGCAACATGGGAAAAGTATATGAGCTGCATTGGAGTGCACTTGTTGCTGAATCTCTGGCTGATGCAGGTAAATTGAACCCCGGTCTCCCGCGTGACAGGCGGGGATACTGACCACTATACTAACGAGGAGCTCTGTAAGTGTTCATTCCTCGACATGTACAAGAATTTTGACGTCTACAGGTGTGCACATGAGTCAGACCAATTCAATTCTAGGAGCACAAATTCTTGAGCTAGCAAGCGTTGGTGTTTCATTGTTAGAATTACCTGTCATGGGTGTAATTATGACCAAAATGTGAGCATTGGTGGTTCAGTGGTAGAATTCTCGTCATGCGTGAAGCCCTGGTCTGCAACATGGGAAAAGTATATGAGCTGCATTGGAGTGCACTTGTTGCTGAATCTCTGGCTGATGCAGGTAAAGGTATGAGGATGGATCATTTGTGTGACCAAAACAAATTGGCTCTTTTCGTTCAGACTGAGCCAAATTTTTACTATATGTGAGCATTGGTGGTTCAGTGGTAGAATTCTCTTCATGCGTGAAGCCCTGGTCTGCAACATTGGAAAAGTGTCTGAGCTGCATTGGAGTGCACCTGCTGCTGAATCTCTGGCTGATTGCAGGCAAAGGTATGAGGCTGGATCATTTGTGTGACCAAAACAAATTGGCTCTTTTCGATCAGACTGAGCCAAATTTTTACTAAATGTGAGCATTGGTGGTTCAGTGGTAGAATTCTCGTCATGCGTGAAGCCCTGGTCTGCAACATTGGAAAAGTATCTGAGCTGCATTGGAGTGCACCTGCTGCTGAATCTCTGGCTGATAAAGGCAAAGGTATGAGGCTGGATCATTTGTGTGACCAAAACAAATTGGCTCTTTTCGATCAGACTGAGCCAAATTGTGACTAAATGTGAGCATTGGTTGTTCAATGGTAGAATTCTCGTCATGCGTGAAGCCCTTTTCTGCAACATGGGAAAAGTGTCTGAGCTGCATTGGAGTGCACCTGCTGCTGAATCTCTGGCTGATGCAGGCAAAGGTGTGAGGCTGGATCATTTGTGTGACCAAAACAAATTGGCTCTTTTCGTTCAGACTGAGCCAAATTTTTACTAAATGTGAGCATTGGTGGTTCAGCGGTAGAATTCTCGTCATGCGTGAAGCCCTGGTCTGCAACATGGGAAAAGTATATGAGCTGCATTGGAGTGCACTTGTTGCTGAATCTCTGGCTGATGCAGGTAAATTGAACCCCGGTCTCCCGCGTGACAGGCGGGGATACTGACCACTATACTAACGAGGAGCTCTGTAAGTGTTCATTCCTCGACATGTACAAGAATTTTGACGTCTACAGGTGTGCACATGAGTCAGACCAATTCAATTCTAGGAGCACAAATTCTTGAGCTAGCAAGCGTTGGTGTTTCATTGTTAGAATTACCTGTCATGGGTGTAATTATGACCAAAATGTGAGCATTGGTGGTTCAGTGGTAGAATTCTCGTCATGCGTGAAGCCCTGGTCTGCAACATGGGAAAAGTATATGAGCTGCATTGGAGTGCACTTGTTGCTGAATCTCTGGCTGATGCAGGTAAAGGTATGAGGATGGATCATTTGTGTGACCAAAACAAATTGGCTCTTTTCGTTCAGACTGAGCCAAATTTTTACTAAATGTGAGCATTGGTGGTTCAGTGGTAGAATTCTCGTCATGCGTGAAGCCCTGGTCTGCAACATTGGAAAAGTGTCTGAGCTGCATTGGAGTGCACCTGCTGCTGAATCTCTGGCTGATTGCAGGCAAAGGTATGAGGCTGGATCATTTGTGTGACCAAAACAAATTGGCTCTTTTCGATCAGACTGAGCCAAATTTTTACTAAATGTGAGCATTGGTGGTTCAGTGGTAGAATTCTCGTCATGCGTGAAGCCCTGGTCTGCAACATTGGAAAAGTATCTGAGCTGCATTGGAGTGCACCTGCTGCTGAATCTCTGGCTGATAAAGGCAAAGGTATGAGGCTGGATCATTTGTGTGACCAAAACAAATTGGCTCTTTTCGATCAGACTGAGCCAAATTGTGACTAAATGTGAGCATTGGTTGTTCAATGGTAGAATTCTCGTCATGCGTGAAGCCCTGGTCTGCAACATTGGAAAAGTGTCTGAGCTGCATTGGAGTGCACCTGCTGCTGAATCTCTGGCTGATTGCAGGCAAAGGTATGAGGCTGGATCATTTGTGTGACCAAAACAAATTGGCTCTTTTCGATCAGACTGAGCCAAATTTTTACTAAATGTGAGCATTGGTGGTTCAGTGGTAGAATTCTCGTCATGCGTGAAGCCCTGGTCTGCAACATTGGAAAAGTATCTGAGCTGCATTGGAGTGCACCTGCTGCTGAATCTCTGGCTGATAAAGGCAAAGGTATGAGGCTGGATCATTTGTGTGACCAAAACAAATTGGCTCTTTTCGATCAGACTGAGCCAAATTGTGACTAAATGTGTGCATTGGTTGTTCAATGGTAGAATTCTCGTCATGCGTGAAGCCCTTTTCTGCAACATGGGAAAAGTGTCTGAGCTGCATTGGAGTGCACCTGCTGCTGAATCTCTGGCTGTTGCAGGCAAAGGTGTGAGGCTGGATCATTTGTGTGACCAAAACAAATTGGCTCTTTTCGTTCAGACTGAGCCAAATTTTTACTAAATGTGAGCATTGGTGGTTCAGCGGTAGAATTCTCGTCATGCGTGAAGCCCTGGTCTGCAACATGGGAAAAGTATATGAGCTGCATTGGAGTGCACTTGTTGCTGAATCTCTGGCTGATGCAGGTAAATTGAACCCCGGTCTCCCGCGTGACAGGCGGGGATACTGACCACTATACTAACGAGGAGCTCTGTAAGTGTTCATTCCTCGACATGTACAAGAATTTTGACGTCTACAGGTGTGCACATGAGTCAGACCAATTCAATTCTAGGAGCACAAATTCTTGAGCTAGCAAGCGTTGGTGTTTCATTGTTAGAATTACATGTCATGGGTGTAATTATGACCAAAATGTGAGCATTGGTGGTTCAGTGGTAGAATTCTCGTCATGCGTGAAGCCCTGGTCTGCAACATGGGAAAAGTATATGAGCTGCATTGGAGTGCACTTGTTGCTGAATCTCTGGCTGATGCAGGTAAAGGTATGAGGATGGATCATTTGTGTGACCAAAACAAATTGGCTCTTTTCGTTCAGACTGAGCCCAATTTTTACTAAATGTGAGCATTGGTGGTTCAGTGGTAGAATTCTCGTCATGCGTGAAGCCCTGGTCTGCAACATTGGAAAAGTGTCTGAGCTGCATTGGAGTGCACCTGCTGCTGAATCTCTGGCTGATTGCAGGCAAAGGTATGAGGCTGGATCATTTGTGTGACCAAAACAAATTGGCTCTTTTCGATCAGACTGAGCCAAATTTTTACTAAATGTGAGCATTGGTGGTTCAGTGGTAGAATTCTCGTCATGCGTGAAGCCCTGGTCTGCAACATTGGAAAAGTATCTGAGCTGCATTGGAGTGCACCTGCTGCTGAATCTCTGGCTGATAAAGGCAAAGGTATGAGGCTGGATCATTTGTGTGACCAAAACAAATTGGCTCTTTTCGATCAGACTGAGCCAAATTGTGACTAAATGTGAGCATTGGTTGTTCAATGGTAGAATTCTCGTCATGCGTGAAGCCCTGGTCTGCAACATTGGAAAAGTGTCTGAGCTGCATTGGAGTGCACCTGCTGCTGAATCTCTGGCTGATTGCAGGCAAAGGTATGAGGCTGGATCATTTGTGTGACCAAAACAAATTGGCTCTTTTCGATCAGACTGAGCCAAATTTTTACTAAATGTGAGCATTGGTGGTTCAGTGGTAGAATTCTCGTCATGCGTGAAGCCCTGGTCTGCAACATTGGAAAAGTATCTGAGCTGCATTGGAGTGCACCTGCTGCTGAATCTCTGGCTGATAAAGGCAAAGGTATGAGGCTGGATCATTTGTGTGACCAAAACAAATTGGCTCTTTTCGATCAGACTGAGCCAAATTGTGACTAAATGTGTGCATTGGTTGTTCAATGGTAGAATTCTCGTCATGCGTGAAGCCCTTTTCTGCAACATGGGAAAAGTGTCTGAGCTGCATTGGAGTGCACCTGCTGCTGAATCTCTGGCTGATGCAGGCAAAGGTGTGAGGCTGGATCATTTGTGTGACCAAAACAAATTGGCTCTTTTCGTTCAGACTGAGCCAAATTTTTACTAAATGTGAGCATTGGTGGTTCAGCGGTAGAATTCTCGTCATGCGTGAAGCCCTGGTCTGCAACATGGGAAAAGTATATGAGCTGCATTGGAGTGCACTTGTTGCTGAATCTCTGGCTGATGCAGGTAAATTGAACCCCGGTCTCCCGCGTGACAGGCGGGGATACTGACCACTATACTAACGAGGAGCTCTGTAAGTTTTCATTCCTCGACATGTACAAGAATTTTGACGTCTACAGGTGTGCACATGAGTCAGACCAATTCAATTCTAGGAGCACAAATTCTTGAGCTAGCAAGCGTTGGTGTTTCATTGTTAGAATTACCTGTCATGGGTGTAATTATGACCAAAATGTGAGCATTGGTGGTTCAGTGGTAGAATTCTCGTCATGCGTGAAGCCCTGGTCTGCAACATGGGAAAAGTATATGAGCTGCATTGGAGTGCACTTGTTGCTGAATCTCTGGCTGATGCAGGTAAAGGTATGAGGATGGATCATTTGTGTGACCAAAACAAATTGGCTCTTTTCGTTCAGACTGAGCCAAATTTTTACTAAATGTGAGCATTGGTGGTTCAGTGGTCGAATTCTCGTCATGCGTGAAGCCCTGGTCTGCAACATTGGAAAAGTGTCTGAGCTGCATTGGAGTGCACCTGCTGCTGAATCTCTGGCTGATTGCAGGCAAAGGTATGAGGCTGGATCATTTGTGTGACCAAAACAAATTGGCTCTTTTCGATCAGACTGAGCCAAATTTTTACTAAATGTGAGCATTGGTGGTTCAGTGGTAGAATTCTCGTCATGCGTGAAGCCCTGGTCTGCAACATTGGAAAAGTATCTGAGCTGCATTGGAGTGCACCTGCTGCTGAATCTCTGGCTGATAAAGGCAAAGGTATGAGGCTGGATCATTTGTGTGACCAAAACTAATTAGCTCTTTTCGTTCAGATTGAGCCAAATTGTGACTAAATGTGAGCATTGGTGGTTCAGTGGTAGAATTCTCGTCATGCGTGAAGCCCTGGTCTGCAACATTGGAAAAGTATCTGAGCTGCATTGGAGTGCACCTGCTGCTGATTCTCTGGCTGATTGCAGGCAAAGGTATGAGGCTGGATCATTTGTGTGACCAAAACAAATTGGCTCTTTTCGATCAGACTGAGCCAAATTTTTACTAAATGTGAGCATTGGTGGTTCAGTGGTAGAATTCTCGTCATGCGTGAAGCCCTGGTCTGCAACATTGGAAAAGTATCTGAGCTGCATTGGAGTGCACCTGCTGCTGAATCTCTGGCTGATAAAGGCAAAGGTATGAGGCTGGATCATTTGTGTGACCAAAACAAATTGGCTCTTTTCGATCAGACTGAGCCAAATTGTGACTAAATGTGAGCATTGGTTGTTCAATGGTAGAATTCTCGTCATGCGTGAAGCCCTGGTCTGCAACATTGGAAAAGTGTCTGAGCTGCATTGGAGTGCACCTGCTGCTGAATCTCTGGCTGATTTTCGTTCAGACTGAGCCAAATTTTTACTAAATGTGAGCATTGGTGGTTCAGCGGTAGAATTCTCGTCATGCGTGAAGCCCTGGTCTGCAACATGGGAAAAGTATATGAGCTGCATTGGAGTGCACTTGTTGCTGAATCTCTGGCTGATGCAGGCAAAGGTATGAGGCTGGATCATTTGTGTGACCAAAACAAATTGGCTCTTTTCGATCAGACTGAGCCAAATTGTGACTAAATGTGAGCATTGGTTGTTCAATGGTAGAATTCTCGTCATGCGTGAAGCCCTGGTCTGCAACATTGGAAAAGTGTCTGAGCTGCATTGGAGTGCACCTGCTGCTGAATCTCTGGCTGATTGCAGGCAAAGGTATGAGGCTGGATCATTTGTGTGACCAAAACAAATTGGCTCTTTTCGATCAGACTGAGCCAAATTTTTACTAAATGTGAGCATTGGTGGTTCAGCGGTAGAATTCTCGTCATGCGTGAAGCCCTGGTCTGCAACATGGGAAAAGTATATGAGCTGCATTGGAGTGCACTTGTTGCTGAATCTCTGGCTGATGCAGGTAAATTGAACCCCGGTCTCCCGCGTGACAGGCGGGGATACTGACCACTATACTAACGAGGAGCTCTGTAAGTGTTCATTCCTCGACATGTACAAGAATTTTGACGTCTACAGGTGTGCACATGAGTCAGACCAATTCAATTCTAGGAGCACAAATTCTTGAGCTAGCAAGCGTTGGTGTTTCATTGTTAGAATTACCTGTCATGGGTGTAATTATGACCAAAATGTGAGCATTGGTGGTTCAGTGGTAGAATTCTCGTCATGCGTGAAGCCCTGGTCTGCAACATGGGAAAAGTATATGAGCTGCATTGGAGTGCACTTGTTGCTGAATCTCTGGCTGATGCAGGTAAAGGTATGAGGATGGATCATTTGTGTGACCAAAACAAATTGGCTCTTTTCGTTCAGACTGAGCCAAATTTTTACTATATGTGAGCATTGGTGGTTCAGTGGTAGAATTCTCTTCATGCGTGAAGCCCTGGTCTACAACATTGGAAAAGTATCTGAGCTGCATTGGAGTGCACCTGCTGCTGAATCTCTGGCTGATGCAGGCAAAGGTATGAGGCTGGATCATTTGTGTGACCAAAACTAATTAGCTCTTTTCGTTCAGATTGAGCCAAATTGTGACTAAATGTGAGCATTGGTGGTTCAGTGGTAGAATTCTCGTCATGCGTGAAGCCCTGGTCTGCAACATTGGAAAAGTATCTGAGCTGCATTGGAGTGCACCTGCTGCTGATTTTCTGGCTGATTGCAGGCAAAGGTATGAGGCTGGATCATTTGTTTGACCAAAACAAATTGGCTCTTTTCGATCAGACTGAGCCAAATTGTGACTAAATGTGAGCATTGGTTGTTCAATGGTAGAATTCTCGTCATGCGTGAAGCCCTGGTCTGCAACATTGGAAAAGTGTCTGAGCTGCATTGGAGTGCACCTGCTGCTGAATCTCTGGCTGATTGCAGGCAAAGGTATGAGGCTGGATCATTTGTGTGACCAAAACAAATTGGCTCTTTTCGATCAGACTGAGCCAAATTTTTACTAAATGTGAGCATTGGTGGTTCAGTGGTAGAATTCTCGTCATGCGTGAAGCCCTGGTCTGCAACATTGGAAAAGTATCTGAGCTGCATTGGAGTGCACCTGCTGCTGAATCTCTGGCTGATAAAGGCAAAGGTATGAGGCTGGATCATTTGTGTGACCAAAACAAATTGGCTCTTTTCGATCAGACTGAGCCAAATTGTGACTAAATGTGTGCATTGGTTGTTCAATGGTAGAATTCTCGTCATGCGTGAAGCCCTTTTCTGCAACATGGGAAAAGTGTCTGAGCTGCATTGGAGTGCACCTGCTGCTGAATCTCTGGCTGTTGCAGGCAAAGGTGTGAGGCTGGATCATTTGTGTGACCAAAACAAATTGGCTCTTTTCGTTCAGACTGAGCCAAATTTTTACTAAATGTGAGCATTGGTGGTTCAGCGGTAGAATTCTCGTCATGCGTGAAGCCCTGGTCTGCAACATGGGAAAAGTATATGAGCTGCATTGGAGTGCACTTGTTGCTGAATCTCTGGCTGATGCAGGTAAATTGAACCCCGGTCTCCCGCGTGACAGGCGGGGATACTGACCACTATACTAACGAGGAGCTCTGTAAGTGTTCATTCCTCGACATGTACAAGAATTTTGACGTCTACAGGTGTGCACATGAGTCAGACCAATTCAATTCTAGGAGCACAAATTCTTGAGCTAGCAAGCGTTGGTGTTTCATTGTTAGAATTACCTGTCATGGGTGTATTTATGACCAAAATGTGAGCATTGGTGGTTCAGTGGTAGAATTCTCGTCATGCGTGAAGCCCTGGTCTGCAACATGGGAAAAGTATATGAGCTGCATTGGAGTGCACTTGTTGCTGAATCTCTGGCTGATGCAGGTAAAGGTATGAGGATGGATCATTTGTGTGACCAAAACAAATTGGCTCTTTTCGTTCAGACTGAGCCAAATTTTTACTATATGTGAGCATTGGTGGTTCAGTGGTAGAATTCTCTTCATGCGTGAAGCCCTGGTCTGCAACATTGGAAAAGTGTCTGAGCTGCATTGGAGTGCACTTGTTGCTGAATCTCTGGCTGATGCAGGTAAAGGTATGAGGATGGATCATTTGTGTGACCAAAACAAATTGGCTCTTTTCGTTCAGACTGAGCCAAATTTTTACTAAATGTGAGCATTGGTGGTTCAGTGGTAGAATTCTCGTCATGCGTGAAGCCCTGGTCTGCAACATTGGAAAAGTGTCTGAGCTGCATTGGAGTGCACCTGCTGCTGAATCTCTGGCTGACTGCAGGCAAAGGTATGAGGCTGGATCATTTGTGTGACCAAAACAAATTGGCTCTTTTCGATCAGACTGAGCCAAATTTTTACTAAATGTGAGCATTGGTGGTTCAGTGGTAGAATTCTCGTCATGCGTGAAGCCCTGGTCTGCAACATTGGAAAAGTATCTGAGCTGCATTGGAGTGCACCTGCTGCTGAATCTCTGGCTGATAAAGGCAAATGTATGAGGCTGGATCATTTGTGTGACCAAAACAAATTGGCTCTTTTCGATCAGACTGAGCCAAATTGTGACTAAATGTGAGCATTGGTTGTTCAATGGTAGAATTCTCGTCATGCGTGAAGCCCTTTTCTGCAACATGGGAAAAGTGTCTGAGCTGCATTGGAGTGCACCTGCTGCTGAATCTCTGGCTGATGCAGGCAAAGGTGTGAGGCTGGATCATTTGTGTGACCAAAACAAATTGGCTCTTTTCGTTCAGACTGAGCCAAATTTTTACTAAATGTGAGCATTGGTGGTTCAGCGGTAGAATTCTCGTCATGCGTGAAGCCCTGGTCTACAACATTGGAAAAGTATCTGAGCTGCATTGGAGTGCACCTGCTGCTGAATCTCTGGCTGATGCAGGCAAAGGTATG